>NW_022987616.1:5432190-5767190 GCF_902827165.1 Trematomus bernacchii | reverse complement strand
GCTATGTTGCTCTTCCAGACACATGTCTTCGCCTTCCTCTCCGGGCCCAGAGGCAGATAAAGAGTTCCCCCTCTTCACTGGAGCTCGGCGGGCACCATTAGAGGGGCTAAGTTGACTGAGGCCCATTGAGCTGGATAGGATCATAAATCCACTGTGAAAGAGGAAGGGAGGTTAGGAAGGAGGGATGTAGCCGCCTCGGGGACACTCAGGATGCTTTTATTAGCGGCTGTTCTCCCTCACTAGTCTCTCTGTTGAACAGCAGCATCAACATGCATGAAGGAATGACTGAAAATGAACTACAGTGTTCAGGAAGGACCATGTCGATGAGGTGTAGCTGATTGATTTGTGTCTTATGTAGAAGAGGTCAACATCCTTTAGCAACATGGGCACTTTCTGAAACACTTGGTAGTGGGATTGATTTTGGTGATGGTGATGAATAATATGTCATTAACTAGCGTGTGTTTGTTTGGCCTCACGTACTGTATGTGTGTGAGGACTCGGAGCAGGAGGGAGTGCTGGTTAAACACAAGGTTGGCAGAGTTTCATGAAATCTGACGGAGCGCTGCTCTGAGGCTTTCCATAACTCTCTATGTAATCATCTGCCCTGAGGACGAGCTGCTTTACATATGAGCACCACGAGCCTAACAAAGTATATGACGTTACATCCTAAAACTACAAATACTTTGAAAAACAATTCAATTAAAGAAATCCCATTTTCAAAGCAGAGAGAGAGCGATTGAATTCATTCCTTCTTTGCTTTGATTTATTGGAAAGGTCTGATTATCTTCTTCTAATGAATGAAATAAAACACTCAGATTTTAATTGATTTGTCTTGGCTTGAACTCAAACGTATAATCCTGCTGTAATTATAATAAAATCTGCTTGCTGCCAGATCCGTTGCCATCTGTTCTTTTTGACTTAATATCTTGTTTTCTTCCTTCCCTCCTCCCTTCTTGTCGGCAGGGTTTTGAGGACACAGTCTCTTGAATGGTATTATAACAACGTGAAGAGTCGCTTCAAGAGGTTCGGCAGCGCCAAGGTTCTGAAGACTCTGTACAGGAAGCACATCATCGAGAGAGGGGCGCTCTCCGATCTGCCCGGTAACTCGCTCACTTTCTAATCAAATCTTTGTTACACTGCCAAGCCTTTGCTGTTTATTTTGTATATTTTAATCAATCTCATTTGCCTCATTCTGATTGCAGAGCAGCCTTGTGTCACGTTTTCATAAATGCTGGTTTGAGGCTTCACGTGGACATTTGGAGGAAACACCGTCACTTGATTGCTCATTATTGTGTTGAATGATCACTCATTGTGCTTCTCACTGGCATGTAGACACAAAGCTTTTCAAACACACGCATCCAGGGTTAGGCACTTTTATTTACCCGTGTATATTTGATGTGGGGAAACCCCCTTTTACTCCACGGCTGCAGATTGATTTTGTAAAAGCTCTTGTGTTTGAACGGGAGTCGGTGATAGTGACGGGCTCCTTCTCGTCCTGCATGGTAATCCCCGCGGGGGCTCTCAGGCCACTTTGCGTCCTCTGTGAGTTGTTCCTGTGCCGCCGCGCAGCTTTGATCCTGCTCCAGATAACATTGTTTTGACCCGGCTGCAACATGATCGGTCTGCTTCTGTCGCGGGATACGAGGCATTATTTTAAAAAAAAAATACATGGGATTAAAAAGATGCAGAGGGGGATAAATCAGGCCAGACTTTGAGCAGGAGTGGATCAGGTTAGAATGAGGGCATGTTGAGGGACACAATGGACGTTTATTTCATCTGCAATGTTTACGTTTGTTGGCCTGTTTAAAGACAAGAAGAACCACCAGTCAAACAATGCATTGAAATATAACATGCTGCCTGTTATTATTATAATCATTTCCTTTCGCAGACAGCACGTCTAGCCAGGATCAAATAGCCAGATTTAGCTCGCTGGGAATCTGAAAATATGTTGGTCAGAAAGAGGCTTTAGTCTAATAACATGATTCGTTGGTTCACATCCGTATTGTCCCGTGAGAGGGATTTGGAAAACATGGAAACACTACAAGGGGGCAGACCTTTCCATTATTAAAATATTGTGTGTGTCCGAGTGTCCGCCCTGTGATTCAGAACCGCTCCAACATATTTCTGGGCTTTTGAAAGGTTTAATGCTTCGGTTGTTTTTGAAAGCCAAACTGTGTGTATTAGTTATATCCTGCAATAAGGAAGACGAAACTAAAGGGATATAATAGCTTAGTTTATTGACTTTACTAACTTGATGGTAGCTTCATCTCAGGTGTTTGAGTGGATACAAATCTCTCTTTACTCCATCAATCATCCATATTCCTGATGTCCTCTTGTCTCCTCTCCTCACCTGTCCTCCTGTCCTTTCCTTTCCTTTCTTGTACTCTCTTCTCCTTCCTCAATTATTTTTCCTTCCCTTTTCTTATTCCTTTCATTTCGTTGCATTTAATTTAATTTCCTTATTTATCTCTCCTCTCCTCTCCTCTCCTCTCCTCTCCTCTCCTCTCCTCTCCTCTCCTCTCTCCTCCTCTCCTCTCCTCTCCTCTCCTCTCCTCTCCTCTCTCCTCTCCTCTCCTCTCCTCTCCTCTCCTCTCCTCTCCTCTCTCCTCCTCTCTCCTCCTCTCCTCTCCTCTCTCCTCCTCTCTCCTCCTCTCTCCTCCTCTCCTCTCTCCTCCTCTCCTCTCTCTCCTCTCCTCTCCTCTCCTCCTCTCCTCCTCTCCTCTCCTCTTCCTCTCCTCTCCTCTCCTCTCCTCTCCTCTCCTCTCTCGTCCTCTCCTCTCCTCTCCTCTCCTCTCCTCGTCCTCTCTCCTCTCCTCTCCTCTCCTCTCCTCTCCTCTCCTCTCCTCTCCTCCTCCTCTCCTCTCTCTCCTCTCTCCTCCTCTCCTCTCCTCCTCTCCTCCTCTCCCTGCTCCTCCTCTTCCTCCTCCTCTCCTCCTCTCCTCTCCTCTCTCTCCTCTCCTCTCCTCTCCTCTCCTCTCCTCTCCTCTCCTCCTGTCTCTTACATCACTGGATGGAGGAGGGAGGATTATTCTCTGCTGGTCTCTCTCGGCTCACATGAGCAGATTAAAACTCTTCCAATTCTCAAACGCTTGCATCGTAGTACCCGCTACCTGTGTGTGTGTGTGTGTGTGTGTGTGTGTGTGTGTGTGTGTGTGTGTGTGTGTGTGTGTGTGTGTGTGTGTGTGTGTGTGTGTGTGTGTGTGTGTGTGTGTGTGTGTGTGTGTGTGTGTGTGTGTGTGTGTGTGTGTGTGTGTGTGTGTGTGTGTGTGTGTGTGTGTGTGTGTGTGTGTGTGTGTGTGTGTGTGTGTGTGTGTGTGTGTGTGTGTGTGTGTGTGTGTGTGTGTGTGTGTGTGTGTGTGTGTGTGTGTGTGTGTGTGTGTGTGTGTGTGTGTGTGTGTGTGTGTGTGTGTGTGTGTGTGTGTGTGTGTGTGTGTGTGTGTGTGTGTGTGTGTGTGTGTGTGTGTGTGTGTGTGTGTGTGTGTGTGTGTGTGTGCCTATATCAGATTGAAATGAAAGCGATTGAGAAAATGTAAAAGACGCCGATATTGGAGCTGTCACAACATGATTGAATTTAAATGTATTTGGATGAAAATGCCCTTTTTAAAGCTCTTCTGTCAAGTGTTTCAACAAGCTTATAATGGCAACAGATTAGCGTGATTAGATCAGGAACGTCTCCTGCTTTTAAATGAACTGATAATGAGATTTCACTGAAGGAAGTGAATCAGCTGTAGATTGGGATACAAAATAAATGAGATAAAGATGTTGCTCATTAACAAACTAACGTTGCATCATCATCACTTAGTCGACTGAGCGCCAACACGCTGCTCTGCCAGGGTCTTAACACCTCATTCAGGAACAGCAGCCGCAGGAATGTCAAACATTTCCATATGTGGAATATAGGCGGCCTCTAATACGCGTGCTAGTAAAGTTCCGTTTTTTATTATCACCGAGGCGCCGATGCTTGTGAAATGAATTCTGTAGGCGTGTGAAGTGGCGGCTGATGTGACAGCAGTGAGGGAGATGTGACCGTTTTACATTCATCACGTTCCCCAGAGAGAGAGAGAGAGAGAGAGAGTGACCTTCAGACCGACAGGAAGACAACACAGAGACATTTGTACTTTCCTGTCAAACATCTGCGCTACCAGGCAGTGATGATGCGGCTGTGTTACTGATATCCTTCCACCGGGGGACTATGTGTCCGAGAGGAGAAAGAGATTCAACCAGAGTTGGAGGAAGAAGTAGCAACTGTATCATTCCTGCTGGTATATAAATGCTAACTCCTATACACAGTAGGTCTGAATACATACAGAAGAGGATGGGATGTTTTACAGCAACAGAGAGCATTGTGGGGGTTTGTCACCTCTCCAGTACACACTGGGTGTTTCTCAATCGCGAGTAAAGCTGCTTCCGAGCCACTATTTCAAGCATACCACGTCATCGAGTGCCGCCGAAGTACTGTTCCAATCTCCAGCATACTTGGAAATCTACCGAGCCCGGCGTACTCCGTTTGGAGAAATATCGAGGCTGCACATGAGTAGACTCCGCGGTCTTAAAATCCCCACAATGCTTTGCGCACGGACCAATTTCCCCAAATCTGTGGCGGAAGATGTAAGAGGCGGGGCCTCTCATATGACGCACACCTGCACACTTGCTAGCGTGTTCCACTCTTTGTTTTCCGAATACCAGGAAGTATTCTTGACTCGCTTCTGAAGCAAGATGCTCGGCAGACATGTGCTACCAAGCAAGCGTACTCGCGATTGAGAAACACCCAGAGTTTACTCTTTGTCTAATCGGGACTTGAACCAGCGACCCTTCGGTTCCCATGCCAAGATCTTGTACTAGCATAAGTAGAAATAATGTGCTATTACTTCAATACATTAGTGTAGAGATAGTAAGTCCTGCATTCAAAATCTTACTGAAGCATAAGTATAAAGCTTAAACATATACTTTTACTACTCAATATGACCCATTTCAAAATGATATGTGAAGGTGGAGTTAATTGGATGTCTTTATGTAGTGCTGTGTAGCTTAAAGTAATCATATCAGTAATCTGAATCTGCATAACTCAAGTTAATGTTTTGAAGTAAAAGCACATTATTTCCTTAGTGTCTGTGACCGTGGACTTAAGATGGAAAATATCTGGAAACCTATTGCACTTTCTTTAAAGCGGCTGAATTTCCCTTTTTCTTTTTAAATCTAATTTGAGTAGGTCATTAAGTGGACGGGCAGATGCCAGGCACTGATCCGAGGAACTATTCAATTAGTAATTAATGCCTTGGCTGCAGTATGGCATGAAGTGTTTACTCATGCATTAATGCTTCCTGAACACACTCAGCCTTTGGTGCACATGTCAACACACTAAATTAAGATTAGAAATTAGATTTGAAATTAGATTGCTGTGTGGTTGGGGTAAAAGGGTAGAGTAAATGAAGCTTATTTATAGAATTATAATAACATCACTGCACATGTCTGAACACATTCTTGGCGTTATTAGTATTGAATAAATAATTGTTTACAAGGAAGAAATCAACATGATGTCATTAAGTTAGATTAGGAGATTGATACGACTGTAATGTCTTTTAGGCTTTCCTACATTTCTGAAGCTACCACCAGCTGCTACTTTTCTTATCTTAGCACAAAGACTGTCTCCGTTGTTGAATCTTTACAAAATCAAATAATATAAGACCAACACATGGTCGTTTTCTGGGTGACAACACTTCAGGTTTTTACACTTTGGGATTCGTACTGATCAACAAACCAGGGATTTCCTCCGACCCATTCGAGCTCACAGTTTCCCCCTGGTTACTGTTTTCGTGCTTAACTAATCTTCATATTTTTGACAAGTTAGTGAATGTGTTTACTTCCTTAAAGAGTGTTATATTAGAAGACATTTCTGACTCACTGTACTCGTATGCTTAGATTTGGCTGTACACTTGATCCAGGAGGTATTATGTTTATTTCCCTCGTGATATATTGGCACCGAGACACCTTTTAATTTTAATAACAGCTCAGCTATTTAAAAATCTCCATCAGTGTGTATTTTTGTACATCACTGAAGTCTGGCTTCATGGTAAACCATCATAAAATCCTCCATGAAATTCAACATGAGTCCTTGAAGTATCAAAAGCAGGAATGAGGATGATTTCCCCCCCCTCTTTTTATAACTTAAATCTCATTCATTTCAAACAGGGATTACTCTTCTCCCACCTTTATCCTGCCTTTTGTGTTTGCTGTCACATCCCTCAAAGTGTTTGTCGCTCTCTTCTCACCGATCAAATAAGACGACAGCGACTCGAGAGATTCGATTCAAACACATTATAACCTTTAGACCCGCTGATATCTCAGGAGGGAGAAGTGAAAGGGAGAAGAGGAGAAGCAGTGTTGGGTTTCTGAGGCTTTCTATGTCTGTCTTTTTCAAGTTATGATGTCCTCAACTACACCTGAAATAGGGCTGTGCAATTAATCGTATTTTAATCGCAATTACGATTTTGGCCTGCCACAATTACGAAAACAACATAATCGAAAAAAACGATTATTTTGCTTTGCTAGGTTGTGACAGTGCACTGCAACATATTTGATCAAATGTATTTGTATTTATCATATTTATATATGTTTAGTACCTTGTTGAAGTGCGCTCCAAAATATTTGTTGATCTTGTTTATTGGTATTTATTATTTTGATATTATTTATGTAACATTTATTTTTGTATTGGTTTTTCAGTTGAATTATACGTTCAGGGAAATCAACAGTTAAAAAGATACTGTTCAAATTATTATTTGTATTTAAAAGTTCAATAAATGGATGTTTTCAAAGTCAATGAATAATCGTATTTAATAATCGTGATATCAATTATTGACCAAAATGATCGTGATTATGATTTTTGCCATAATCGCACAGCCCTAACCTGAAAGCATCGGAGCATGCAGTGATGCACAGATGAAAAAACATACATTATTAGTCTTTGTATTTAATGCACAATACCTGTATGCTTGTGTTTTTACACTCTGCAGGTTTGATTTGTGTGCATTTGTTACCTACCCAAAGTTGAGAAAATATAATCCATACTCCAGAGCAGGGGTGCCCACACTTTTTCAGCTTGGGAGCTACTTTTAAAATGACCAAGCCCAAATGATCTACCTACAGGGTAGTCTGTGTCGCGAGCGCGTGGAGGGGGGGGCTAGTGGACTAAACGGCGGATAAACTGTGGCGCGCTTACAATAATTGCGCCAAATAAGCGCATAATAGTGTGCCGCATTTGCGCTTCAGAGGAGGTGAGGCCCCCTCATAACTGCATGAACCCGTATGGCACGATACAACTCAGACTGGCTTACCTCTACGTCAATCAAATGCCAAAGTAAAAAAGAAAAAATGTCAATGCCATGTGATCTACCCACACTACCTTTGCGATATTGGGCACCCCTGCTCTAGAGTTTACAAATCAATTTGTCCAGAATTGGTGGTTTACTTACGAATTATTTAACTGTATTTTTAGTTGGGATCTAGATTTCAGTGTTTCTCCATCATATGGTTTTCTGACCTTCACTTTTGGGTTGCGTTTATGGGCTGTAAGTCTGACCTGTCTGTCTCCATTTGAGCTGCTGACATGTTTCCATCAATAAGCGTTTCTTTGCGAGAAAAAAACCCAAATGATATAGAATAAAATATATCCAAATATACACTGTTAATAAAAGCTTGCAAGTGGGATCATTGTTCAGTGTTTCCATAGATTGCCCTTAAATCTATAAATGTGTTTCTGGAGCTCTTCCTCTTTTGCCAAACCTTAATTTTGCTCGTTGCATCACTACCCTTTTATGTCGGCCAACCAAGGTCAGATAATGATTCCCTACCTCATTTACATTTTTCTAGCTGTGGGGAAATTCTTTTACGGCTACTGTATGTGGGGCAGCATACCTAATGAATATAAATGCTTCCATGAAAACTGGTATAACTGTATCAAGAAAGTAGACGAGGAAAAGAGGGCATTACATGACAAGTGAGCGTTTTGCTGATTTAATCTAGTAAGCCAGTTCCAGATTAATGTGAACACTGCCCTTGTCGTTCCCCCCCGCCAAAATAAGAGTAAACAAAACACAAGGACCCCCTGATTCACCTCTCTTAGTAGATTTGTAAAAGAACTCGGAGCTGTGTTGTCGGAGCGTTCCTCTCCTTCTCTGAGCTGAAGGCCGGTGACTCAGAGTGCAGCGCTCTGTCTGCAGGGATTGGAGACCGCGATGTTAAACAGGAACCCAGAGCCAGGGCTGTCGCTAAAAAGCAAACAGCTACAGGGTCCGGACCACATCGGTGTCAAGAACAAAAGTGCATCTGTTTGTGTGGAGCGTGTGCAGCCGTGACTGCATGTCAGCTGACTAATGTGTGTGAAATGAACGTCTGACCTTCAAACTCTTTTACTCGTCACCCTTCAATAAAGGGAGCTGAGAACTTCCACATCAACACAATGTGCAATATCATTACCATCATTACAAAACACTCGCTGCTATAGAACATGTGCAATATTATTATTATTAGAATTAGAATTGGGAGGGATGAACCCTTCTGTAATGGTCACACATGCAGAGCACACACAGTGAAATGTGTTATCTGCTTTTAACCCATCCTAGTACCAGGAGTCTAATAATGTGCTATGATAACGTGCAATTATGTATCTGCCACTACGTTTTTTTTCACTACTAAATACTGGTAATATTTACACTAATTATGTGACCGTCTATGTTTCCTGTAGATATTTAATTGCTCTTTTTAGTGTACAGTTTTACTATCATGCTGCTGTGTTTATTGTATTTTTGTAACTCTGGCAAAACAATTTCCTTCCGGATGAATAAAGTCTTATCTTATCTTAACCTTCAGGAGCTGGACCTGACTTTGTCCTACAGTTTGGATTCACAGTGAAGTTCTTATGCCTCGAGTTTGTCTTTTTTCTAATCAGATTAGGATGAGAGGGTGGAACTGGGTATTGATTGACATTTCCCTCTGCATTAGAAGCAGCCGTTGGAACATTTATTTTTCTCCAGGCTGCCCTTTTGAACTTCTGCAGCTTTGTTCTCGCCCCGGGTTCATGCTCTAAAAGGATTATCCCAATCAGACTCCTTTTAAGTCGGGTACAATGGCCCGCAGGTGACAGTAGCTGCATTATGAAAATGGAAAAATGAAATCGTAAGAATGACTGGAGACACTTTGCTCCCTCATTTCACATTCCTCCTCCATCCGTTAAAACTTTAAAGGTCATGTTGGCCCTGGGACCAATTCATTCCTGCCCACACACGCTTGTAAGTGCTGCGTGCATCCCTTAGACGGTCAGTATTACGGATACAAATAACTCATATTTTCAAAAGAGTGTTTCCTAAAGCACCCCATTTTCATTTGACGACATATTTAAATTAAATTGGCATCATCTCGGCAAGAAAGTGACGCTCTTATCTCCCAAATAAAAGAGACCGATGAATTGTTTGTTTACGTTGCGCTCTGGATGTGAACTCACTTTCTGTCTCCTCAGCCGTTGTTCTGAGGACGTTGTTTACGATGCTCTGTGCTGCCAGATGCTGGTTTGTAATTGAAAGAGAACCGTCTGGACTCTTCCTCCTCGTCTCTCTGCTGCCGGCGCTTCAGTACGATCTAAGTGGAGCTTAACTGGCTCATTTATTTATACAGTCTTCTGTTAGTTACCTCTGTGTGTCAGCATATCCTCTCGTAACGACACTCGTTATCACTCTACTAAATCCTCACACTAACTTTCAGCAATTTCCAAACTTTTTCACCAAAACAACAGAGGGTTTATTTTCCATGAAGTGGTCTATTCTCAAAAGTATTTAAAGTTTCACGATTCACAAATGCTAGTTGTTGAAAACAGGTTCAGTGGTAGTTCCCACTATAGCAGTGTCTCCAGAAACACATTTTGCCATGATGACACACACACACACACACACACACACACACACACACACACAGACACAGACACACACACACACACACACACACAGACACACACAGACACACACACACACACACACACACAGACACAGACAGACACACACACACACACACACACACACACACACACACAGACACAGACACACACACACACAGACGCAGACACAGACACAGACACAGACACAGACACAGAGACACACACACACACACACACACACACACACACACACAAAACCAGCTTTGTGTCGCATACATAACTCCAAACATACTTGTACCTTTTCCATTTTGACAGAGAGGTCAGGGAGTTCTCCCACTCTTCTTTCACACAGACACACAATCAGGAAACAACACACACACACACACACACACACACACACACACACACACACACACACACACACACACACACAGGCCACCGCTGTCGTCTGTGTAGTTACTATGGCAATATCGAGCGATTTCCTCCTCCACTCTTCAGAGCGGCAGGACGGCAAGTGGTGAGGGACAAAGGTGTGAGGGTGTTCATAGAGGGGAAATGCAGAAGTTGGATTAGGGACACACACACACACACTCACACTTTCACACACACACACACACACACACACACACACACACACACACACACACTCACACTCACACATAATGACAAAGCAGAAGTGCCAAAAACATTGCTCTGTTTTTTCACACTAGTCATTGTTTCATTTCTGCCGTGTCAGATATTGCTCGTTGATGAACAGCAGGTGTGAGTATAACAATTACAAACACAACAATGATGTGGTGTCCTCACACTCAGTGATCACTGTCATCTTAAAAAAGCTGTCAAGACATTTCATCTAGAGCCTTTTCATATTACAGACTGTCCCTTTATGAACAGCTGAAACCAAAGAAACAATATTTTACCAAAAAACGAATAAACAATAGTATAATACTAATATTGTTAGTGTAATCTTTTTCTGACACAAACAACAAATTGGCATTCACAATTAACTAAAATGTTATAAGCAATCAAATGTTCTATTTGGAATTTGAGTTTTTATAATATGATTGAAGGCCAAAACTAGTTGGTAAGCAAATCTGATGAAAAAATTATGTATTTTTGCCCTAAAATATTTTTTATTTTTTTACTGCGTACAAAGGGGCGGGCCCTCCGGCTGCATCTGTTTGATTGACAGGTGACAGCTACACTTTTGGTTATCTCACACACGTTATGTTGTGACAGAGGCTGACGTTAAACTGTGTGTGTGTGTGTGTGTGTGTGTGTGTGTGTGTGTGTGTGTGTGTGTGTGTGTGTGTGTGTGTGTGTGTGTGTGTGTGTGTGTGTGTGTGTGTGTGTGTGTGTGTGTGTGTGTGTGTGTGTGTGTGTGTGTGTGTGTGTGTGTGTGTGGTGTGTGTGGTGTGTGTGTGTTGTGTGTGTGTGTGGTGTGTGTGTGTGTGTGTGTGTGTGTGTGTGTGTGTGTGTGTGTGTGTGTGTGTGTGTGTGTGTGTGTGTGTGTGTGTGTGTGTGTGTGTTCCCTGTGTGCGCGTTCACCTGTGTGTGTGTGTGTGTTCACCTGTGTGTGTGTGTGTGCGTTCACCTGTGTGCGCGTTCACCTGTGTGTGTGTGTGTGTTCACCTGTGTGTGTGTGTGTTCACCTGTGTGCGTTCACCTGTGTGTGTGTGTGTTCACCTGTGTGTGTGTGTGTTCACCTGTGTGCGTTCACCTGTGTGTGTGTGTTCACCTGTGTGTGTGTGTTCACCTGTGTGTGTGTTCACCTGTGTGTGTTCACCTGTGTGTGTGTGCACCTGTGTGTGTGTGCACCTGTGTGTGTGTGCACCTGTGTGTGTTCACCTGTGTGTGTGTTCACCTGTGTGTGTGTTCACCTGTGTGTGTTCACCTGTGTGTGTGCACCTGTGTGTGTGTGTTCACCTGTGTGTGTTCACCTGTGTGTGTGTGCACCTCTGTGTGTGTTCACCTGTGTGTGTTCACCTGTGTGTGTGTTCACCTGTGTGTGTGTTCACCTGTGTGTGTGTGTGTTCACCTGTGTGTGTGTGTGCACCTGTGTGTGTGTTCCTGCGAGGCGGCTCACTTTCCCTGACAGCTCTCCTTCATGTGTCTACATCGTGTCGAGCTGCTGCAGGTCATTTCCCCCCTATTGTCCCCGTCCTCAGTGACTCAGCTCCAGCCAGGCGGGAACAGAGCCGCTCAGACGTGTAATGGTGAGGATTTGTTACAGCGAGCAGCGACTGGGAGTGTGTCTGCTCCCAGTTCTCTGTTCTGTTAACACTCGTTCACACTCCTCCAGCGCTGCACACTGTAATGCCTTTCTTCTATATCGATGACTGTAATAACACACTCTGGGAGTTAGCTGGAAACTTTACAAAGCAATTGGTAGTGTTTTAGCATTGTTCTGAAAGCAGCAGAAGGGTAGAACTGCACTTTAATATCTGTTTATTATTCACAAACATAATCATTTTCATAATATTCATAATATTTCCACGTATTCTCCTCATGTTGTGCAGCAAATCTGACACATTTTGTATTAAAAATATTTGATAAATATTGTCTTTACATATTTTTTTGAAGGCCTAAAATGGATATAAACAAACAAAAAACTATTGTCATCTTTATTTCAATTAGAAATTCCCCTAATAAAAGGCAATGAGTGGGTCGTTCTGTGAATAAAACTTGATTCAAAACTTGGGTTAAATCCCCAAACCATCGTGAATAGTCTATTGCTGCATGCCACACTATTAAAATGTTTTAAAATCTGATAAAAAAATGCTCAAAAATGGTTTAAACAAGGCGTTGTTAGATAGAGCTGTTCCCATTATGTGCAATATAAATCCGAGGAACATGGGAATGTCCCCCGGAGATACGCTGGGCTGCATTAAATCAAACACACACTCTTTAAATCGGAGCTAGTCACATCTTTAGACTCAAGCTGCTGTTAGAGCAGATACTTCATGTACTCAGATGTATAGGAGAATATAAAAATAGTCCTTTCTGGTTGAGTAACAGCATGTCACTGCGTGTCACGGTGGAGAAATGTAGGAGTGTGTGATGGCTGGCTTACTCTGCACTATAACGTCTCAGCGCTTTGACAAACAGCAGCAAACTGAAACACATCTGACAGCCGGCCGTGTTACTGCTGCTGTCAGAGGGAGGACATTAAATGCCAGCTTCTTGCATTTAGATGTGTTTTGCTTCCCTGGCTTCATATGTTCCTGTGTTGGCCTCTCCTGAAATGATTCCATTACATTTATTGCTTTTATATGCTTTCTTTATAAGACATATGCTTGTGGGAGAGGCCCAAGAATGCATCCAATGGCAACATCAATGATCGCTGTGTGTTCAGCTGTGATGTCAGTGAGCTATGGCACAGATCGCTGAGTGGCTCTGGCTCCTTGAAGGCAGACTTTTGCACCAAACCACCACAAGTATTCGTCTGTCTCTGTGCATTCATCCAGAACTGAAACCGGCCCAACAGGACAGGAACAGAAGAGAAGTTGCCAGCCAAGGACAGGAGTCGTGGAGTTTGGCTGTGTTTTGTCAGCAGTTTTGGATCCGGGCCTGTGTTTTGGAAAGGTTTGGCTTGGTTTTGGCTCTGCTTGCTGGATGGAAATGAGCTGGATGGTGGATCTGGAGCCAGTTTACCTTTTTGTGGAGTGACTTTGGACTTATTATGTTTTCTAAGCTGGACATTGCCGGAGAATTACTAATTTGTGTCTTTACTTCTGTTGGAGGTGTTGAATGTGTTTGGGCTAATTAAACAGATTTTGAGACGCCAGACTGACTCTGTCTAGGTTTTAGTTTGGGGGGAGAACTTTATTATTTAGAGGACACACTTAATATATCAGCCACTCTCTTTGCCTTGTTAAATTCCCACAGTCGCTCCCGAAGTTTTACAATGGTAACTAGGCTTAAAATATAAGCTGATTGTTACATATGGTCCAGATCTGTCTGGAGGATCTGTGGTCGCGGGGGGGGGATGGAAACGTACCTGGATCGCGGTCCGTCAGACTAACACCTTGGTGCTTTGCAAATCCCTCTCGTGCACTCTCTGACAGTTTGTCTCTCTAATAACCTACATGTCCAAATCTCTTCATTTCTGCAGATGAAAAGGCTGAATGCAAACCTCAGGAGAAGTGTCTAACACGAGTTAATGGGCCCCTGAGGGAGTGTGTGTGGTTTTGAAGGCGGGGATGTTGTAACCACTACACCTTCTCTGGGCCCTCGCTGCTCTTTAAGTGGAGCTGTGTGAGGATTATAATCACATATTTTCCATCTTGGTTTTACTCTAGATGTTGGAATAAGTTTAAAAAGATACTTACACAACAAATACAGCACTGTAGAGACTTGGCCTGAATGAGGAAGCATGGTGCTCATGATAAGTGTCATTAGTTTGAAAGGTACAAGGAATTATCATGTTTCTTTTTGAACATCATGTTTCTTTGTGTGTGTTCAATAGGGACCGAGTAGAAGACACACAACTCTATGATTCACTAGATGACAAAAAGGAGATGGGAATACAGTTGACAGGATCACAATGAGGAGTTTAGAGACACTGTGCGCTCTGTAACCTACTTTTAATGTGTCAACAGTGCGCAGCTACATTATGAGACGTTATGATACGAGCGGGATATTTTTGCATTTCTGTGACAGGCGTCAGTTTGAAGGCTTTCATCTGAACACTGGGTTTGTCATTCTCTCTCTCTCCGCTTCTTTAGAAAGCAGCGCTCACGAGGGAAGCACCGGCAACGACAACGATGGCAGCGTCTGTGGCAGCGACTCCGCCTTCTACAAACAGAGCGAAGGTGAGAGATGTGTAATTCAGACGCTATTATAATTAACATTAGCTTCTCCGGTTTATAGCTGATCCTCGCCTGCTTTAGTAGCCATATTGCTTTCCATTCGTCCCTTAGAACGGGTAAGCTTTTATAGTTATTGCTCATTCATTGTTGGAGAGCATTCTGCAGAGGGGTGTGTGTAGGGGGGGGTCCCATCAAGTGAATTGAAACACATTAAAAATTCATACGCACACACACACACATAAATCCACAGATGCACATAAAACTGCTGTTGAGAATTAAATGCACACACACGCACAGATAAAGCGAAAGCCTCCTACAGACGTTTAGTCTCACATGCCGGTCAATGCACACACCACACCTGTCTCCCAGTAACACGAGGAGTTTATGCAATGATCAAGATCTGCTGTGTAGCGCGTGAGAAGCCGTGGGATCCGTGTGTTTTTATTACATAATATTATAATTACATTTAGTGGATGCTTTTATCCCAAGCAACGCACAGCAAGTGCATTCAACCATTAAGATGCAAACTCAGAAAAGCAAGAATCCCACGAGTGCATTAGTTTTTAAAAAGTCCAAACTTCCTAAGTGCTACGCAGAGAAGAGAGATGAGGTTTTTATTCATGATGATTGTTTTAATTGGCCGAGCTGCAGTGGAAACAGGTGGGTTTTCAGTCTGCAGTGTAGATGTGTAGAATTTAACTGCAGTGTTCAAATGGACAGTAATAGTATGTTGAAATGTTTTCTATTAAACATGTGTTGTGCAATCATCTAAAGAGATAAACACATTCTAATTTCAGTTAAACTAGGAGTAACATTTGTTGAAATATCGCGACTTAAGTACAACGTTTGAGAACAAAACCATCTAATACTCATATATTCACCAAATAGTGGTTTTCCCTCTCAGATGTATTCACTTAAATACCTTTTTAGCCCAGCAGGGGTGTTCAATTAATTAATTAAAGTCTGTGCAAAATATTGTTCCTTGTGACCCATGAGAGGGGTTGTAATACAGCTGTGGTTAACTGTTTGATCACAGTGGGAGTTAAAGGCGGAGGTAGTTCCTTTGTTAAAGTCACAATACTGTAAAAATACTCTGTTACAAGTCCTTCATTCATAAGCATCAAAATAGACTATAGTAAAAGTACTAATTATGCAGAATGGCTCATTTCAGAATCATATACACATAATTGGACTATAAATATTAATGCATTATTGAAGTATTTTAAAATACTAACAATTCGGATAAACTATTTGTGACATTACTTAAGTGAAGTACGTCAAACTGGTACTTGAGTACATGTACCTCGTTGCATACCACGCTTAGTTAAAGGGAGCTGTAGAAATGTGTGTTAAGGAAGAATGGAGTTTGTAGGGTGTAATATCTCGTGTGTGTGTGTGTGTGTGTGTGTGTGTGTGTGTGTGTGTGTGTGTGTGTGTGTGTGTGTGTGGTGTGTGTGTGTGTGTGTGTGTGTGTGTGTGTGTGTGTGTGTGTGTGTGTGTGTGTGTGTGTGGTGTGTGTGTGTGTGTGTGTGGGTGTGTGTGTGTGTGTGTGTGTGTGTGGTGTGTGTGTGTGTGTGTGTGTGTGTTGTGTGTGTGTGTGTGTGTGTGTGTGTGTGTGTGTGGTTCAGGACACAGTATGGCCGAGACGCTCACAGTCGCCCTGCGTGTCGCTGAGGAGGCGATAGAGGAAGCCATCGCTAAGGCGGAGGAGTTCAGTGACAGCTTGGTGAGGAATCACTGCGTCCCTCTCTCTCCTTCTGATTCCTCCCTTTCTCCCCCTGTCTCTCCCCTTCCCCTTTTAATCAGTCACCCTCTCTGTGTGCAGGAGAAGCAGAATGAGGTTCGATATCTGCAGGACCACAAAGAGGAACTCATAGAGGAACTCGCCACAACTATCGTACAAAAAGTAATTTTGAATGAATGAACATGAACATTAATGAACATTTGTCCGATATCTGAACTGTAAGGCAGTTGGTGTGTTACATTAAAAGAAAGTTCAAATGGAAACTGGATATTGGTTTTAAAGTTTTATTATAGAAAATTATTCATTCCTTTGTGCAAATGTAATAAGCTGTAATGGGATTTAATTAGCATTTTCAGAGTTGCAATTATTATTATTATAATTTCTTATTTGAGTTAAGCTTGCAGCGTGCTTACAAACCTCGCAGCTCTCAGTCTGACCTCTTTCATGTTTTGTATACCTCGAATAATACATATATATATTTGTTTTTAATAAAAGGCTTGATAACATTTGCTCTATCCTTCTTTTTTTTTCTTTACTTTGTTTATTGGGTTTTTTCAACAGCATACAGTTATTCTATCAGAGCATGCGTCAAAAGTAGGTAAACAAATCTTCACTTTATAGAAAGATAGATAGAGTAACAATGTAAATACTGCTTAACACCAGAGGCCTGTACTACGAAGCTGGATTTTCACTTAGCGAGGTAACTTCAGGGTTAACTCTGGGTTTCCGGTCCTACGGCGCTGGTTCTCTTTTTACCGGGCTAGATCTCCATGGTAACTGATGCTGAACGGCTAGCCTGCTCCGGAGCAGGTTAGGTTCCAGGATAAGAGATCAACTCAGTGAAAGCACCGCCTGCTGACCAATCAGAGCTCAGTGTGCGGAGTTTAAAGCGATCAAGTCATATTACAGGATAGAGGAAATACAGAAAAACTGCCGTTGCAGGAAAGACGGCCGGCCAAAATCACCGACTGTGTGAACGTGAAAATTAATAGAATATCCCCTCCCATCTTCAGAGCAATCTATTATAACATTAGCGTTAAGAAAGCTTACTTAAATATCTGCCACAACATAAGTAACCGGATCAGAGTAACATTAAGTACAGTCCGCAGCACTGAGTGCAGGTCTCCCTTGAAAAAGAGATCAATGATCTCAATGGGATACACCTGGATAAATAAAGGTTTGAAATGAAATGAAATGAGACGTCGATGTGTCCCATTATCATTCATATCATATCACATCATAATGTATCATATATTTCCTTATCTGAGTCAGCTGAGCCGTATCTGGCCGTGCAACACTCACAGTGTCACATACTGTATGCAGAAGTATTATTTTAAGCAACACATTAAGTTGACGAAACACTTGAGTCAAATGTAATTAAAGTCAGATCCACTCGTGTCTTAGACGGGGCATTTCATAAACCTGTTAATGTACGCATTCAAACACTTTTTCTGTTACCAGCTGTATTCACCTTGCAGCTGCAGCTATGTGGCTTTGATCCTGGATAAAGTGTTTAAGTCATGGATGTTTAATGTTTAACGTCTTCATATTTGTCTAATATTATAGTTCACTTTTCATTCAGGAAGTATGACGTTGCGCTGTCAGTACGCTTGTCCATGTTTGTGATTGGTCAAATGTTGCTAACCCCGCCCCTTTCATGTGAACGCACACTCAGCCGGACAGAGAAACCCTGGCTTGAGTTACCGAGTTGATAACCAGCGTCGTAGGACCACTTAGCGAGAGCGCGTTTGTTTTGGATTAGTTAAGCCAGATAACTCAAACATATCCAGGGTATGTTGAACTGGATTTATTATACACAGACAGAATAAATAAAATTAATTAATTAAATAAATAAATAATAAATAAATAAATAATTAATAAATAAATAATAAATAAATAGAAAACCAGTAATCTAAAACAAATGTCAATAATGAACAATAAATGTCAGTACGGCAGCACCTCCTCCCCGCGACAACCCGTCCAGTGTCGGGACCCCTCCAAAATGCAAAAGTGTAATCAAGCTCTATCCTTCTCTATTCCCTCTCTGCTCAGATCATCCAGAGGAGGAAGCGCTCGGAGATGCAGACAGAGTACGACTTTGTCTGGCCGCAGCCTCAGAATCCAATCCAGTCCGGTGAACTCACCTCTCCGTCGCAGCCTCAAGCGTCTTCACAAGCTCCCCAGGACCCTCTGAAGACCTCCTACTCTCTGTGGGTCAGTGATGAATCTGCTCAAACTAAAAAAAAAACACAAAGAAATGTCAACCGGATCTGGTGAAGTCCCCACAAAGCTGTGCTGTCAGCGCGTGTGAACTGCTGAGTGTTCACCAGTTTTCTAAACTCTTTGCAGATTTGGTTTTAAACAATAGTGGTTTGGTTTTCTCGCTTAGTTTCAGAGTTCAAACAGTGGAGGGTCTGTGTTTCGTTATGTGTTTCTCAGCCACTGTCTCTGTGTTTGCCATGTTTAAAAAAACACAGGAATGTTGTGTTTGGCATGAATCGTTTCAGTGGCACCCAGGAGACAACCTCCACGTCTGAAAAGTGAAGCCAAGTGTCTAAAACGGGATTTTCTTTCTCATCTCCAACACTGGTTACAAAATAATTCAGGTTGTATAGAAGTATATGATATCTTCTCCTAAAAATATCATGTTCAGCTCTACTAAGTTCCAACCTCTCATGTCAGTGCTGCTTTCAAAACAACTAGATAGTGGCGACCAAAGGGTGCCTTTTTATGTTGATTACTTCCTCTTTTATACAGATTATAGTAATAATAATAATAATAATAATCCTTATATTTATTATATTATTATTATATACTTTACAAATACACATTACACATACAGATCATACATACATGTAATGGTCATCTACTGTAGACAATACCCACTGGAGCAAGTTCAGGTGAAGTGTCTTGCCTAAGGACAGTAGTAGACTGTAGTGGGGATGATGTGGTCTTATTAAGGGTTGCATTTCTCTTCAGATCTAGTGGTGATGAGTTAGAATTCCTTTACTTTGTCCACTTAATGTTTTGCAGGATTAAGGTATTCTCCAAAAAAGTGCAAAAAGTTGACAATGATGTAGATTTTCATGCTTTTCTAGAAGCATATTCAAACAAAAAATGTGTTCAAATTGTCTCATTTAGAGGATTCCTTGGATTTGGTAGACAGTACACGTGCTGCTTTTTAGGTTCATCTACTGTATGCTTCAGGGAAAATAGCCCACTTAGCAACAAAATAGACCCCCAGGTGCCTGGCTTAGCTTTTCTCTTTAGAAGTGTTTTACAGTGGATTCTCCCCTTAAGTTGGCAAAGCCTTACAAATATTACAAATGTGTGCCAAGTCAATCCAAATCCACAGAATACCGGTTTCACTTAATGTTCCAGGTTTGAAAAAAACTACACACAGGGACTCACTGAGGTGTATAGTACACACACACACACACACACTCACACACACCTGCCTCTCACTACGAGTCAGCGGGGACTCCTGCAGATTTGTCATCGTCCCGTGTGTGAGCGAAGCTTCAAAGCTGCGCTCCCCTGGCCTCGCCGTTCTGTTTCCCGCTGTTTCACTCAGCGTGGATCAAAGTCCCGTGAAATACGAGGGGATCCTCCCCCCCCCCACACACACACACACACACACACACACACACACACACACAGGCGCTGTTTATCAGCTCTCTGCAAACACTAAGACACCAGGCATGCAAATACACACTCAAATCTGCACTGCCTCAACAATGATGCTTAGAGTAATCTGAACAGTGCATCCCACCCATTCTACAAACGTATATATTTTCTCTACTTGTCCATACTTTAGATATGCAGTTCTTTAACTTGGATGTTAAGTCATGGGAAAGACCGACTGTTCACCAATGAGATTTAAGTTTAGCTTGTGCACATGAATGAGCTTTAAATCCCCTCCATATTGTTCCTTTCATTCCCAGTGGAACAGCTACTAAATCTACACATGTGTGCATGCATGTGTTTCTGAGAGGTGTATTGCTTGATACACCTGCATTGACTCCTGGGCAATAGCAATGCTAAATGTCACCTAAGTGAAACAAAGCAAAAGAAAATAAGATTCAATACAAGAACACCATCAGATACATGGGGGAAAGCAGGCAGTTCAAATGTCTTTTTAGACTGTTTTGTAAGATGGAAGTCGAATTTGTTGACCCCAAATCTTTAGGATGAAGATCTAATTGACAAGATGAGTAAGAGTAGACCTGTTAATTTGCCTTAAAGTTTAACAGAGCAGGCAAAGTGTCTTGCTCTAGTTTTTTTGTTTGTTTCTTTAATATAAAGACATGTTATGATCCTATAACTTCCACAACATGTCTCTCACAGATGACTGTCGAGCCTCTGTTGTCTGCTTTGCTCTTTAGTTGTTGTCTAGCTCCCCCTGCTGGTGGGATTGTTGACTCACAGCCACAGCTTTCTGCCCAGACAGGAAGTAGACTAGCCAGCAGGGCTTTCCTTTATATTATGTAATTACTGTAAGTGGATATTATATGTGACTGCTGCCGCCGTCCAGGCAGTAAAACCTGTCTGCAGCTGCTCAGACTCAAGTCAACAATGATCTTATATACAGACCAGACTGATTTACTACTTTACATTTCCAGAGTTTTAAACGTTTTCTTTCCAGAGAGACTGATGCCTGAGCTCAGACGCTTATTGTTTATATCAGCAGAGGTGCATGCATTTGATTTTTTTTTCTTCTCACAAATCATATTTTTGCCTGTGTTTTTGTCTACAGCGTTCGCGCTCAGCGTTCTCCCTAACCAGTGACGACTCCCCAGAGAAGGGTCTGGAGGAAGAGGGGGGGGCCCGGGCCGGTGGAGGGTTACAAGATTACACCTCTCTAAAGAGGGAGGGCAAGGCCACAGCACTCCCCAGCTGGAAGAGTGTGGACCGCCTGGACAACTCCAGTAAACATCACACACACACACACACACACACACACACACACACACACACACACACACCACACACACACACACACACACACACACACACACACACACGCGCAGATGCGAGTATGACAAATAGGATGCGCAATAAAATTGATTAAAGCATTTCAGTTTTATTTTTCTCCCACAGTGGCACACACACACACACACACACATACACTCACACACACACACTCACAGATTGAAAACAATACCAGCTTTGTGCCGCTGACATAACTCCATACACACTTGTACCTTTTCCATTTTCTCCTAACAGAGAGGTTAGGCAGTTCCACTCTTCTTTCACACAGACACACAACCAGGAAACAACACACAGTCTCTCTCTCTCTCTCTCTCTCTCTCTCTCTCTCTCTCTCTCTCTCTCTCTCTCTCTCTCTCTCTCTCTCTCTCTCTCTCTCTCTCTCTCTCTCTCTCTCTCTCTCTCTCTCTCTCTCTCTCTCTCTGGGTGCAGATGCGAGTATGACAAATAGGATGCACAATAAAATCGATTAAAGCATTTCAGCTTTATTTTTCTCCCAATTGGTTTTTGCAGCAGGACGTATTTAAGACAATAAAACACAAAAAGCCCACAAAGGGAACATCAAGCTGGGGGAGGGGGTGGGGGCTTAATGTTTCAGGCCCCAGGACGACCTTCTTATAGCTGGAAAATATACAACGTGGATAAAGAAATGTCTGTATATTGAAATTGAAATGTGCTCAATCATCATCAGAATACATTTTCACAGCTCAGTAGACGCTTTAATCTTTGCTCTGCATCAACTGCACTGATAAATACATGCGCAATAACTTACTTACTGACTTTTTGTACTGCCTTGACCGTATTGTTCTTGTATTTTATGGTAATGTTGTATTGTTTTGTAAGCGTACTGTTCAATCTATCATAGGTCCAAATTATAGTCACTTTATATATCATATATTAAAAGTTTTAGCTTGTATTTGATACTTATTCTGTCTGTTATGTGTGATTGCACCATCGGGAATGCTTGAAATTTCGCTGTACTCTGTGTAGTGACAATAAAAGGAATCTAATCTTTAAGTAGTCAGTGTCAAACAGCCTATCCTCAGAGTGCAGTTCTGTCAGTGTCTCTGAACTTCCTGTCCCTGCAGGTGCGTCCTCGGTGCTCCAGAGTCCGGACGGGAACTGGATCGCTCTGCACAGCTCCCAGCTGTCCCGGCCCAGCCTGCTGACCAAGAGGAAGAGCCTGGTGTTCAGCGCGCTGGAGAAGGAGTCCGGCGTGGTGTCGGCGTACGACGGGATGGGGTCCGACTCTGAGCCGGACGACGAGGGCGGCTGGGGGGCGGCGCTGAGACAGTTCAGGCGCAAAATGTCCGACGAGACGTACTACACGGACTCTCAGCACGACCCCGAGTGGACGTACACGCAGCACCTGCCCGTCACCTCCCCCTCCTCCGGGCAGTACACCAACACAGAGACGCTCAACTCGGACTCCGAGGCCTCGTCCGTGCTGTCGGCCTGTCCCCGAAACCCCCCCCACAACCTGCTGAGGAAGAAAGGACCCCCCACCGACACACACCTGCACCCCCCCCACCAGCCGCTGTACCACCAACACCTCCACCAGAACCTCTCCCCGTACCCAGTGCCCTCAGAGGCCCTGGACGTCAACTTCAACCCCAAGGTTAAACTCAGCTTTATTTTATACTTACAAATACTTTTATATGTGTGGTGGGAATTTATTTATCAAATGTGGATACAGAATCAAACCATTCAGCTGTCTGTCGTATTTTATTTCTTGCAAGAAAGTTCAGTTAGTCACACAGAGAGCATACAGAGTGAAAGGGAAGCTTGGTGATCATGAAGGAGCATTCTGGGAGTTAGGGAGTTAGGGAGGCCGTATCAGGAAGTTCTCCGTTCACCTGAGTTGAAGGTCATACTGTTGGTGCACATGGAGAGTAACTAACAACACTGCAACACATCGTCTTAATAAGGACTTTTCCAAGCTTAGCTAAGAAGTGTGAGAAGAAGTAAATATAGATAAACATTAGAAAATAAGAATCACACAATGACATTATTAAAGTAAGTGAGTGAGTAAGTCTCGCTAAAACTCTCATCCAGTGCATAGTTTAGGAAATACAATCATTGCAGGGTAAAAAGGTACTGTCTGAAATGTGAACTGGCATTGAAAAATGAAATACTAAAGTTGAAGTGTGATGTGTGTTCCCAGGTGACGGGGGACAGCAGCGAGGCGGAGGAGAAGCAGATCGACCCCGTCCGGAGGTCACGGAGACGCAGGAAGAGCAAGAGAGAGTCTTCATCAGAGCAGAAAGCTGCAGGGAGCCACGCTCAGTCCATCTACCCTCTAGCTCAGGTACATCACACCTGCACTCACTCTCAGTCCATCTACCCTCTAGCTCAGGTACATCACACCTGCACTCACTCTCAGTCCATCTACAGGTACATCACACCTGTACTCACTCTCAGTCCATCTACAGGTACATCACACCTGCACTCACTCTCAGTCCATCAGGTACATCACACCTGCACTCACTCTCAGTCCATCTACAGGTACATCACACCTGCACTCACTCTCAGTCCATCTACAGGTACATCACACCTGCACTCACGCTCAGTCCATCAGGTACATCACACCTGCACTCACTCTCAGTCCATCTACAGGTACATCACACCTGTACTCACTCTCAGCCCATCTACAGGTACATCACACCTGTACTCACTCTCAGTCCATCTACAGGTACATCACACCTGTACTCACTCTCAGTCCATCTACAGGTACATCACACCTGTACTCACTCTCAGTCCATCTACAGGTACATCACACCTGCACTCACTCTCAGTCCATCTACAGGTACATCACACCTGTACTCACTCTCAGTCCATCTACAGGTACATCACACCTGTACTCACTCTCAGTCCATCTACAGGTACATCACACCTGCACTCACTCTCAGTCCATCATCAGGTACATCACACCTGCACTCACAGGCTTTCCTGACAGATTCTTAAGACAAAACAGTATAGGCAAAAACATGCACTGATCTATACTGAACGTTTGGGCTATTGTAAAGTATCACATTTAATTATCTTATATTACTCTATTTCAGGGGTGTCAAACTCAAATACACAGTGGGCCAACATTTAAAAATGGGTACTAGTCGAGGGCCGGACTGGTTCAATGTTTATAGCAAAACGTATTGAAATGAACTTATTGCACATATTAAACCTGGAACTAACAAAGCTTAAATCATTGCCTATAAAAACAACATGAAACATTAAATAATCAGTTGCATTCATTTCTTATGGCTCAATCTGCAGCTTTTCCTCAGTCATTTCTTATGATTACATTTCTCCACAGGCCAACAACAGCTTCAAAAAACAATTTCCCTCAAAGAACAAACCAAACATGCCCTGTTGTCTCAAGAAAGAAAGTGCAGAAGGAAACATCCATTGAACTCAGTGTGCTGCTCTGTGATGCTAGTTCAAGCCAGATACTTGGCATCTCATCTTGGGTGCAAGTTCATCAATGTTTGGGCTCAGGATGGAGTGAAGGTGTGCGTGCAATATACCGGCAGGCCAGATCTAATAGTAATTACAAATTATCCTGCGGGCCGAAATTAAATCCACCACGGGCCGGATTTGGCCCCCGGGCCTTGAGTTTGACACATGTGCTCTATTTTACATGTATATAGTGCATTTTACTTGCACCATTGTGTCCGTTGCACCTCTCTTGCACTATCCTATTTCTATTTATTCTTGCACTCTTTTAATGTTCTAAGTATATTGTTGGTTGCACTGAAGAAGCCTGGAACTTCAGATGTTCATTGTAACTATTGTGCATATGACAATAAAGCCTTTCAATCTGATCATTCCCCTATGCCATTGAGAAATGAAGTGTGAGATAGTGTTTCCCCATTGAGAGGCTGTTTGATAATGCAGTTCATCTGATTGTAGAAGGAATTGAGTCGTTTGCAGTTTGTTAAACAATGAGCATGATGTATGACTTTTTGATGATGTCTCTTTGTCCCCCCCCCCCTGAAGGAGAACAGTGGTGTCCTCCTCAACGCTCTCCTGAAGCGGGGCCTCAGTGAGGAGCAGTCAGCTCCCGACTCTGTGCCATCAGCTGCCCCGGACGCCTTCAAATCAGACGCCATGACCCCTGAGCCAGAGGACTTGGACACGGTGGCACCAGATTCAGCGGCCCCCAGCCCTCCACAGCCCCAATCTGTGGCCCCGGGACCCCCGCCTGCAGACTCTCTGGAGGAGGAGCTGAGGGCCAGACTCAGCCAGCTGGTCAGCAGAGCAAACAGCAAAGACTGCAGCTCGTCGGAGGAGAAGGAGGAGGAGGAAGAGGAGGAGAGGACGAGAGACACCGAGAGACAGAGAGGAAGTGACAGACTGAGGGAAGAAAGAGAGGCAGAAAGTGAGACGGTGGAACAAGGGAACGGGCCGGAGGAGAGACTAATAAAGAGTCCTTCAGAGAGGGAGGAGACGAGGTTAGAGATGGGGGTCGAGTGTTTGGAAGAGAAGGTAGAAGAGTGGGAGCCAAAGAGAGGAGACGAGAGACAACGTAAGAGACAACACAAGAGAGACTCTGAGAAGGAGGCGAGGAGGAGTGGATCCAGCGCTAGTTCACCTGCTGTTACTCCATCCTTCCAGGAGGGGGCGCTGTCAGACAACCAGGTGAGGAGATCAGGAGAACAACACTCGTCTTCTGCTTCTGTCTGCCTGTCTGTCTAACTTTCTCAATCACTCTTCATCCTCACTGCCTCCTTCATCCTCACTGCCTCCTTCATCCTCACTGCCTCCTTCATCCTCACTGCCTCCTTCATCCTCACTGCCTCCTTCATCCTCACTGCCTCCTTCATCCTCACTGCCTCCTCCATCCTCACTGCCTCCTTCATCCTGTGTTTCCGTCTTTCTCTGTGCTTCCCTTCTTCTTTTTTGGGTGTGTGTGTGTGTGTGTGTGTGTGTGTGTGTGTGTGTGTGTGTGTGTGTGTGTGTGTGTGTGTGTGTGTGGTGTGTGTGTGTGGTGTGTGTGTGTGTGTGTGTGTGTGTGTGTGTGTGTGTGTGTGTGTGTGTGTGTGTGTGTGTGTGTGTGTGTGTGTGTGTGTGTGTGTGTGTGTGTGTGTGTGTGTGTGTGTGTGTGTGTGTGTGTGTGTGTGTGTGTGTGTGTGTGTGTGTGTGTGTGTCAGGAAGAACAGCATGACTTGGAGCAACAGCAGAGGCTTCAGTTGCTCTCCTCTCTCTTGCAGCAGGTGAGATATCAGCGTGAAAGCAACAGAATTCTGTCATGTCTCGTGCAAACCTCCATTATCACACACACACACACACACACACACACACACACACACACACACACACACACACACCTTTAGTAGCTGCAGCTGTTGTGAAATTGCAATACAAAGTAAACCAGCCTGGTGTTTCTTTATAAACTGCTTAGAAGTGGTTTTCAGGAGTTATACTGGAAGATATCTTTCACAGAAAGTCTGGAATGGATATTTTTAATAAAAGGCTCATAAGGTTAGAGTGGTTTGAAGACACAAGCGCTGTTCTGTTTGGTTTTGACTGGAAGAAACTGCCTCTGTGCCATTGCTGCTTTCTTTATGTACACGTTTTAATTATAGCAGAAGCATAAAAAGTCGTGTTCAGTTGAAGTGGGTACAGGAAATGACAAAGCAACCAGGAGCAACTAAAACAATTACAAATCCAAAATGAAAACAATTCAGCAACTCCCAAAATCAACTGTAACAACTTCAAATGTCCAAAATCTGAATTTTAGCTGACAGTAGGGCTGTGCAATTAATCGTATTTTAATCTCGATTACGATTTTGGCTTGCAACGATTACGAAAACAACGTAATCGAAATAAAACGATTATTATTTTATTATTTTATTTAATTTATTTTTTATTTTTTATTGTGTTTTCAGTTGAATTATACTTAAAGTTCAGGGTAATCAACTGTTAAAAACATACTGTTCATTTTTTTTTTAAATAAATGGATGTTTTCAAAGTAAATGGATAATCGTTTTTAATAATCGTGATATCAATTATTGACCAAAATAATCGTGATTATGATTTTTGCCATAATCGAGACAGTGACATATGAAAGTTGAAAATCAAATAACGTATTGCTTTATTTCCTGTAAAAAAATGTGTGAATTCTTGTGTAATAACTATAATAGTAAATGCAGTGCATACTGAGTGCTGTATGTGCGTGTTTATGGAATCTGGACACAGTTATGTTGTAGATTGTAGAAATTATCCACATTTCATAATCTGGTTGTAAAATCAACGATCCATTAGTAAGTTTAAAAGCTGTGTTCCAGTATTGATATTCCCATGAATGTATTGACCAGTCATACCCACACAAAGGCAGGTCGATGGACTTATAAAACACACACACACACACACACACACACACACACACACACACACACACACACACACACACACACACACACACACACACACACACACACACACACACACACACACACACACACACACCAGACAGAATTAAACACTGAAATCACAGGCTAATGTGTTGCTTAAAAATAAATGGCTTATTTTGGTATGCACTCAGGAGGGGAAGGCGGGTGAGCACTTTGCCGTCCCTCAAGAGATGATGGATCTGAAATAGACTAGAGGAACTGACCTAAACCAACTTTATGCTAACCGAAAAGCTGAGGGGAATGTTGGTCTGTTGTTCAGACAGAAATAGATCCTCAAACTCGCCCACTAATACCAGAGCAATGAGATGTAGAACAACTCAAGAAAGGCAAAAGGACCAGAAAAACACATTTTGAGTCCTAACCCATTCTTACAAAAGTGATCCCTAAACTAGCTTCTACTATTCAATACTATAACTCAATTAAATGTTATCTATAAAGCCCAATATCACATATCTCTCAGGGGGCTTTATAATGTGTACATTGCATACGGAATAAATACAGATTATTGTTTTAATGGATTAAATAACTGCGCTTATATTCCAGTGACTCTTACCTTCTTCACCAACTTGTATGTCAGCTAAATTATGTTTTAAATACACATTATGTTTATTTTCAACTTTAATAGTGGAGCTTGTTTGATCTTCATGTTCACGGCCCTCTTACCAAATATCAATCTTTCCTCCATCGATCAACCCATGTCGATATCTCTGCTTCAGTCTTAAGATCAGTGCTAATGTTTGTTTTTTTAAGATAATATGTTGCCTCTCATCTCGTTACATAAACACACGGATCAATACTCACTGATCAAAGCTTCAGCCGGTGATTCATTCATTATTGAATATGATCCGTCTCTCTTCACTCTCCTCTCCTTTCCTTGCTGCTCAGTGTTTTCATCTATTCAGAAACGGGCACGGCAGCTTTCTTCACTATTTATATCATTAGTCGTCAGAGATTTGGAGGCAGGCATGGATTTGGAGGAACGAGCTGCTCCAGTAAACAAGCAGTAAACAAAAATGAATAAACATGTTTTTGTTTTTCTACTTTGCTGATTTGTTCATCCTTTTCCAAATGACTAAACTGAGCTCGTGATGTTCAACAAAACTCCATTGGTTACATTACATGTTTAGTTTTTCCTTGGTCATACAATGCAGGATGTGAGCTTTATCTAACATCTGGGAGGTGATTCGATGCCTGATTCCTCGGCTGCAAACTAAACGCCATGATTGCTACTACACAGTAACACGAGATCTTCAAAGCCTCAAGATGTAAAAGATGCCTCCTTAGGCTTTGTCTTAAAAGCTTTCTCACTTTCTGTCCTCCTCCATCACTGCTGCATTTCTCACGTCCAGTTCTTTGTTCTGCACCTGCGTACCTCACAGCAGCAGCACAAGATTCAAGGCTTGTTTATTGTAATGTGCACATTAGCTACAGTACAGTGTAGATATGGCAATGAACAACTTAGGTCACAGGCACCTCCACTGTGCAAGGAATGTTTTGAGAGGTGCAAGTGAATACAAATACAATTGAAATAGTGCAAGAAGAGTCTATAACTCGAGCTGCTGATTAGAAATGCAAAAATCAACTATGAGATTAATTGGCAGCTTTTTCACAAATCGATTACATGGTGAAAAGGTGAAAAAACGTCTTCAGAAAACACGTAAAAAATTGTCTGATTCCTGGCTTTTTAAATGTGAATTTTCTAATGTTTGTACTCCTCTATGACAATAAACAAAATATATTTGAGTGGGGGATATGATAAGATTATTTGAAGGACATCATATAGGGCTGTCGCATTTGTTTGCTCCCCTTCTATCATCAAATGTGTTTGCCTAATTGTATTTTGTAAAATCCCCTGGCTTCCTGAAAGATGTTTTTCACTATCTATGTCCTACTTCTCTCCACACATGCATCGACTCATTTTGCTCTCAACGTCCCTTAAAAGGTTTCTCAGAGTATCACTGCGTCTGATGTGTGTGTGTGTGTGTGTGTGTGTGTGTGTGTGTGTGTGTGTGTGTGTGTGTGTGTGTGGTGAAGCAGAAGTACTCGGCGGCCTCTCTCTGCAGCATCACCACGGAGGTGCTGAAGGTGTTGAACGCCACACAGGAGCTGATCGGAGAGGCAGGAGGAGAGAGCTTCAGCCAATCAGAGCCCCTCAGCGCCCCCCCCCGTGTCCAACAGCTCCGACACCCGCCAGCTGGACCAGAGGCTCACCAAGATGGAGGAGAACGTAAGCAACTTACCGCCAAATGATAAAAGTAATGTAATGTGATCTGAAACTAAGGCCCCAAACACTCACAGCAGAATGAGGCTACCTTCTTACAGCTAGGGCAGCGGTTCCCAACCTTTTCAACTCAGGGCCCTCTTTAAGAAAAGATGTACGGCCCACATTCAACCATAAACAATACAGAGGCTAAATAAAGTTCTGATTGGTCAATTCAGAACATGTGACACGTTAATCCAGTAGAACAGACCGCTGTCAAGGACTGTAATGACCGTTGCTAAGGACTGTAATGATCTGTTGTCCTGTCAGTCTTCGTAAATATACAAAACTGTACGATCAAATCCACACGTTTACCTTTTTCTAGACTAGCCATGGGGATATGATCCTAAGTAGGCGTGTGGCGCAGTGGTTTGTCCGTAGGTGTTCGGATCAGGGGGTCACAGGTTCAAACCCCACTGCAGTCAGCATGTCGTTGTGTCCCTGAGACACTTCACCCCAAATTGCTCCTGTGGGGATTGTCCACAGTATTGAGTATGTAATTCGCTTTGGATAAAGCGTCTAACAAGTGTAATGTAATGTAATGTAAGTAAAAAATAATCTGAGGCAACCATTTGTGTGTAGGGGGCGGTTTGGAACTGGGCCTAAATGCTTAATCTACTTATTTATATGTATTTCATTATATATGTTGCATTGTTGGAGGAGCTCAGGTCAAAATAATTTCATTGCCATTTCTACACTGTAGCTTTGTGCATATGACAATAAAACCTTTGAATCTTCTCATCTTCTCCCCTTTGTAGGTGTACCTGGCTGCAGGTGAGGTGTACGGCCTGGAGGGGGAGCTGGGGGACCTGGAGGAGTGCGCACGCAGCATTCAGAGCGGCACCAGCGACACAGAGCTGTCCTTCCTGGAGGACCAGGTGGCCTCTGCTGCCGCCCAGGTGCAGCACTCTGAGATACAGGTACTTGAGAGGAGGGGTCCTGCAGTTTGGTTTGGGCCATGCATGCCCCAAATCACAGACTCTTCAACGCAATATAGTTTATTTAAAAGAAAAATTCTAATTATGTTGTATTTAATTGTGCTTTAAGGCGAGAAACTATAGGATTAGACATTGTTCTTCATGCACTGGTTCATTCTGAGAGTTTAGGCAATTATTCCTCCATAACAAGTCTTCCTTCAGACTAGTGCAAATTAATAAATTAGCATTAGATGATGCCTCATTCCCATATATAAACATAACATCTCAAAAAATGAACTATAAGCAATTGTCTGAATGTAAGTCATCAGCTGGGGAAGTTTCTTGGTGATATCTTCTAGTGAAAATGTTCGCCCTATTCACCTGAAGTGTCTCCCCTTAAATAAAGTCTGTGTCTCCTCTTCAGATTTCGAACATCGAGGCGAGGATATCCGCTCTGAAAACAGCTGGGTTGAATGTGAATGTCTGCAATCATTTCTCCAAGTTCAAGCCAAAGGCCATGGTAACTCGAGGCACTCTCCAACACAGAAATATGTTCTATATCTCCATGGTCTTAGCATTTTATCATAAAGTATTAGGATGAAGTGTATAATACCAATACTCTGATTACAGCCTCAAACCCTGGACTCATCACGCCATCAGAGGAGGAAGCTCCCTGCCCCCCCACTGAAAGGTACCTAACAAGGTTTATTTTGCACAGTACATACATATACAAACTATTTGCATGCATACATTCATTCGGTAACATGTAAACAATAAGATAACATATATAACTGTGACAAATCTAAACCTATATTGAAATAAAATGAGTTATTTTTCGAGCTGTGTTGTAACTGAAGGTGATTAAATGCCTGATTCCTCAGCTGCAAACCACAAAGCTTAATTGCTCTCCTCTGGCCGCAGGCTGCACAGTAACAAGAGATCGTCTATTCACTGCAACATCTTTTAAAGCATCAAAGCATAAAGATCTAAAAATGCACATTCTACCCTCCTCCATCACTACTGCATTTCTTACGTCCAGTTCTTTGTTCTGAACCTAGTTACGCCACAACAGCTGATTAAAGACCAGCAGCGTATGTGTTTATGTGTCGCTGCACAACGGGTAGCGCACACAAGCTGCTGATTAGAAATGCAAAAATCACCTACCTGTCAACTGTGAGATTAATTGGCAGCTTTTTCACCCATCGATTACTTGGTGAGAGTAACGTCTTCAGAGAACACACAAAAAATTCTCTGATTCCTGCTTTTTAAATGTGAATTTTCTTGTTTTTGTACTCCTCTATTTGCATGCATACATACATTTGGAAACATCTAGTACTATATTGAAATAAACATACATTTTCTGGAGTACTTTTCAGAGCAGTGTTGAATACATTTACTGCGTTGATGTTCTATCTTCTGTACAGTGAACCCTCCACTATACCAGTCATGGATAGATAATGCAAAATGTGTCTCCAACCATGCTAACTCACACATCATCATTGCAAAGTCTCCTAAACACAAACACGCTCTGTGTGTGTGAAACCGCTGCAGATGGGGAGTGAAACGAAAGGCTTCATCTTTAGTTAACATCACACCTTTTACGCTTTGTCATTGGCGGATGAAAGGATGTGAATACATCTGCTCGAATGGGACTAAGGAACTGAAAAGCTCCATTAGATGTATCAACCTACAAGAATTCGGTTCTCTTTTTCATATCAGTGAATGGCCTTTTTCTGTTCGTCTGTCTCGATTTTCCCTTTAGCAGAATCCGCACAATAGCTCTGATTCAGGGTGGCTTTTTCAGCACATCTCCAAAGCCAGAAAGCACGCTGGACAATGGGGCAAAATCAGTGACCGAGACATGTAATCACATCGCTCGTTCCAGCTTAACGTGTCCTTTTAGTCTGGCCATCGTACACTATGCACTAAATGTATGACTGGTAAAGACTGTCGTGACTTTTAGACACAAGTCTGATGTGTTCATCTGAATCATATGTTATTAATAGTTTCTCCTTTTTCTCTGGACAACCCCATTTTTCTGCTAGATGGAGCTTCATAAAGTCCTACTTTTGGGATCATATTATGTAACTTTTCCCCATTAAAATGTAAAACAATTGGACCCCCGTTATATATTTGGTTTAGTTGTTTACTTCTTTCAGTAAACCTAGAGAAATCTGTAATTTTATTTACGTTTCATTTGGTCTTTGGTAAAAGCAGTTTATCCATTTGAAAATTTGCCAGCGTTACAGTTGTCTGCGAGATTATGAATTTTAACCCACATTTGTTTACAATAAAACGTATAGATTTTGGTACTTTTAAATATACATTTTAACCCAATAAAGCTTTTTTATTGGATGTCTGGATCTTAAGCTATAAGATAAATAAGATGAGAAACGTTATTGTTATCTCGCAGCCTGTACATCTTCTGTCTGCCAAACTGCCTTCGAGAAACACACATTTTAAACATAAAACTGCTTTATTCAGTATGTAAACAGTTTAAAACGCCGGCTCTGTTTGTTTTGGGAAAGGCGGAGACCTTTGCGGGTAATTCGGCTTTAGATAAAAACTTCATGGACTATTAACATTAAAACAAATCCTATCCGAGTGAAGCTGACAGCAATGACTGCAATGGATGCCACCAAACTCACAGGCAGGAAGTCATATGTTGGATATTAAATGCCATTTTTTCTTCTTTTGAATTTCAGAGAAGTTGGAGCCAGAGCAACAGGTGAAAGTGTTTCGGCCGTAGTGACAGTCAGCAGCACAAGGAGTCCCTCAGGGCGGTTTCAGAGCCCCAGGGACGGGCCCCTCTCATCCAGTGCCTTGACCCAGTGTCCGCCTCCAGGCCAATCAGGGGCCAACACCTGCCCTGTGACCCTAAAAGCACTCTGTCGGTACCCTGTCAGTCAAAAACCGGCAAAAGAGACAACTGGCTCTTTGGTCTTTTCCATGAATCGTCCATTTCTTCACTTCGTAACATAAAGCAAGGATAACTCGACAGTCTCTGCCTTAAAAATCTGCAAACAATCCTCATGGCAAAAATAACATCTGTACAGACAAGAATAACTCTCATTCCCCTTTTCTATCTGTTTGCAAGAGTATTGTGATTTACTGTACAATGAAGACGTGGAAAAATCATGTGAAACTTTCTGTGATCCAGTGTTTTATACTGCATCCTCTTTCTCAACAGGTGACATGTCAAACTCTAAGCCCCCCTCAGAGCTTTTATGGATGATTTCCACACACAGCTATCAGATGGTAATCCTCATTTGGGGAATGATTGTAACACCTTTGATATGTTAACCATTTTAATAATTCATGCACTTGCCAGAAAATAAGGGTTAAGATACACAAGGTATCAGGGCCACGACTGTTTTCGTCCTTCCTTCCTAACACTGAAAATGCTAGAGGGCTAAAAAGGAAAAACAAAGCACATTTGAGAAATCTTTTATCCCTTCTTTACGGCCTCAAATAAAGTAGTTACTTGATTGGTATTGGGAAATAACTTCTTGACTAGATTTACAGACAAAGATCAAAACTACAGTAGAGTTTGTACAGTTCATATGAAGCCGTTAGCTTAGTTTAGCATAAAGACTCTAGCTTGCTAGCTTGACTTCACAAAGGTTATGATATTAGCAGCACTTCTAAAGTTCACCTTTACATACATATACATATAGAGATTTATATTTTTGTTTTAACTGTACAAAAGATAGACATATATTGTTCCGTCAGACAGAGCCAGTCTAAATGTTTCTCCTGAATTTCAGTCTTTAAGCTAAGCTAAGCTAACCAGCTAATTAGCTTCATAACAAGGCTACAGACACACGATTCTCATTAAATGAAAAAGTGTATTTCCCATAATGTCCAATTATTCTTCAAATACATGTCGAGGAAGTGCTTTCTTCCAAGTATTATTAAAGCTAAGTAGAAACACACACAGCCTTAATGTGAGAGCTATGGGCTTCTACATTGAAACGAGTGAAACTAATGTCTGAATGTCAGACAAACTCAGCTCAGGTCTGACATTCAGGTTTGCCAACGTTCCCCCTGTTCAGTATTCTTCAACCCAAAGTCATTTTATTTGTTTACTTTCAAACGTTGTGGCCTTTTCTAAACAAAAAGGTATTTTCATGTTTTAACCTTTCGCTGTGTCATGTCCAAACTTTTGTGTTGCATTCATTCAATCTTGCAAAGATTTTTTACATAATGAAGTCACATGGGCTATAAAACAAATGCCATGAAACCATGATTTTGTTACAAGCAATTTATTTTTGTACTTACTGAACGTTTTTATGCAATATCACTGATATAAGTACTATTGCACATTGAAGGCTTTATTCTCTCCTCAAAGGAGCCCTCCTCAGTCGGTTCTATGACTCAAAGTGCTTTCAGTGTACGCCTGCATTTACCATTTGATATTCTGCCAGTAATGACGATGGTAAATGATGCAAAAACACGGGTGTCAACAGGCATCTTTGGAGCGGCTAGTACACACTGATACACACTGTATTTGTACTCCTTAAACACTAGATTTGAGAATACTGCCTTTCATTTTTGGTTGTTTTTCTTTACTCTGTGACCACTTGCATTAGTCAGATTCTCAGTTAGCCATGCATACGGTTGTCAACGTTTCTGCAGAGTTGTTTTTCCTGATGGACTGCTTGAACTAAAAAAGGTGTGATGATCCTCTGAATGAATGCTCTGCCCCTCTTCATCCCAGCCTTTCACTTCTCGGGTTTTGCACATTGATCCTGTACTTTTGTCAATCTTGTTCTCCGGAGGTGTCGATGTATAAAAGCATGTTTCTGGTTTTATCGAAATTTGATGTGAAAATGTCCCATGAGAAGCACAGCCACAAGGGTCCAATCATCAGTGTCCTGTATTTTTCTAATGTAAAAAATAATATTCTCTCATCACAGAATTTATTAATATATGTATATGTGTGAAAAGATGGATATGATATAGAATAATATGTGTATTGCCCAATCATAGTTGACCAATCTTTCAGTGTTGTGTGCAAGAGACTGTGTATATTGTCCTGAGGGCGGGGTTCACGCAGGAAGTCGAATTTACTGTAACGGTGTCTCGGGATAAATGATGAGATTCCCTCAGAGCTGCAGACAGATCTCACTTTAAACCCAGTGAGATGTAGGACTCTCACTTTATGTGCAATCGTTCGATGCGCTCCATATGACATGTTGGGGGAAATGTTATCAAGCAAAAAATACAGATTCTCTATGTGCCACACTGAGACAAACATGTATTATGAAATGAATAAAATTTGCAAACTTAAAAAGATGTCTTATTCTAAAGAAATCGTTGTTGTGCAAATACAGGACGGTGGTAACACTTTATAATAACCAATACTATTAATGGTGAATTACACTTTAGTCCACAGTTGTTTTACTTAATGAAATACTATTTTTTTCTTATAAGTGATATTATAACCATTTTATATATTATATTAAGTATTTGAAATGACAACCAAATGATTTGCAAACCTTAAAGGGGACCTACAGTATCATGCAAAATGCACTTTTGTACGTCTTTTCTACATGAATATGTGTCCCCGGTGTTCCAGGGAACTCACCAAGTGTCAGAAAACACAACCCTCTCTATTTTCCTCCATACCCAAATCTCTAAAAAAGGGGCTGCAACGGATCTGATAAAAACTGATCCAGATTTGAACACTGTCCTGACGTCAGGACGGTGGCGCTACGGCTATTGGGCCAACTCCACCAATCAGGAGGAGACAGCCATTGCCGTTCGAAAGCGCTGGAGACGCTGTAGTACATATGCCAGGCCAGTAGATGGTGCTGTTCTCATTGAATCAGCCCTTGCAAAAACAGCTAGAAAATGTCAAATTGAGCAAAATGAGGCATGGCTAAAATGCATGATCTGTTTGGTATTTTGAAAAAAAAAAAGTATAAATATGCCTTTTATAGGTATGGTCCTACACTATATTATTCAATTATAGCATGATAGGTCCACTTTAAGGGAAATTGTTTGTAAAACATCTATTAAACATTATAGATAGATGAACCAAAAACATATTTTTAACCGTTGATAAAGTATTCAATATATATCACATATATATAACATGTGAAATATGTAACTGTTAATAAAACCAAACAAATTCCTTATTTTTAACGACTGTTTTTATATATGTTATCGTGAAGGCAAAGTGACGCGCAGATATAATCACAACATCCTCGTTTATTAATCAATATAGATGCATTTTTATGTACAGATATGAAGGATCATCCACCAAGGCCTGGTCACAGACACCAGAGAGAGACACAGGTATGAGTGAGAGCAGTATTTGAGCTCAGATACAAAATGAAACGTTCTGTGTCAGGGTAACCAGTCCCTGTCTTCCTCCTCCAGACTCTCTTTGTTCCTGAGGCTGTGCAGCAGCAGAGATAACGTCCTGAGGCCCGGCGTCGCCCCCCCGCTGCCCTGCAGGCCGCTGTGCCGCTTCCCAAAGCGCCCGATGGGTCTCACCCCGCGGCCCACGTACCAGAAGGGGTCGATCTCTGGACCTGGAGGACACACAGGAACAGAGGAGTCAGCAGAGCATGGTGCAATACTAACAGAGATCACTAGGGGGGGAAAGTACAGAAAGACTAACCTGCTCTCCTTTCTGTGCAATTACACACACTCTTTACCTTTGCACACATTCACACACAACCCCTCTCTACCCTCCCTTTGGGTCTTTTCTTCTTATGTTATATCTTGTCAGCTTTACTTCAATGGAATTTCATTAGGATCCCTGTTTTTTAATATTGTTGTGTTTTCTGTAGAGCACTTTGGGCTGCTTTGTGCATGGAAGGTGCTATACAAATAAAGTGTATTCTTATTATTATATATCCTTTCTTCACAATACCTACTTCAGTTCTACTTCTATACAATCAATATTTCCGGCTGAAGTATTATCATTTTCATCCTCTTATTAAATGATCTATGAATCAAATAGATATGATTGCTGAAATAACTGTAGAAACTGCTGAAATACAAGTTTAAAAACATTACTGCCGGTCAACAGTATGATTATAATACACTTTAAATTCAACGAATCGATGTTGTAACCTAAAAGACTAATCCATACAATCAGACGTTTTTCCTTTAATTGTCTATATAGGGTCTTTCTTCTCTAAATGCACAGTATATAAAATAAATAATATAATAACAATGACACATACACCCTTTAACCGTTATCTAAAGTAGATCATTCAACATATAGTGAAACAAAATAACAGGAATTATCGTGCAGTTTTTTGTATAGTAAATTGTGACAAAATAATACACCTAGTCGATCACATGAAAAACAAGTGTTCCACATGTTAATGGATTGATGGTGTTTCTCATTTTGAGCTGAATAAAATCTGTGAGCATATCTCCTTAAACTATATGCTGAATTAATTCATTAGAAGTCATTGTGTTGTACAGACTACTAATACAAATAGATTAGTGCGCATGTGTCAAACTCAAGGCCCGGGGGCCAAATCAGGCCCTTGGTGGATTTAATTTCGGCCCGCAGGATAATTTCTAATTACTATTAGATCTGGCCCGCCGGTATATTGCACGCACACCTTCACTCAATCCTGAGGGTTTCCTCAGCTCAGAGCCTGACCCCAAACATTGATGAACTTGCACCCAAGATGAGATGCCAAGTATCTGAACTGCATCACAGAGCAGCACACTGAGTTCAATGGATGTTTCCTTCTGCACTTTCTTTCTTGAGACAACAGGGCATGTTTGGTTTTGTTCTTTGAGGGAAATAGTTTTGTTGAAGCTGTTGTTGGCCTGTGGAAAAATGTAATCATAAGAAATGACTCGGGAGAAGCTGCAGATTGAGCCATAAGAAATGAATGCAACTGATTATTTAATGTTTAATGTTGTTTTTATAGGCAATCATTGAAGCTTTGTTAGTTCCAGGTTTAATATGTGCAATAAGTTCATTTCAATACGTTTTGCAATAAACATTGAACCAGTCCGGCCCTCGACTGTTGGCCCACTGTGTATTTGAGTTTGACACCCCTGGATTAGTGTATTACAGCAGCATCATAAAGTCTAAACATAAATAGAATAGTTATAGTTAGTTAATTTAAATCTTTTAAAAGTCAATTGAGACAAAATAATGCACTTAGTTAATAAAAAGAAATGACTATGTGTACCACAAATAGTGGATTTAGATATTCCTCAGAGTGTTGAACAATGTACATTTCAAAAGTACAGAAAAATATATATTTGCAGGTGTCTTACAATCAGAAGGTCACTGAAGTCAACCAAAAGTAGACCATAAACACACACCTCTACCTTTTGAATCTCTGCAGGTAATAGAAAACAAACAAAGTCTTACTTCTGTTGTCGACATTGTGCACGAGGGGGAAGTCGTGCTCCAGCGTGGAGCTGTGAGCGCGGCTGAAGCTGCAGGAGAGGAGCAGCAGAGAGAGAGCTGCAGGCAGCCAGTCGTCAGCTGATCTCCCAGGATGCATCAGGAGGAGGAGGAGGAGAAGGAGGAGTGATGAAGGCACTGCAGAGAGACGCTGGTCAGTGAAGCAAACACTCACCTTTAAATACACACTGAAAACAAGAAGGACTGGTAGGTATTTCACTGGATGAATTCATTTAGCTTAGTCTACTTATTACTGCTTTTTGTCATTTGCACTATTTTCTTGCATGTCTTTTCTTCATGTTTTAAGCATATTGTATGTCCTATTTATTTCCAACAACTCCGCTGTTGCTATCTTGTACATGACAGTAAAGCTTTTGAATAGTACATCCTAAAGAAAATGTAAAATGAACTTTCCAAATTGAATAGAGAAGCTGTGCCTCTTTGTATGAGAGATGATGAAGCATCACTAAAGAGCACGGAGAGACGCTGGTCAGTGAAGCACACTCACCTTTAATTACACACTGAAAACAAGAAGGACTCGTATTTATTTCACTGGATGAATTCATTTATCTTAGTCTACTTATTACTGCTTTTTAATTAGTGTCCCTTGTCACCATACTGTCACTGGCACTATCTTATGTATTTTGTATATTGAATGGTGCACAGTTGGGACTTAAGATGTTTATTGGCAACAACTACGCTGTTGCTATTTTGCATGTGACAATAAAGCTTTTCAATCTTACATCTATGTTAAAAAGAGCCCCAAGAAAAATTAAACGTATCCCGTTAGAGTTCAAAAATAAATTTATATCAGGTAAAAATCGTTTAAAACGCGCTTCTCATTTTAATAGAAAAGCTGTACCTCTCGGTATAATTGATAAAAAAAAACATCACTAAAGAGCACGGAGAGACGCTGGTCAGTGAAGCACACTCACCTTTTATTACACACTGAAAACAAGAAGGACTAGTATGTATTTCACTGGATGAATTCATTTATCTTAGTCTACTTATTACTGCTTTGTAACTTGCACCGTTTTGTAATTTGCACTATTTTCTTGCAATATTTCATGTCTTTTCTTCATGTTTGAAGCATATTGTATGTCCTATTTATTTCCAACAACTCCGCTGTTGCTATCTTGTACATGACAGTAAAGCTTTTGAATAGTACATCCTAAAGAAAATGTAAAATGAACTTTCCAAATTGAATAGAGAAGCTGTGCCTCTTTGTATGATAGATGATAAAACATCACTAAAGAGTACGGAGAGACGCTGGTCAGTGAAGCACACTCACCTTTTATTACACACTGAAAACAAGAAGGACTCGTATTTATTTCACTGGATGAATTCATTTATCTTAGTCTACTTATTACTGCTTTTAACTCGCACCGTTTTGTAATTTCCTTGCTCTATTTCGTGTATGTTCTTCATGTTTGAAGCATATTGTATGTCCTTTGTATTGCCAAAAACTCCGCTGTTGCTATCTTGCACATGACAGTAAAGCTTTTGAATAGTACATCCTAATGAAAGCTCTCACAAAGATTACACTCATACATCAAAAACGCACTTTCAAATGTAATAGACAAGCTGTGCCTCTTTGTACGACAGATAGAAACAGCACTGAAGAGCACGGAGAGACGCTGGTCACTGAAGCACACTCACCTTTTATTAGACAAAAAAGAATGGTATTTATTCCACTGTACAGGATTTAATGTATACTCTGTTTACCTTATTCTATTTGATATGTACATCGTCTACTTATTCCTGCATTTTTCTGCAATCATTGTCGATCACAAGCACTATTTTCTTGCACTATTTTATATCTTAAGTACAGAACAGTATATATACTGTGTTCCACTGTTTGAAGAGTCTACGCTGTACATGTAGCTTTTGTGCATGCGACAAAAAAGCCTTTGAATCTTTGTGAATGAGAGTCCAAAGAAATATAAACTCTTACAATCTGACATCAAAAATAACATGTGAGGTTAGATTATTAAAAGGTCTGCATTTCAATCTAATATAAAAGCTGTACCTCTTTATATAATAGATGGAAAATAGCATGAAGGGATTTGATTCTTACACCAAGCACCAAACATTCATACAGTTAGATTTGAATTAATTTAAAAACACATTATAGTGACCATTATAAACTCTATCCATATGATATGATAAGTAAAGATGTAACTGTTGAATCAGTTAACAATATAATCACCTCGAGGGGTATCTCTACTCTTTTTAGTATCATTGTATTTCTTACTGACCGATGAGTGAGGGTTTCAATTCCCTATGTTCAGTAAATCATTTTAATTTCTTCAAAAAATGGTTCAAAATGAACATTAAGACCATCAAATAATAGAAAAACCTAATAATAATAACGTATGTTGTCCTCATTCTCTTGCATGTTAAATAAATATATATATTGTCTCTTACCCTGGACTTCGGAGGCAGGCGGAGGTCAGCTGGCGGAGGTCTGCAGTCGTTGTTGTTGAGCAGGTGTTCTCCACCTTTTATACCCACGCTGCTCCTGTTGTTGTTGGATGATGAATCAAGAACATCCGTCACACCACGACCCCCCCTCCCCTCCCTTCCTCCCACTCTTTAAACTCCCCCTCCTCTCTTGGAGACAGCAGGTCTGTTTCCTGACGTTCCTCACGCAGCAGAGCGGTCCATCAGGGAGTCGGTGACATGTGGACAACTTTAAATTAGTCCACCACCTGAAGTAGGTCTGTCAGACAGAGACTGGGACTGGTGGGAGGTTTTCATCGACCAGCTTCATCACAGCTATTGCAACCCCCCCCCCCCCCCCCCCCCCCCTCGATTCCTGTCACCGGAAGTTTCTTCTTTGAAATAAACTCTAAAGATTATGAAAGCAACAACTGAACCTTTAAAACAATGTCTTTTATCAAATACAAGGTCAAAGCGTTTGTGTTTCACTGAGGAAATGATTGCAAGTGACAGATATCTGATCAGAATTCTGCTAATATCCAGCAAGAAAGCTATCACTAGGAATTGGGGTAAGGAAGAAAAACCAAAGGGTAACAATTGTGGAAGAAATCTTTTTGATGGACATATAAATTGAGATTGCAAGAAACACAACTCAACAGAAAGTGGGAAAAATGGACTCTATAGAAAACTCAAAACAAAGATATTTGATAGTTACATGTTCACGATTATAATAACATGAGGACGTATCCTTAGCCTTTTGTTACATGATTGTTATGTTGTTGTAACCAGCATGTTGATGCCATGTATAATGTGACAAGAAAGATTTAAATTACGTTTGTGTTGCAGCCAGGGGCGCCGCCAGGGATTTTGGGCCCCATGAAAAGATAATCACATTGGTTACTTAAAGGGCCCATGTCATGCTTTTCCGGTTATTACCCGTCCCCTGTGTTATGAAGGTTTTTATGCATGTAAACGGTGAGCAGAGTCACAAACCCTCAAAGTACACCCTGTAGCGAGTAAAACTCTAACACAGAGAAGACCTCCCCAAAACGCCTCGTTGGAGATACGTCATTGTCCATTTGATTCTTCCATTTCGTTCCGGGTACGGCATGATGTCAAGCCGTACCCGGAACGAAATGGACCAATCCGTGGAGCCGTTACGTTACGTCCGCGGAGCCGTTACGTTAAGCTCCCGCTGATTGGTTCAAATTGACCAATCCACGGACTTCCTCACACACACATCTGTGTGCAGGGAGCAGGCAGCTCAGCTGATTTCTCCTCCCTGACCCATTCTCACAGCGTTTATCAACCTTTTTCTTACTCAATATCAAGCCACACTTATTGTTTTTACTTCGGATGTGAGTTTGTGTGTGCTCAGGATGAGTTTGGCTGTGTATCGCTAACAAGGAAACAACACCTCCACGGAGCTCAGCGCGATTCACAACGTCCCGACCAATCAGAGCACACTGTGCTCACAGGGAGGGTGGGGGCTGGAGCTATTGGAGCTACAACGAGCCGTTAAAGGCAGAGAGTGAAATTCAGTGAATACACGTAGTTTACAGAGATGCTGTTTGAGAAACCAATGTGAGTTTGGAAAAATGCACAATATAAATCTATTCTAGTAGACCTCAACAATGGAATTATGATCAGTGGAAATGGCCATGACATGGGCCCTTTAAACATTTTTTTCTTAATGTTCTCAAATAGTAAGGGCCCCTGTCAGTCACGGGCCCTTAGAATCGTCCTAACTTTTCACCCCCTTACCCCTTACCCCTGGTTGCAGCTGGAAATCAGTGACAGTTAAAGCCACTATGTCAAACTGATTCAGGAAGCAATAAGAGGTGAAACTACTGTGTGTGTGAATTCATATGTCAAGCATACTGATAAATCCTAAGTGAGAACTCAAGGTGTGGATAACTCCTCTCACTCGTGTGTTCAGGTGTAAAGAAAAAGAATAGTTTCGATAACATATTAAACCTTTTACTCATTTGGTAAACAATTGAATATTTGTTTGCATTGGAGCGGTCGCCAGACAAAGGAAACTGTCAAAGATGTTTCATTATTTTTGGTTATTTTTTAAACCAGTTGATTAATCAAGGAAACAATCCAGTGATTGGTGTAAATATGAATTAATAGTCACAGCTCTACTGGAGATACATGTGACTTTTTAACATAATAGTGACAACGTGCATCGTGTTTCCATGAACATTTGGACTCAAAATGGAACATTCGGTGTTAAAATAAACCTTTGCCATGTACGATATAATCAAACTCTAATAACGCATAGTGCAATGATATGATTGTCCTGCGTAGCATGTGACGGTGGTCTGTGTGTGACCATGTGAGTATGTGCACCCTCCAGCAGCGCTCTGGTCTCCTCCACACATTAGGGCGAACATAATGTAGTCATGGTCTGAGATCAGATGTTCTGAGACACAGCCTGCCTGTGGGAGAGTAATAATGAGGAGAGGAATACCTGCGGACGTGTAATCACACCCCAACACGGACGACTCCTCATCTCACGGAGCTAATGAGGCTGAGTTATGATAGCGAGCATTTATTTGAAAACCAGAGGAAGAGACACATAGAGTTAATGAAGGCCACATGTAAAAACAATACTTTGAGCTCTTTGTCTGACGGTACAGAGTCAAATACATGTACAGTCGCCATAAATCTCCTCCTTAAAATGAAATCATTTTATTTTACATATGGCCTTGAATAATCATTGCTTTAAACTCAATAAATCACCATATTTGATTTATTAAGAATACACTTTGGTCCACATCGTCCAACATGTTGCCTTCAAGATTCTCTTTTGTGTAATGATACCTCAGAAATGTTTTTGAGTTTAGTTGAACTCTGACTTTACAGAACAAATGTATTTCTCTCCATGTGGACCCAATGGTCTTCCCTAAAAACAATATGAATAAGAATATGGTTATATTCATCCTAAACCTGTGTTTATGCATATGGTTCTTGAATAATCTCTGTTATAAATTCACCAAATCACCATATTTGATAAAGAAAAACACACATGCTTTCCCATATGTTGGTCTTTAATATTATAACGCCACCTCAGATATGTGTTAAGGTAAAGCCACATGTCTCAGAATTCGAATTCAAAGAAATACCTTTTACAATTTTCACATGTGGCGCTGATCCTCTTCCGTAAAAACAAACTCAATTGCAATATGTGTTGTATCCTAACCTGTGCATATGGCTGCTTAAACCTCCTGCTCTAATGTCCCTGAATCATTGTATTTGATTTTAAAATAAACCTCAACGTTGTCCACATTTCAAGATTTGCCCTTTTTGTAATAACGCCGCCTCTGACGTATCACCATGTTGTCACGCTCTCATCAGAACAGTTTGAAAGGCTTCGTGCTCTCAGAGGATCATCATCGCCTCACAGCAGGGGGGCAGTGACACTCTCCTGCTTCATTACACTTTGTGAACAAAAGCCTGATATATCTATAAAAAGCAACTGAGTGAAGGTGTTTCATTTGTAAAAAGAAAACCTCCAAAGATGCTTCCTTATCTTGCAGGACAGGGCTGTGATGAATGAGGCATTGATTGAGAAAAGCCCTGCTGGCAGAATGATTAACATCTTATTCCGGCCGAGCTGTGAGGTCTAAATCATCCCCGTACGTGCTACAGTATATTTTGTTATCTACCTCGTAAAAACCCACAGAGTGTGTAGGATGAGACGTTCACTGACCATGTTTGGGTGACCCTCTTTCTTAAAAAAAGGCTTGGGAAGTCAGTCAGCAGGGACGTCTCTTTTAGGGTGTTTCCTGTTGGCAAAGAATTTCATTCAGAACATTACACTTTTTAATCCAAAGCGACTTACATACTCAATACTGACAATCCCCACAGGAGCAATTTGGGGTGAAGTGTCTTGCCCAGGGACACAACGACATGCTGACTGCAGTGTGGTTTGAACCTGTGACCCCCTGATCCCAACACCAAGGCTCTATCCACTGCGCCACACGCCTCCCAACAAAAATAAAAAGCATTTAGATTGCATGTGTACTAGTTTTTAGTACCTGTAATTGTGTTTTTAATCGTATTATTGTAGCTGCTTTGACACCTGCATTTCCCTACAGGTACAAATACAGGTTTGTCTTGTCTTTTTAAGGGTTGATAAGTATTCATTAAATCTCCTGTGTGTATAAATAATTGAATGATGGAGCAAAATCCACCAAGAAAGTGATTGATTTTGAGGCCCAGTGGCCTAATGGACAGGGCGCCAGCCTCCGAAGCTGTGGATTGTGGGTTCGAGTCCCACCTGGGTCGTGGCGAGCATCTTTAAAATAACTGTTACGAAAATAAAAACACACATTTAAAAACCTAACTTAATAAAAAATGACTCAATGACTTTCCAATCACACCTGAATATAATGCAGCCATCATTAATTAACAACAACCTGCCACAGGTCAAAATTAGCTGCTTGTGAATAAGGCCATGTTAACGACAGAATGATGACCCTTATACACCATGAATTTTTGTCACTTTTTCAAAGATAATGAAACAGAGTGAAAGAGGTTCTCTCACTGCACACAGGTCCTCTACTTTAACTAGTACTGTGCATTATAGTGCAGGTGAGAAGACCCTGCTCCGACCTGGATCAACGTACTAGTAAATTATAGTTATCTAAATTAAGTATAACTGTGTTTTAATCACTTAATAATAAAGTATTATTATTTTTAAATGTATTGAATATGTAGGACACATTAGAGTAGAGTATAGGAATACTCATGTATACAACACACGTCATTAAAAACATAATATAAATATCAAATTTCAGCTAAATCTTCAGGTAGAGAAGTGAGAAGACTTTGGCTTTGCTGCCCTCTTGTGGTAAAATATGTGCACAACAACATACCTACCTAAAATGAACGTTTTAATGCAAATTAATGCACATTTAAACCACTTTATCACTACAATGTGGAAGCCAATATTGTACCTTTTTACTCTATATATCTGTGTTAGTGTTATTCAGCCTACTAGTTTGTTGCAGGTAAATATTATTAAATGCAAAATATTAATCAACTAATAAGCTATGATGTAATATTATGGATTAAAACACCTTGGAAGTATAAAAAGTCATTAGCTCCACCTTTAGTTGCTGCAAAAATAAAATGATATACACACTTATACATCACTTACTATAATTAAGTGATGCATGATCTTGGGGGAAATGGCCATTCTGCATAATGAATAGTAAGTATTGTAATTATATTTTGATGCTAATTATTTTGCACTAACTTGCGTTTTTCTTGTCACAGAGTATTTCTACAATGTTGTAGAAGTAGGTATTACTCCTTGTACTTCTTCCACCTGTGATCAGGGTCACGCCTCTCATGAATATTACAAGAGTTGACGTCAGCCCACGACGCATGCGCAGTGGGAAGTGAAAGCCTTTACGCACAAACAACACCAGTGGTGTGAGTGAAACTATTGTTGATAACCTCCATGTTTACAGGTGTAGAATACCCCGAGAAATACTGTTAAAGCGAAACGAAACACTAAATAAAGCCGAAAGGAAGGAAGAGAAACCTTTGAGCTTCGGAAGGAACAGCTGACAGAGAGACGTCACGGACACTTTGCTTCCTGTTGTGAGTGTGGATATGAAATGTTGACAAAAATGTCGTTAAAAGGGCAACCATCGACAGGCTGAACCACCCGGACCCTGTGTGTCAACAGCCAGGATGTCTCTGACTTCAGGCGGTTGGGCACCAGGTTTTACGCAGGACCAACAGACCCAGGGCCAGACCCCCGCCCTCCAGGGTCTCCATGCCGGGGCCCAGCACCCTCAGCCCGGTTGCCACACCGTCCTCGCGTCGGTCCGGGTGTCGGTGTGTCACTCCGGGATCCGGCCCCTGTGTCTCCCCGGGGCAGGAGACGTGTCTCTCCGCCTGCAGCTCAGTATGGACCCGGGGAAGTCCGGGGAATTCCGGCTGTCGCTCCAGCAGGAGAGCGGGGGGGTCGGCCGCAGCGTGGTGAGTTCAGGGACAGAATGTAACACTATACACTCAAGTAAGGTACACTTTTGATGTCCTTGTACTTTACTTCAGTATTTAAATGTAATTTTACCTTTTACTTCTACTCCACTACATCTCTCAGAGGTCAATATTGTGTTTTTTATACTACTGTTATTTAGATTAGATTATATACTTTATTGATCCCAAATTTGGAAATTGGACATTCTGCATAATAAGTACTTTTATGTGTGTTACTCTTAACTAAATAGATGTTGACACTTTTGTAGTTGGATAAAACATTGAATTCAGGATTTACCTAAGAGTATTTCTACATTTAGGCTTTAGTACTTTAGGTAAAACATCCCAAAAATGTGGTGTGTGTAAATATTGTGAAATAAAACCAAATGTTGATGGCAACTGTCTAAGGCTGTAGTTTCCAACATGATTTGGCTTGTCTACAAAACCTAAATATTGTGTCGGATTTGATTCAGCACATGTATTTATAGGATTTGCAACATACACATGACTTAAACAACAATGGTTTTATGTTTCCCTCTATTAGAAAGAGCCTCAGCATGGCATAAAATCCTTTTTCAGTTACATATATTCAGAGTAACATGCATAACCTCAACATAATTGCCACACTTTGAACCTTGGGGATTCATTAACCTTCCCAAATGGTTCCTACCTCATCTCGTCTCATTCTTGCTTTCCTTTCTTCATTTCCCAGACCATCACAGAGTTTGATCTGAGGAGCGTGAACTACGAGGTGAAGTCACCAAAGTGCCACGAGCTGAGTCTGGCGGCGCCTCCTCACGACCGCATCAGCTTCAACTTCCGCTGCGAGGTGGAGGCGCAGGAGTGGGCCACGGTCGTGCTGTCATCACTGAGGGAGACGCACAGAGGTCAGTGTCCTTCCTGCCAAATTCTGCTCCTTAGATCACAACCCAGAGCTGGCAAAAGTACACACATCCTTAACTCAAGTAGAAGTACAGATACTCGTGTTTAAAAATACTCTGGTAAAAGTAGAAGTACTGACTAAACTTCTTTACTCAAGTAAAAGTAAAGAGGCTTTGAAATGTACTTAAGTAAAAAGTACCCATAACTAGCAGCTGTTTTAAAGAATTCCTGACCTCCCTTTATATTAATAGAACAATAATGTCATTGTTAGCTAATGAATGTTTCCATGCTGAACAACGGCAACATGACAACGTTTTCATTGGTCCCTCTTCTTTAGAGAAGACCAGGAAATGATGGATACACGGATCGTGTTCAAATCAATAGGCACGCAATGACTCTAAATAATAATGATCACGCCACCAAACACACATTCAAACTAAAGGAACCAGCCTGTTTGGAAAATGTGAGAAGTAGAAAGTACAGGTATTTGTGTTCAACATGTAAGAAGTAGAAAGTACAGGTATTTGTGTTCAAAATGTAAGAAGTAGAAAGTACAGGTATTTGTGTTCAACATGTAAGAAGTAGAAAGTACAGGTATTTGGGTTCAACATGTAAGAAGTAGAAAGTACAGGTGTTTGTGTTCAACATGTAAGAAGTAGAAAGTACAGGTATTTGGGTTCAAAATGTAAGAAGTAGAAAGTACAGGTATTTGTGTTCAAAATGTAAGAAGTAGAAAGTACAGGTATTTGTGTTAGAAATGTAAGAAGTAGAAAGTACAGGTATTTGTGTTCAACATGTAAGAAGTAGAAAGTACAGGTATTAGTGTTCAACATGTAAGAAATAGAAAGTACAGGTATTTGTGTTCAACATGTAAGAAGTAGAAAGTACAGGTATTAGAGTTCAACATGTAAGAAGTAGAAAGTACAGGTATTTGTGTTCAAAATGTAAGAAGTCAAAGTCAAAAGTCGTCAGAAAAATAAGTAGTGGAGTAAAGTACTGATACCAGAAAAATGTACTTAAGTACAGTAACGAAGTATTTGTACTCCACTGCTTCCCACCGCTGTAACAACCACAGCAGAATGGAGGGTGTGGAAATGTAGATATTCGTGAGCAGAACTGCAGGAACATTTAAGGGAAAGCCCTGTTGTCTGTGATTTGGAGTAATGATGTTGCCCTTTAGCGAACTACTTCATGCTAATTAAGCGTGATGAATCCAGCTGGTTATATAATTATTCATTTGAACAAAAGAGCTTTTCTCTACAGTCCATCTCAACCACTGTAAACAAGCTCCATATTGTGGTTTCAGGGGGAATATCAATAAGTTGCTCTGTGCTGACTCACAAACATGCCCCTTGTTTACTCAATTACATTCATGGAAAAGTAAAAAAAAGAAAGGTGTAAGAAAGTTAATGTATGTTCATGGATGATAAAACTGTGCCATGGATAAATATTAAATTAATTATCGGTGGCTGCATCACAAACTCATGCCCATACATTTCAATTAACTTAGCATTTAAATAACCTTGATAAATAAGATCAGAAATAAATATTTACCGTGTTATTGACTATGTTGCTGACTGTTCTAATCAAATATGTTAAAACCTTTTCTGTGTAGATGAAGAGACTGGTTAATAAGTGCCATTTTCATATTTAAATGTCCAAAAACGATGTAATCTTTGTCTTACAAATTGACAGTAGAAGAGATGTTTCTGTAGAATCTGAATCAGTTGATTAGTGCGTTTTTTTTATGTGTCTTTTATCCATTTGTTTATCTAAATCTCTTCTTCTCATTGGCAGTCGCCCCTCAACACTACAGTCCACCGCGCCCCCCCGATGCGCTCCAACTTGAAAAAACAACAGCCTTGCAACGAACAGGTGTGTACTCAGATTAATATAAAGTATTATCTGATTGATTTCTTTTAGATGTGATGTAACTAATTCCCTGATTCCCTCGCTCCTTTTATTCATTCATTCATTGAATCAGCCCTCTAGTGGCTGTTTGGAGGTATGGGAACATCCTCTGCACACTGTGTTCACCTGTGTGGGGTTGTGTGTGCTTCGTTGTGCATGTGTGTGTGTGTGCGTGTGTGTGTGTGTGTATCCATCTGTAGAGGACACCTGCCTAGAGCTGACTCGAGCCATAGAGGCAGGCGACATGCAGTCTGCGTCGCTCTGCGCTGCGACGCTCGCCCGACAACACGCCGCGCTGAAGATCCAGCCGACCCCCCGAGACGCTGAGGACAATGAAATCAAGTAGGCAGATTAATGGATAATAATGTTATTTGTTTTATTTTTTAAAACATGTATTTATGGCTTTTTTACATTTATCACATGACACAAACACAACCGAACATTCCCCAACATTAGACATATGGCAGATTACAAAATAATGCACAAATAAATAAATAAAAAGTGTGCGGTTAGTAGAAATCAGTTTAAAGTACATACCAAGAATATAATTACATTTTACAAAATACAATAAAAGCACATCCACAAACAGCAGAGTACAGCTTACAATTCTCCAAATAGATGAACCATATTCAACATGTCCTCACAGCAGTTCAGTCTTTTCACTTTAACCTTCCATAGCTCAATAATGTCACATTTAAAGATATGATGTTGCACACTTAATGTTAATAATATTCTGAGATGTGTATATCTCAGTTTTGTTTAGTTTCTACTCTTTTTCATTTTCAAATGATGTGCACTGCCTTGGCTGCTGTGACGAAAAACATTGCCCAAATTGGGATCAATAAATTATCTTTGTCTAATGGTGTGCGTCTCATTTTGTCCGACAGCTTGGTCGTTGCTGTTGAGGATTCTTCTTCGTCGTGTTGTGTCACTGTGAAGGTTTTCCCACACATGACGACGGCTGCACTGAAACAGCAGGTTAGTCTGAGAGATGCTTCTGTTCTTTATTTGTGTCCTGAAGTGATCATGACCAGTTGATTTGATTTATTTAGTAATGGCGTCTTATTCCCTTTGAGCATGTGACAGCGTGGTCTGTCAGAAGCTGTCACAATTAGACTTTTTATCCAGTTTAAGACACATTTTTCACCGTTTCGATCTTGGTCATCACACACCTGAGGAAGGATGTTAGTCATTGGATGATGGGATCTTAAGCTATCAGAGGAATCAGCTGCAGCCGAACAGCTTGACATAAAACAGCTTCATTCCCTGTTTGTACTTGTTAAATCACAAGACTGTTGGTTTTGGAGAGGAAGTTATCCGTGGATAATTCTGCTCGGGTAAAAACTTCCTGAACAAATCATAACTAGGGGATGCCAACTGCAATAAAAAAAATGGAAGTAGTCATCACATACAGAGCATCAACTAGTTCCTGAACAGTGTCCTTCACATGCTGATATCCAAGAGAGGGAGTTACACAGTCACAAGATGGAGGAATAGAAAGCAGTATTCAATGTTTACTTCAGATTAGCTCCACGTCAGAAATGAGCATGCTTGTCATATGTCTATCTCCATAGAGGCTGAATCATCATGTTAATCACATAGCTATCATATGCCTCAAACAGTCCTGATGCTCTTCTAGGTAATCATACATCCTGTCATGTTCACAGCTACAGTTGGGATACCTTTGTTATCATGTTACTCTCATATTGGAAGAGGACATTCAGTATTTTCACAACACAAACTCTGTCTTTTGTCGTTGTTTTAAATGAGAAACCACGGCATAAAATGACATATTGAGCTTTCACAGAATCACAAATTAATTTCAAAAAAGGCTAAAATGTCTTCCCCACTGTTCTTCCACCACAGATGTTCCTGGAGTACGGCTTCCACCCTCGGGTGCAGCGCTGGGTGATCGGTCAGTGTCTGTGCAGCGACCAGCGCTCCCTGGCCTCGTACGGGGTCCGTCAGAACGACGACTCGGCCTTCCTGTTCCTCCTGTCCGCCCGACACGCTCGCCTCTCCCTCCAGGCCCTGCAGCAGGACCAAGAGAGTGCTCTGCTCCTCACCCCTCTCTCTCTGCCTCTCCTCACTCCTCCCTCTATGCCTCCCCCCACCCCCCCGCTGAACGCTACCTCTGCTAACGACCCCTCCTCTCTGGACCGGAGGCCGTACACCACCCTGCCTGCGAGGCTCCACAGCAGCAGCAGCAGCAGCACGGGTGAGGGAGGGCGTTTGTGATGGTTATCAGATTAGATTTTTTAATAAGATAAGAGATAAGATAGTACTTTATTGATCCTAATTTTGCCAGCCAGAGCTGATTTGTTATATAGAGTTATTGCAGTGGGCAGGAATGTTTTCCTGTATCTGCATTTCCTGTATATTACTTCTAAATGTCAAGGGCACACATGACATTACAGCTCTTAGTTCAGTGCATTAACTGTTTTAGCAGTAGGTAGAAAAAGGGACCTGAAGCGCTTCATAATACACTGTTTATTTTTTATTTAACCAGATAAAAGCATTGAGATAAAATCTCATTTTCAATGCTGAGCTGGCCAAGAAGGCAGCAACGTTTCACATAACACATAACACAAACATATAAAATACAGAGAACATAACTAAGAAAACAAAAGACGAAAAAGCAGTCACTACATTGTGCACATTAGGACAGTAAGAAAGGTGCTACTTATTACTGCAAGAGCAGCTGGTGGTAAGGACTTCAGACAACTTCAATTTAAAACATACTATTGAGACAAGTGCCGTCAGTTTTAGGCGTGATTGAAGTTCATTCCAAGACCAAGGAGCATAATAAAAAAGACTCCTTTTTCCAGCCTCAGTCCGCAGAGCAGGAACCTGGACCCGTATCCAGGCACTGGATCTGAGGTTGTAAGAGTCACAAACTGGGGAAAATCTGACACATATGTAGAGTGGAAGCTTACCTAAAATGGCTTTATACATTAATAAAAACCAGTGCTGCATCCTACGCATAGTAAGTGAGGACCATCCAGTTAGGCTATACAGTTTGCAATGATGAGTCCTATAGGGTGCATTTGATATATAACGCAGTGCAGCATGGTAGAGTGGGTCACTGTAAGAAAAATCTGATGCTGCAACAATACCAGAAGTCATTATCTCGGCACTGAAACACAGTTGAATAAAGAACTTTACATTGAAAACTACAGGGTATTTAAATGTAATGTTACGACCCATATGCTTCTCTAGCATGACCTTATAACACTGCCTAATCTTGTTGTATAAAAAGAAAGTGCAATTCTACTAAAACTGAATGTAAAGAGATCATTGCTCTGCTGGCTCAAGCCCTACCGTGACCCAACCACACTAAAGTATAACCATGCACACAAATGAAACATTCCTGGTTGCTTATTAGATGCTTTGTTCTGTCTCAGGTGGGTCTGAGAGAGGGAACATCCGTGAGATCAGAGATCTAGCCAACATGGAGATGCCTCAACTCAACAGAGCTCTGACCCCCAACGCAGCCTCCACACAGGTAAGAGAGCAGTCACGCTTTAATAAGAACATCACTTTATTATTTACACACGTTTAGAAATGCTCAATGTTTGATCAAATATGTCATATTTAAAGTAGGTAGCTATGTTTCTCACATGTTCTTTATCTTAAGAGCAGGTAGAGCATATCTACGTCCTGATGGCAACAGATGAAATTCATCTCCAGGTCATATTCCTGCACATGAATTTCATCTGTTGCCAAATTCTTGATAGGTTTTTTAACTTGATTATTTATTTACTTCTTTATTGTGATGCTATGAACTATTTATCGTGTAAATTGGAATGATCCACATCCAGGCTCCTGGGTGTATCTGTGTGCTTTTCTTCCTGTATCTTCCTGCCTGTGTACATGACAAAAGCTGCTCATAACCAATTGCCCCCTGTGGGATTACTAAAGTTGTTGATTGATTGATCCCACCCCTCAGGGTTGGGCGTGTCCGTCCTGCACCTACATCAACAAACCCACGCGTCCGGGCTGTGAGATCTGCAGCACCAACCGCCCTGAGAGATACGTGGTGCCGGGGGGGTACCGGCCCGACGACCTGGAGCTCAGACGCATCCAGCAGGAGAAGGAGGCGGTCAGACAGTACCAGCAGGTAGAAACTCACTAACATCTGAACACCTGAACACCTGAACACCTGAACACCTGAACACCTGAACACCTGAACACTCAGTCGGACACACACAGTACACTCTATGTATAAACAACAGCTTCTTCAGCCCATACAGTATGAACTGAGAGTAAAACCTGGGTTTGATGAACCATATGGTGGCATTCAGTTTGAACCCGGTATTTGTTCAGTGTCAGATGAAACGTACACTTTTACAATTTACCATTTTAGTACTCTTACACTATTATAGTGAATTATCTTAGTTGCAATTTTAGAATGAAGGAATAACATAGGTACAGCCGTTAAAGCAACACAGGGCTCCACGTTGGACCAAATGCTAAGCAGGGGGAAAGTCTGAAATTGATTCAAGTTCAAATTTGCCGGCCCCTCAGTTTTACTCTCTTCTCTTCTGTCTCTGTTTTTTTAAAGGAGAAAGGGAGAAGAGAGGTGCTGAGGAGTGCTGAGGCTCAAAACAACTCACTCCTGTTTAACCTGGACCAGGACTACTGAACACACACACACACACACACACACACACACACACGTTTAGATATGTCTCATTGACAGCCTGAACCATCGTCTCAGCAGAAATATACTATTAGAAAGCACATGGCTCTTTATTGCCACTCTGAAGTTGAATGTGGGTCATTTGAGATTTACAAGACTTTTGTATATCCCTATCAACCTAATACCGGTAAAATAGGTGGTGGTATATGTTATCCTACATACAAAAAATCAAATATTGCAATTTTAGAGTTTTAAAGATGGATTTATTTGTATCAGAAAGACATAAATCACTCAGTCTGGCTCTCTTGTGAAACAATGAGTGAAGCCCTCATATATTTGGTTATTGGTACAGACTGCTGGAGATATAAAGGGGTGATAAAGCTTATGAAAGACTTGTACTTGTATTAAGCTGGATAATCATGATCAGCATCAGGTGTTTTTTTAATGAACTTTAATAAGAGTTTGCCACTAAATTGAATGTATCAGCCTGATTGCTATTTTTGCACTGTATATTGTGAATCACATTGAAATAAAATGTTTATACACAATTTTTGCGTCTTACTATACTTCTTACACATTGTTAGAACAATCTCACTCGTCACCGGCTTGAGCTTCAATAATCAGGATCCATGTATTCCTCATCCTCTCCAGAATGGAAGTAGTCATCACATACAGAGCATCAACTAGTTCCTGAACAGTGTCCTTCACATGCTGATATCCAAGAGAGGGAGTTACACAGTCACAAGATGGAGGAATAGAAAGCAGTATTCAATGTTTACTTCAGATTAGCTCCACGTCAGAAATGATCCTGCTTGTCATATGTCTATCTCCATAGAGGCTGAATCATCATGTTAATCACATAGCTATCATATGCCTAAAACAGTCCTGATGCTCTTCTAGGTAATCAGACATCCTGTCATGTTCACAGCTACAGTTGGGATACCTTTGTTATCATGTTACTCTGATATTGGAAGAGGACATTCAGTATTTTCCCAACATACATTCAGTGCATTGCCATGTTTATTGTGCATATGATAAATACTGACGGGAAACAGTCAGAGCATTATTCTAACCCTCCCAATAACCCCAGGCCCGGGAAGCGGAGCGCAGAGAGAACTTCGCCCGGCTGGTGCTGCTGGACGGACAGGAGCTGCTGCCGAACCCCGAGCCCGTGGACTGCAGGATCTGTTATGTGGACCTGAAGAGAGGGGAGGGGGTCCTGCTGAGGGAGTGTCTGCACTGCTTCTGCAGGTACTCAGAGAACATGTATTATAACAGGTGGAAAGGCAGAGGTGGGAAGTAGTGGAGTACAAATAACAGGCTCGATACTTTAGTTTGAATGTGTGTTTGGTGGCGTGATCATTATTATTTAGAGTCATTGCGTGCCTATTGATTTGAACACGATCCGTGTATCCATCATTTCCTGGTCTTCTCTAAAGAAGAGGGACCAATGAAAACGTTGTCATGTTGCCGTTGTTCAGCATGGAAACATTCATTAGCTAACAATGACATTATTGTTCTATTAATATAAAGGGAGGTCAGGTACTCTTTAAAACAGCTGCTAGTTATGGGTACTTTTTACTGAAGTACATTTCAAAGCCCTCTTTACTTTGACTTGAGTAAAGAAGTTTAGTCAGTATTTCTACTTTTACCAGAGTATTTTTAAACACGAGTATCTGTACTTCTACTTGAGTAAAGGATGTGTGTACTTGTGCCATCTCTGTGGAAAGGCAGTGTGATGTCAAGAGTAAAGATGTTTAGAAATGAAAGGGAGTGGCGCTTCCTCCGCCTGATGTGTTTCCTGTCTGTTCGGTGTGTGTCTCCAGAGAGTGCCTGCGTTCAGTCATCATGCTGAGTGAGGAGCCGGAGGTGGCGTGTCCCTACAGAGACGACACGTACTCCTGTACCTGCTCCCTGCAGGAGAGGGAGATCAGAGCCGTGAGTTACACCAACACACACTGTTTTATCCCCCACATATTTACAACTGGCCTTTGTTCCTGAAGTAGAGAATGCTTCCTTCTGTGTAAAGAGAACAGAACGGTGTTGAGTTTGTCCATCAGAAAAAGTAGCAGTAACATCAAGAATCTAGGTGTCAATTAGTCACTAAATGTGAAATAATGTTGAAGAAGAAGAATGCACACCTCTTGATGCTGCTGCAGTTTTGATTGATACACTATATTTGAGCATGCTGCAAATATGGCTACAGATTTTCCATCTTGTTTTCCATTAACTATAGGAGTTACGCCTGTTTTGTGTTGACTCCCAGTCAAGTTTTGAATATTTAAAGTACTTTGTGCTGGAGCTACTGCTCTGTTTTCTGCCCAGACTTTGACCTCTTCTCATGAGGAAAGACTTCAGCGGCTTCAGCTTATATGAAGCAACAGTTTCTCAACCTCCCCAGCTTCTAGATGTCAAAAAATTAACTATAATCTAAACAGAAAAGCTGAAGGAATGTAACAGTTGAAATGCCTTTGTGCGCAGAACAAGATGTGTGGAAGAACAATGCATGGAAACAACAGAATCCTGTTAGCAGTATTATTAGTATTAAGTCGTCCTTCATATCTGTTACGGCTGTAGTAATCCAAACAAAGTGCCGCAAGGGAATAAACAGGAGAAAAACATTGTCTGACGCGCAAGAATACAGTCTTTCCACTGGTATGCGTTTGACCTTTTATTTGCAAACGAAACAAGCAAACATGCAATTCTTTCTAATCCATATCCAGTATGTTATTGGGTATGCGGTCAACAAAAATGTTCCTTCTCAAGCTCACTCCCCCTCCATCTATGACAAGGTAAGGCAACCGGATATAACCACAAACGTCACCACACAAATCCAATAGACACGCCCACCACCTATAGTGACTCAAAACATGTGACGAAACAAACACAGTAAATACTTTACATGTGGCTCCTACAATATCTTACATCCCTTCCTCGTCCTCAGTTGGTGCCGGCAGAGGAGTACGAGCGCTGGCTGCAGAGAGGTCTGTCGGTGGCAGAGTCTCGGTGTGAGGGCAGCTATCACTGCGCCACCCCCGACTGTGCAGGCTGGTGTGTGTACGAGGACACGGTCAACGTCTTCCACTGCCCCGTCTGCACCAAACACAACTGCCTCATCTGCAAGGTAGGACATATCAACAGTGTATACACACAAATGATACAGCATTGGATCATTTACTGGCGCAATGTTTAAGATTACTGCATTCAAAGTAGAAAAACAGCTAGACTTTGTTACATATATATATTGTTGAGTTTGATACTCACATTATTTCCAACCATTTTCAAACCCAGAGCAATCCGTAAATGTAATCAAGGTAAGATTGCGTTTTATTTTGTTAGTTGTGATGGTGTCATGTTTTGATTAGGAGACCCCTAGTGGTAGACAATTATATATTCTGTGTTGGTGATAATAGAAATAGTAGAAAGATTGTACTGTGCTCTAACCAATGAGTCAGAGCTAATTGATAACAACAAGCCCTTTGAAAGAAGTTATTGAGACTCACATGTTTCTAATTGGACTGATCCCCTCAGGCGTACTGCTGTTTAGAGACAGAAATGTTTCTATTTGTATGCATTAAACTTCCCCTGAGGTTATATTTAGATCCTTGTTTCTATGTCCCGTCTCTCCTCAGTCTATCCACGAGGGAATGAACTGTAAGCAATACCAGGATGACCTCGCAGCGCGCGCTATAAATGACTCTGCAGCCAGGAGGACGACACACCTACTGAAGGCAAGCTGCCATTCCCTTGTGTTTATGTGTGAACTGTGAAGTGAAAGAGAAACCTCCTCTAAGCTGTCTATTTGACTGGTTTTAATGAATGCACTGGTGCAATAACCAATCTGGGATAAAATCACGTTTCATGCGTATCAGCAGAGGTGGGAAGTAGTGGAGTACAAATACTTAGTTACCGTACTTAAGTACATTTTTCTGGTATCAGTACTTTACTCCACTACTTATTTTTCTGACGACTTTTTACTTTGACTTCTTACATTTTGAACACAAATACCTGTACTTTCTACTTCTTACATTTTGAACACAAATACCTGTACTTTCTACTTCTTACATGTTGAACACAAATACCTGTACTTTCTACTTCTTACATGTTGAACCCAAATACCTGTACTTTCTACTTCTCACATTTCCCAAACAGGCTGGTTCCTTTAGTTTGAATGTGTGTTTGGTGGCGTGATCATTATTATTTAGAGTCATTGCGTGCCTATTGATTTGAACACGATCCGTGTATCCATCATTTCCTGGTCTTCTCTAAAGAAGAGGGACCAATGAAAACGTTGTCATGTTGCCGTTGTTCAGCATGGAAACATTCATTAGCTAACAATGACATTATTGTTCTATTAATATAAAGGGAGGTCAGGTACTCTTTAAAACAGCTGCTAGTTATGGGTACTTTTTACTTAAGTACATTTCAAAGCCCATACTTCTTTACTTTTACTTGAGTAAAGAAGTTTAGTCAGTACTTCTACTTTCACCAGAGTATTTTTAAACACGAGTATCTGTACTTCTACTTGAGTAAAGGATGTGTGTACTTTTGCCATCTCTGCATATCAGAAACTGTCACTCACACTTCTCTGTCTCAAACAGACCCTGGTGCAGTCAGGCGAGGCCATGCACTGTCCGCAGTGTGGCATCATCGTGCAGAAGAGGGATGGATGTGATTGGCTGCGCTGCACCGTCTGTCACTCTGAGATCTGCTGGGTGACCAGAGGGCCTCGCTGGGGGCCGGGGGTAAGAAACCCTTCCTTTCCTCATTGCATCTCTCTTTTGTTATAATATACGATACGATACAATACGATACGATAATACTTTATTGTTCAGATCAAGTCTTAAATGTGACTTGCATCACAGCAGCTCCATGTGTAACATCAACACAAAATACATGTAAAACAAACAACAGACATTTAACATAACAGCACAATCACTGAGAGAAAATATTTTCAATTACCCTTTATGTAGAAACCCGATCTCCTACACCCTGGAGCAATGATCCAAATACAAATCTGCCAAAACTTGGTGGTTAAAAAAGGTTTTTATTTGAAAGGTAAGTCACCTCTTATTCTGATCTGTTTCTTAAAGGGTCCTGGAGACACCAGCGGGGGATGTCGCTGCAACGTCGACAATCAGAAGTGTCATCCTAAATGTCAGAACTGCCACTGAGAAACCTGAGAGGTCAGATTATAAAATTGACTGAGATATACAACTTTAAATAAACTATTCTCTAAAATAGAGAAAAGAGGATTAAGCTTAAACGAAAAGTGTATTCAAGCAGGACCCTCGTATTATAACTGGACACCATTTCTAACCACTTTTCAGTGCCACTAGAATAACTTAATTTTTTAATGAAACCTTTTAAGTTATACGTTGATATATATATATTTAAAAAAGATCACTTCTGACTTTACAATGTTTGCACTGCAAGTGAAGCAATACAGGTGTGTCCTTTTCTGTTTTGGAAGCAGTTACAAACCAGGATGCATTACGTTAAAGGGACGGTTTGGATTTGTGAAGTGGCGTTGTATGTTGGTACTTCTCCATATTCACTTTAGTAGAGAAAAAGACTGATATTGATTTTTTTTTTGTGTAAAATATGTTTGTTTTTCAGCCGTTCATTACTTAGCTTCCTGTCTGTACTCCTGTCTGTTACCCAAACTGCATCTACTGTCAGTAATACACTGACTGTGGATGAGTACCTCATAAGACCCACATAGAAACATCCAAACTATCCCTCTAAACTAAACTGAAACTAAACTGTGGCCTTATTCATGTGCACAAAAGCTGTTGCAGAGTGTTTCTGAGGACGTTTTCTGACTGAATCTGTCTTGTGTCCTTGACGTGCAATTTTCTCCATAGAGGTATTCAAACAAAGTTAATAGAGTTATATATTGTTACATTTTTTGTGTCTGACTGCATGTGTCCTTTGTCACCAAAGAAGTTTGAAATGTGTTTGATTGTTAATGTTTGAGTGGAAGCAGGCTGTTTTGGTGCTGAGGTACTGAGTGTTATATGCTGATATTAGTAATAAATAAAAGTTAATAGTCCGATGTATTGCAATACTTGAAAACATTTCTGTGAAGGCACATTTATTCATTGTGTCGGGAAGCTTAATAGATCGGCTGCATGTTAGCCAGCTTTATTAAACGTTTAAAAGCTTTGTACCCATGGTAGTATTTTGGATATGTTCTATTTCATCTATGCATGTTATTCTGATTGAATCCTCACCTCCACTACACTACTGCCCCTCACTGACAAGCCATGAGAAGTCTCCACTGTTACCTGTGTTCAAACTTCAGCTCTGTGTCGCTGGTGTTCACTTGTGCCTTAATTATCAATAAAAGCACTTGTAAACTCACACATGTCTTTGCTCTTTATTCACTCAAATAATAATACCTTTAATTAAACAAAGTAGTTAAAGGATTGTTTTATCTATAAGTACTAACCCTAACCAAATCTGTATACTACCTGTTTGAATAAATGTGGAAAACATTAAAGTCACAGTTAAAAATAGAATGGTATTTATTAACAATTGGACATACTCACAGTGTGTCAAAATGCAAATGCTAATTGGATTATTGCATTCAACTTTATTTAACTAAAACATGCATAATTTTGAATACTGTAGGCTACTATTGTGTAATAATAATTTCTCATATGGGCTTCCAAATAATTTGACAGTTGAAAGTTTAGATATTTCTATTTTCTTCAAGCTATGATTTAATATCAACAGAACATTTTTGTTTGTCGTTTCTCCGTTTCTGAGAGCTTGCTTTAGTTTTATTTTAAATAATATATTCCTGTTTTTATATGTTTCTTCTACAGACCCCGTAAACTTAGTTCTAGTTTTATTCTGGAAGACAATTTATTAGTAATCATTTAAGTATATGACATATTTTAACCCATGTTCCCTTTTTTGTTTACCTCTAATTTGCTCCAACTTTTAGATTTATAATTTCTTGTAAATTTACTTTTTGAATTGTATTGATGTTCAGGTGACTAAAGTGGTGCAGTCAGTCTTGAATGATGGTATTATTTTGTGTTTTATATACTGGATTTTGTAATGTATTGTTTAATTGGAGAGGACCACTTTATACATTATCACTCACTGTCACATCTGTACTTCCAGTAAACCACCAGCAGGTGTCGGTGTCTCTTTGTGGACACGTGGACAAGGTGCATGTGTGGTGTCAGATGTGATGGATTCAAAATAACATGGAGTATGATGAAACATTTTAATTTAGAGTTTCGCTTCATATTTTAGGACAGCATAAAAACAGGTCAATGGGTCCTCGTCACTGACACCGGCGCCTCTCAGGGGGGCGGGGTTTAACCCTCAGGCAGCAGCAGCAACCTTGTGTTTCCTGTCCTTCACACACGTCACAGTCAGTGCAGAGGGGAGGAACATCTGATAGTTACCGGATTATCACAGATTATCACCGGACAGAGCAGCAGCGGCGGACCGGTGAGTGAACACGGTAAACACCGACACTTTGTGCACACATTTAGCGTCGATTCTGAGTCCTGCAAGCAATCCTACTGCACAAAGACTGAAGGGTCTGCAGACACAGCATGCACAGCTGCAGACAGCCTTCAAAAACTAATTTATATTGCATTATCCTGTATTACTCTCTAATGTCTCTCTAACGATAACAGTCCAAACCAGCTGCAGAATCAGTAGCGAGTTTATGGCTGTTTTAACTCACTTTATGGGGGCAGTTTCATTGATATTCCTGCAGGGATCCTCTCTGTTTGGCTGTGACTGAATACTCCTTTAAAATGACATAATCTGCATTTGTAAAAGAAAATGCACGATATATATGTAATAGCATGGTTAAACTCAGAAGTCAGACATGGTTTGTTAAAGGTCATGCAGAAAACTTGTAATTGTCACAAACGAGCTAAAAGTACAAGACATACTAGTACATTTACTGCATGTGTACTTTACTTCAGTAGTTCTGTGTTCTGCTACTTTAAAGTAAAGGCTACTTCTACCTCTTTACATCTCAGGGAAACATATTGCACTTGTAACAATTACTTTTATATATTTAATATTAATACAAAATGCTATCAACCAATTTAATATAATGTATTATTATAATGTAATTACCCAGTAGTATACATTAATAAATGCAGCTCTACTTAGACCAGCTGCAAGATTTTATTGATGAACACAATCATGCATTAGTATTTATGGACAAATTTTGCATAAAAAGTACTTTTCTTAAAGTATATTTTGATGCTTAAACCTTTGCACTTTTACCCATTTACATTTTTGTGAATGCAAGACTTATACTTTTCGTTTCTTTTCACTGTGGTTTTACTGCTTTTAGTCAAATATCACATCTGTTGAACTTGAGAGTAAGATAAGCATGATGTGTGAAGTTAAGATGCACAGGAGTGCGTGAAACGTTTTGATGAGTGAGGAATGTCTGTAGTCAGCAAAATGTTAAACCAAACCTGGAGATCAGAGAGAGAGGGGGGGACTGACTTATATAAGCGTGGTGGGGGTTGATAAGAAATGTGAGTGTGCAATAAGTGTGTATTTAGTGAAGGAGCATGTGTGTGTTATCAGCGCAGTGATACAGAGGATATAACTCACCTCACTCTCCTCCTGTGACTGCAGATTATCTCTCTCAGCAGCTCTTCTTCTCTCTTCACCATGGCTGAGACTCAGGGAAAATTCGACTTCGCCATCGACCGGGGGGGCACCTTCACCGATGTGTTTGCCCGTCTGCCCGATGGGAGCGAGAGAGTCCTGAAGCTCCTGTCCCGGGACCCCCAGAACTACAAAGACGCCCCAACAGAGGGGATCCGCAGAGTCCTGGAGGAGGTAACATGACAGGACATTATACATACCATAAGAAAGCATTTACTATTAAATATTCCATTGGTACAAAGAGTTTTGGAGAATTACCCACCACTCAAAGACCAATGTAGCTGTCATAACTACACTATGTACAAATGCCAATAAAAGCCTTGACTCTAAATGTATTTATGGTCTCAGTTTTAACACTATGGCATGGCGTTTCAAGTTCCATAGCTCACCTCTTCGGAAGCCATTTTTACCAATATGTATACCTGTTATAATTGCAAAAACAAAGAGAATTTATTTTTTAGCTAGCAATTGTTTTAATAATAAAAGATAATTCAGTATAACACGTCAGAAACTAGTGAAAAATGCCCATGTCAAGTACAAGGTGTGGTCTTGATAGTACCTTTGTGTGCAGATTTTCTCTGTTTTATGACATTGCATGAAAATTACTTTTACAAATAATCAGAATAATTGGCGATTATGGCGCCAAACTAATCAATTAGTTGAAATTAGTTCAAGCACAGGGAACTGTTAGTAAGAAAGGATAAGATAGGACTTTATTTATCCCGAAGGAAATAGTTGTGCCAGAGTTAAAAAAAATACAATAAACACAGCAGCAGAATAATAATAAAACTGTACAGTAACAGTGCAGTAAAAAGAGCAATTCAATAACTACAGGAAACATAGATGGTCACATAATGAATCTACATATTAACAGTATTTGGTATTTAGTAGTGCAAAAAAACCGTAGTGGTAGTTACGTAACTTTGTGAGTGTAAAGCAAGTTGCTGAAAAAATATAAAAGCACCCATGCACAATAGATGTATGTGTTGCCAAAGGCATACAATGTGACCCTGACTGTGGTCATGTGGTGGATGAATGAATGCTGCACAGATTCATGTAGCTTGTATAGTATTGCTCATTAAATCAACACAAAATCAAAAACGACGTGAACCATGATATATTTCTGTACAGGAAACGGGGCGGATGTTCCCCCGCGAGCAGCCGGTGGACACCTCTCTGATTGGCTGGATCCGGATGGGCACCACGGTGGCGACCAACGCTCTGCTGGAGAGAGAGGGGGAGCGCACGGCTCTGATGGTCACACAGGGCTTCAAAGACCTGCTGCACATCGGCACTCAGGCCAGACCCAAGCTGTTCGATCTGGTGTGTAATGCTAGATGTTCTTAACACATGAATATTTATACGAAAATATTTAAAACTGAAATGTAAAGTCATGAGTGTATTATGAGACAGTTGGTCCTTTGGCAAAGACACTTAAGAGGCCTTAGCACTGTTTGTTCTGTCTCTTATTGTTGTTTTAAGCTTGTCTTTGTGGTCGTTTTTCATCTATTTCTGGTCATTTTGTGCCACTTTGTAAGGATTTTGTGTCTCTCAGTTTTTTACTGTTCTGAATGTGTTGTTCATGAATATCTTGGGTACAGGTCCAGTGTCCCTGCATCATACAAGGTTTAGACATTATTTTACGTAACAGAAACAGGGGGCAGTTTTTGGAGTTTGTCCCCTGACCAGTTGTACCATTAGTGGTTTAAATGGTCACTTATCTATGGAGCTAATGCAGAGCAGTTATGCATGTTGAAATATGGCCTCATCCTTATCTGTAGGGCTCTGACATGAGCTGTTGGTCAAACTTTCCTCAAGACCGGCTTTGAATTGACTTCCTGTGTGTGTGTGTGTGTGTGTGTGTGTGTGTGTGTGTGTGTGTGTGTGTGTGTGTGTGTGTGTGTGTGTGTGTGTGTGTGTGTGTGTGTGTGTGTGTGTGTGTGTGTGTGTGTGTGTGTGTGTGTGTGTGTGTGTGTGTGTGTGTGTGTGTGTGTGTGTGTGTGTGTGTGTGTGTGTGTGTGTGTGTGTGTAGGAGGTGGCAGTTCCTGATGTGCTGTATGAAGAAGTCATAGAAGTGGCCGAGCGGGTTGTTCTCGTGCAAGATGGCTGCCAGCTGCCCAGGAAAGACCCCAAGCGTATTGTCACAGGTGTGAAACTCAAACCATTGTACTACCAACACACTTCACATTATGTCAGTGGTGACTTCAGTGGTGGTAGGAATACATTATATGTAGTGTAAGTGTAGGAAAGTCAGCTCACACACACACACACACACACACACACACACACACACACACACACACACACACACACACACACACACACACACACTCTCTCTCTCTCTCTCTCTCTCTCTCTCTCTCTCTCTCTCTCTCTCTCTCTCTCTCTCTCTCTCTCTCTCTCTCACACACACACACACACCCCTGGATACTTAGTGACTGTCATTTCTTCACATACCAACCTATGTGTATTTACAAAAACGTTCCAAACAACTATTTTCTATGGCATACTCATATTTATTCCTAGAATTTAAAAACGGCCCATAATATATTCCTATTAATTCTTTATTATGTCTTTATGAAACTGTCTTATTTATACCTGATCTATAGTGTATTTATTTTTCTACACTGCTGTTTGTAATGTGTATACTGCCTTATACAGATGTGTAGATTTATATCATACTACATATCCCTCTGCACTTCTGGTTAGAGGCTCACTGCTTGTGCAAGGACAATCGGTTGAATGTAATCTAAATCAATCTTCTGTCACATGCATGATGGCATTGTTTGATAGCATCATTTTAATTGTCCTGCTGTGTGTGTGTGTGTGTGTGTGTGTGTGTGTTTTCCCTCAGGCAGCACAGGAGACTCTCTGGAGGTGTGGAGGGAGCTGGATCTGGATCTGGTGGAGAAGGACCTGAAGGGGGTTTTGTCCCGGGGGATCACCAGCCTCGCTGTCCTCCTGCTGCACTCCTACACGTCAGTACATCTTGTCCTTTTACCTCTTAAGGATTGTCCCCGCCCATCTCTCCTTCTCTTATCTCTTATAGAAGTCATTTGTCTTTTCCTCCCTGTCACTGTACACTGGTGAACAGTTCCCACCCTCTCTGTGGGGATAGTGGTATGTATGTCAGAGGTGTCGGGTGTCGGATAGCCTGTTTTCACTGTTACTGTATGGGTCCCCATGAGCTGCACTGGGGGAAAGTTCATGTTTAACTTTAAGAGGTGCATCTATTTCCCAATTTTTGAAAGTCTAAACCTGTCGTTTCCAACCTTTCTTTCCTTCTCAGAACTATAAGTGACAGCTTCCCCAACTTTATAGTAACTTGTATACATTCCATAATAAAACATTTAGTATTTCTTAGCTTACATTGTCTGCTAAATTGCCAAAGCTACAGGACCTTCTCTCACTCAAACAAAGCTCAAAATAAAAGTTCTCCAAGTAACGTACATTATATTAAAGTGTATCCCACTTTATCAAACATGTTTTCATTTACTGGAAAGAAGCGGATGCAACAGATCTATAGAACAACACACCTAATACAATTTACATCAAAACTCGCACACCAAGGACATGATGTTATATAATACTAGTGCGAGATCAATAACTGTATCCATTCCCATGTTCTCCTTAAATCCACTCACACTTCTACCTACAAGTGGTCAAAGCACTTGCCCAACTTGCTTTGCTTCCTCTCACATATCTCAGCTTTAAAAGATAAGGTAGGCTTTAGAGGAGCGGTTTTAATTACATAAGACTTTTATGTTTGCTTTACATTCCTGCCTCGCCTCATTCCTCTGCCTCTCTCCTTCAGATGGTCGGATCATGAGAAAGCCGTCGGGGCTCTGGCTCTCCGTCTGGGCTTCTCTCAGGTGTCTCTGTCCAGCCAGGTGATGCCCATGGTGCGGGCGGTGCCTCGCGGATACACCGTCTGCGCAGACGCATACCTCACTCCCAAAATACATCAGTATTTAAAAGGCTTCACCTCTGGGTTCAAGGGGGGCCTCAAGGTGTGTTTTCCACTAGACCCACTTCAAGGTCACCTATTATGCAAAATCCACCTTTTCATGTCTCTTCTACATCAACATGTGTCCCCTCTTCTTCATGTCTCTTCGACATCAACATGTGTCCCCTCTTCTTCATGTCTCTTCTACATCAACATGTGTCCCCTCTTCTTCATGTCTCTTCTACATCAACATGTGTCCCCTCTTCTTCATGTCTCTTCTACATCAACATGTGTCCCCTCTTCTTCATGTCTCTTCTACATCAACATGTGTCCCCTCTTCTTCATGTCTCTTCTACATCAACATGTGTCCCCTCTTCTTCATGTCTCTTCTACATCAACATGTGTCCCCTCTGTGAAAAGAGACTCTGGAAGTTTCAGGAAAAAAGATTCTCTCTCTTTGTCCTGATCCATTTTTATAAAAACCTGTCTGAAAATGAGCTGATCAGATTTTGGCCACTTGATGATGTCATAACGATGTTTTGGCTTGTGTAACCATTAGCCAATCAGCAACCAAGGTAACCCCCCCCCCACCGTATCACCTGAATCTCCTCCTAGAGCACCATTGAGTTCTTTTTAACCAAATCTCTCTCAGAGGGGCGTGGGGAGGGGCTCCTTATTTTCATCTAAAGTAACAGACAGAGAATCAGCACTTTTGAAACAGGGCTGAAACAGAGGGGATTATGGGATGCTGCAATGATCTGTTTGGTGTTTCAGTCAATGAGAGACAGGCTCTGTATATATCTGAGACCTATATTGATGAAAAACAGTATAATAGGGGACCTTTAAGACTTCATATATGTTTTGATATTAGATTTTCCTCTTCCTATTAGCAATCATTTAAATACGACTCTGCTAGGTCACACCAGGCAGCAGTGACGTCCATTTTAATCTGCAGGTGGCGCTTCTGTTTTTGAAGTTTAGGCATGTTTTTGATATGCTGAGCTTCATCCAAACAACAATATGATCTCCTCCATCTCTACCGTCCCTCTGTCCTCAGGATGTGGACGTCCTGTTCATGCAGTCGGACGGCGGGCTGACTCCCATGGATCAGTTCTGCGGGTCGCGGGCCGTCCTCTCCGGCCCCGCGGGGGGGGTGGTGGGATACGCCATCACTTCATACAACCAGATGGAGAAGAAACCTGTGATTGGCTTTGACATGGGAGGTGAGTAGGGGCAATGCTGCATAATTAAGAACAGTGGAGCTGCAGAGAAGCGGAGGAATATTGTTAGTGTACATTTATTGCATGCACACACTATGTGAGGAACTTCCTGCTGTTGTTTTGTAGTTTTAAACGCCTTTAAACATTGTTATTACATGTGACCTGACATGTTTTTTGATCCTGTGCATAGATTATTTACAGATTAAAGAAAATGGGAATAAACGGGAGAGATGCTAAGTGTTAGCTTTCCATGCTACTTGTCTTCCTGATTTCTTCCATCTTATTGCACTCTCCAGGAACATCCACTGATGTAAGTCGCTACGCGGGTCAGTATGAACACGTGTTCGAGGCAACGACTGCCGGGGTCACCCTGCAGGCCCCGCAGCTGGACATCAACACTGTAGCTGCAGGAGGAGGGTCCCGCCTCTTCTTCAGGTCGGTCACTAGCTCTGAACAACAGGAACATGACAACTGTGAGGAAGGGGGAGAGCAGATTTAAAGGTTTAGCAATGCACTATGATAGGCTTGTGGGAATAGAGGTCGAAGTGATAGGTCTAGCTGTCGATCACTGATTGAGAGGAGAGAGAGTAGTAAACTGGGAATATGTGAATGAATGACTAAAGATGGTCTTCCTGGTTGAACTTGCGCTAAGCTTCATTTCAATCAGGAGAGACAGTTTTGATGTAACGATATATATGTATTGCCGGGAATACACAGATGCATGTAATGGTGTTTGGTGATTAGACCCCGCTGTGCTTAAACCTGGGGGCGACTTCAATGGCTGCAAAATTAAAAATGTGATTGTATAAAGATCTAGGATAGAATTACCTCAGTTCTTACTAAAACAAAATGGCACAGGCATGAAAGACTGTGGGCCCTTTTGTCCAAAGTACTTAAGCTTTGAGATTTTGAGTACTCTTGCCATTTTGTTACTCAAATAAGGCCATGTTATCACACATGCACGATACTCTTTCTTCCTCTCTGCATCCAGTTGGATCCAGATTCGTACAATTTCTGCTCCTTTGGGTTTCATGGCCTCTCTCCTTTCTGTTTTCTCTCCTTCCTCTCAGATCAGGGATGTTTGTGGTTGGACCAGAGTCTGCAGGAGCTCATCCAGGACCCGCCTGCTACAGAAAAGGTAACTCACTGTTGTGCTTCCTCCCTTTTAATCTGTTTTTACAAACTATACATGTCAGGGTCGATTCTCCCACCTTTCGCCCACTCTTTCCGCCATTAAATTCCGTTTGACATAAATCCACACAGAGCTTCTACTTCTGTCTCCTCATGTCCTCCTCCCTGCCCCATTCTGTGGATTTATTATCTGGTTTAGCTATATGAAGCCTGGACATTGGCACAGGTCCAAGTTTCAGATGATATAACTGAAGCTGGAGCTCCTAGTGCTCAGTTGGAAATGTGCTGTGTGCCAACAAACATAAACATGACTTCAAATCTAATGTTCCCTGTAGGGCAGAGCATAACATTTCTCACAGACTTACATAACATAGGTTAAAATACAAGACTGAAATACCTACTTTGAACCGCATTCAGCTAACATTGCTTCCCTGTGGTTCTCCTAGGCGGCCCTCTGACTGTGACCGATGCTAACTTAGCTCTGGGTCGACTCCTGCCTTCCTTCTTCCCAAAGATCTTCGGGCCGGGGGAGAATGAGGCGTTGTCTTCAGAGGAAACCATGAAGCATTTCCATCGTCTGAGCAAGGAGATCAACCTCTTCCTGTCCTCTAAGCAATCACAGGCACTAAAAACAACTGATATCATTCTAAATAAGTCTATAAGGGAGTATTACTGATGAGGCTGTAATGTGTTTTTTTTGTGTTTTTATTCGCAGGTTAGTACAAATGGAGCCAACGGCAGCGGGTCAGAGATGAGTGTGGAGGAGGTTGCGATGGGATTCATCCGTGTTGCTAATGAGGCCATGTGCCGGCCAATCAGAGCGCTGACACAGGTATGCTTTGGTTTTTAACTCCAGCTTTGAGAAATGATATTTGTTTGGTTGGTAAATGTGTCAAATAGGGCTGTCACCATATCAGTGGTTTCAGATTTCATTTCTTTTTTGTATTTTAATTGTGGAGGAATTTAAATAGATTTCAGGGTAATGTTTGTGTTTCTTTTCATTTTGCATATCTCGTGCTTTCTTATGTTTTCACTTTAACATTTCAACCTTTTGTATATATATATTTTTCTTTATAATCCCTAAAATAAAATCAATCAATACTGGTACAACACAAATACCTGTAGTGTAAATGATTTGAATTATGATTTCTCTCCATTCTTTTCTCTTTCCCTACGCCCATACCTCCCAGGCTAAAGGCCATGACACCTCTCAGCATGTGTTGGCATGTTTCGGGGGGGCAGGTGGGCAACATGCCTGTGCCATCGCCCGCGCCCTGGGGATGAAGACAGTCTTCATACACAAGTAAGGGAGATTGGTTGTGTCTCCGTGTGTGTGTGTGTGTGTGTGTGTGTGTGTGTGTGTGTGTGTGTGTGTGTGTGTGTGTGTGTGTGTGTGTGTGTTGATCTACTTGAGCCTGTAATAGAATCAATCAATAACACTTTAAAATCAAAACTCCTCCACCTGTTAAAAATCTGCTCAAAGATTGTTGGTCAACCCTAGTGAGGCTGTCCAGTAACATCCTCTGGGACCCAAAGCATGTTCTGAACAGAGAATATGAACTGCTACCATCTAATGGGAGATCAATAAAGTCAGACTGAAGCATCCTCTGTGCTCCAGTCGATCCTCTCAGTAAATACAGAGCTGAATCCAGATCAGATGCACGCTGAAGGCTCTTTGAGCATGTTGTCTCTCAGTGATCGTTATGTTCAATGTGTGTTGTTGTTTTTTCATGTGTGTGTGTGTGTGTGTGTGTGTGTGTGTGTGTGTCACAGATACAGCGGCGTGCTGTCGGCCTACGGCCTGGCTCTGGCTGACGTGGTGGAGGAGGAGCAGGAGCCGTGTTCCCTGCAGTACGAGCAGCTGGCCTTCAGGGATCTGAACCGGAGGGTGGAGCAGCTCTCAGAGCGCTGCCGAGAGACGCTGTGTGCCCGAGGATTCAGCAGGTCAGCACACACACTGCAGGGTGATCAGGTTCAACTAGACCCTCTACAGAATCAGAATCAGAAAACCTCTATTAGTCCCACAGAGGAGACATTTACATTGTTACAGCAGAAAAGAGCCAAAGACAGCTTCATGTTACCTAAGAAGCATGCATAAAAAGATTATGATAAAAATTACACAATTTACAAAATACACATCCTGTAACAGTTCTGAGGATTTAGTAGGTGTGTTAGTCGAGTCGTTTTCACTGTTATACTCACTAAACAAGTAATGAAACCAAGATGGAGGTGTGTGTGTATTGCAGTTGTGGAATAAATCTAAGTAAAAGTACACAGAATGTTCTCAATTTTAAATGTTGAGGTATATATATTGTGCCAGAATTATATCATCATAATAATCGTCAGAAGCACAGTCAATACTTTTACTTTCTTATACCAACCTTAAAGAAAGGTTTAGGATACAGGACAGTGTTGTATTAGTACTTCAGTGCAGGCTCTGAATACTTCCTCCCTCTCTGTTTCTTGTCGTCTTCAGCAGTCAGATATCGCTGGAGGTCTTCCTCCACCTGCGATATAAAGGCACAGACTGCGCTCTCATGGTCACCGCTGACGCTCACCCCGCTAACGCTCAGTCCTGTGCAGCCGGAGACTTCCGCAGCGCCTTCACCAAGCGGTCAGATTTGTCTCTACACATTTATTCAACAGGTTTACGCATTGCCTCTTACACATGTCACCCTTTGTGCCCTCTGTTCACATTGTATAAACAGTCGAGTTACAGTCATTTTTCCATAGGAGATAAGCTTAGTAAACTCTGCAGCTGACGTTGTTTACTCTACTAAAGGTTAATGTTCCTCTACATTCCTCCTGCTGCCTTTTCTCTTCTTTAGTTATCTGAAGGAGTTTGGATTCACCATCCCAGACAGACCCATCATGGTGGATGACATCAGAGTGAGGGGTTGTGGGAAATCTGGGATCAAATCTGTGTATAAAACCAAGACGGGGCGCGGACATGCCAAACCAGTCACGGTACACACACTCTTATGAATACATACAACTCAAATACACACAGAAAAACGTCCTAACGTGAAAAAGTGACAAAAGAAAGCAAGTTTATATCGGTTTTAAATCCTACCTTTTTAAATGTATTATTTTTTGTTTCACTGTCTGTTCTTCCGTGTAGATGACCAAGTGTTACTTTGAGGAAGGGTACCTGGACACAGGTGTGTATCTGTGGGAGGAGCTGCCGTCCGGTCACAGCATCAAGGGACCGGCCATCATCATCGACAAAAACAGGCAGGTGTTATAACAGCTGTCAAAATAATAAAAAGGTTTGACTGTGTTGGAAAAATATCACTCATCACCGGCTTGAGCTTCAATAATCAGGATACATGTATTTATTATCCTTGCAAGAATGGAAGTAGTCAGCAGACTGGAACATTTGAATAGATAAACATTGACTGAGTACTTTTGCAGTCCCAATAATTGTCATTAAAGGTGGGGTAGGTAATTTTGGAGAAACCAGCTCGAGTGCGCTAGAATTTGAAAATACACAGCCGGAAAAAATCTCTCACTTCCTTATAGAGCCCCTCCTCCAACACACACGAACGCGCACATGACCAATGAGGGCACGAGATAAGTTTGTGCACAGATGGAAGGCTGACAGGCAGGTAGGCCATCCAGTTATTTTAGCCGGGCCAGCTAAAATAACTGGTCGTGCTTTTTACAGTACCACGGCTTCCACAGATGACATTTTTTTATGGATTTTTTGTCAAAGCACTTCAGATATTCATTGCTATCGGGATGTTAAGAGCATTCCATGGAATATAACAAAAAGTGTATCTCTAGCCGGTTTCTCAAACTTACCTACCCTACCTTTAAGTGAGACGTGATATTTTTCCACATACTGAGATACTTCCACTTGAGCCTACTTTTTACTTTTAAGCTAACAGTGGTTTCTTTCAAATACATGAATGCCTGTATGCATCTTTGCCTGTGTTATTTATATGTTTTCTGCTCTTTCCTCCATCAGCACCATCCTGGTGGAGCCGTGCTGTGAGGCCCGGCTGACAGCAGGGGGCGATGTGTGCATGACGGTGGGCTCGGACCCTCACTGTGCTCTGGGCACGGAGCTCAACACCGTGCAGCTCTCCATCTTCTCACACCGCTTCATGAGCATCGCAGGTAAAAAAACACAGGAGAGGAGAGGAGGGGGGGTCAAGTGGAGGAAGGGGGGGGGTCACTATAACATGTTGAGTATCATTTTCTTATCAGCTCAAAGTCAACTTTATTGTCAATGTTTCAGTTTGTGTGTACAGACAGAGAGATCAAAATACCGTTTCCCACAATCCAGAATACAAAAATACAAATGTATATAAAAATATGTATAAAATATGTATATCAACAGACACATGTATACATATGCACACATTAAGACCTAAATAAAAGCACAACAATCAATATATAAAAAATAACAGTCACTTCAATAACTTTGAGAATGTACATTAGTGCAAGATTGTCCATAGCAGCGTGAAAAAAAGTGTCCGGTGCTGGATTTGAGTGTGTGAGTGTGTGTGGTGTTAAAGTCCAGACACTCAGACCCAGCTTGTGTTCCTCCTCTGTTCCTCTACAGAACAAATGGGTAGGGTTCTCCAAAGAACCTCCATCTCCACCAACATCAAGGAGCGTCTGGACTTCTCCTGTGCCGTGTTCGGACCTGACGGAGGTTTGGTGTCCAACGCGCCCCACATCCCCGTGCACCTGGGGGCCATGCAGGAGACCGTGCAGTTCCAGATCAGGTCTCTGGGGAACACTTTGAAAGAAGGCGATGTGATCCTGAGTAACCACCCGTGTGCGGGGGGGAGCCACCTCCCCGACCTCACAGTCATCACACCAGTAAGTAATCCAGCTGTGTGTCGGATTTATCTCCTCATAATTACATTTGATCTTTTCTTGTATTCATTTATTTTACAGGGACAGTGCACATTAATCAGTAAGGTGCAGAAGATTGTGTCAGTGTTTCAGAGCTGATTCCTCACTAACCAGGTTTTGAGTTGAGATTGAAATACACTAAATGTAGTCTGGTCTCTGATTGTAGATGGGATTGAGTTCCCAGCTTTAACAGAAAATGAAGACTGACTGAACAAACTTTTCCTGAGTGGAATAATGCAATCTCCTCTCGCTGCACCTCTTCTTATCCTAGTTGCAGTTGTCCGATCTTCTCACTAAATACCACTTCTCTCCTCCTCCAGGTGTTCAGGAAGGGGGTGAGCAGTCCTGTGTTCTTCGTGGCCAGCAGGGGGCACCATGCTGACATCGGAGGCATCACTCCAGGCTCCATGCCCCCCCACTCCACCTCCCTTCAGCAGGAGGGGGCCGTCTTCATCTCCTTCAAACTGGTCACTGGTGGGGTCTTCCAGGAAGAGGGTAAGAGAGGAGGAGGAGGGGAACAGAGAGAGGTCAGAGCTGGGTCTCGCCCACAAGTCCAGATAAAGATGTGGATGTTTTTACTGTACCTGGTTTCCACAGTCAGTGTTTGACCCCAAAAAGACAGGAGTCACAGCAGGAGGCTAAGAGATGTACTGCTGTGGACAAGGGACACTATATTTATAATATTTTCACCAGTTTTCTTGACTTGTTATCTATCAAAGTCACCCAAATCCATTGAAAAAACATTATTTACCTCTCAAAACACAGAGGTCTACTTCAGCCTCGACCAACACAGTCACACAATAACACAAACATTTTTTGTAGTCTTGCAATCTTCTCCAAAATTGGGACTTGCCTCATAAATTATGCAAAAAAAAATCCAAGATATCCTTTAATATACGGTAAGAAGAGGCTGGTTTGGAAAACAAACAAAATGCAATCATGGATGCTATGAATTTAGTCATTTCTCACATCAAACATGTATTTGAACGACTGATGCACCCTCTGAGGTTACTTCTCGAGAAACGTACTGCGTGCTTTGGGAAATAGTCAGCTGCAATCTTGAATGCATGTCAAGTTTAATGGGCTAAAACATAAGAAACTACCAGAATGGTCCGGTTGAGGGACCTTAGATATCCACATAAATCATTTTAAGTTATGTTCTTTAACATTTACATTTGTTTCTTTAATAATACATCCAGTAATGTTGTTTTCTGTCCGTCTCTTTCCCCTCTGTCTCTATCAGCTGTAACTGAAGCTCTGATGGCTCCGGCCCAGTACCCAGAATCCTCTGGGACTCGTAATCTCCATGACAACCTGTCAGACCTGCGGGCTCAGGTGGCAGCCAATCGGAGAGGCAGCCAGCTGGTGGGGGAGTTGATTGACAGCTACGGGTTAGCGGTGGTTCAGGCCTACATGGGATACATCCAGGTAACTGTGAAAGAAACAAAACACTGTCAAAGAGTGGTGCAGGAATGAGTCCTCAAACCTGGAAATGAGTCAGCGTGTTTTGGATAGATGCCTTAAATAATAAATTATAATCCAAAATGAAATGGAGAAATCCCATCGCTTTCCGTTGAGGGACTCTCTGGGCTCCACTCTGCTGTGCACAGTAGAAATAGTGATTTTAGTGGTGCAGGAATGAGTCCTAAAACCCATATATGAGTCAGCATTTGATCAATTCCTGTCCCCTCTCCAATGGTTTTCTGAATTAGTTTTGGTTGTTAGCCTGAAATAAGGTCTGTGGTTAACACAAGTTTAAGATATTTTTGTTCTACGACATAGAATACGCCAGTAAATACCACACTGGTGGATTTAAAAACAGCTGTTACTGACAAATGTGACGACTAACCGTCATCACGCCCAAATGACAGTTATTTGAGATATATTTCGAACTCAGACTTAATTTTATGGACATTTCGGCCAGGGGTGTAGAGCTATTTGTTTAAGCATTGGCAAAACAGGAGAGTCTGTAAACCAGTCTGCTTTGATCTATGAATTAATGTCCGTGACTCTCAGAGTACCTGCTGCTGCAGCTGTTTTAAAGGGAAACAAACACTCAGAACACACAGAGCGGAGCGGAGCAGAGCACAAACAGACTCACATCATGCCTCCTGGTGGCCGGACATCTCCTTCATAAAACGAATAAAAGGGGGAGTAATCGTGTGTGTGTGTGTGTGTGTGTGGTGTGTGTGTGTGTGTGTGTGTGTGTGTGTGTGGTGTGTGTGTGTGTGTGTGTGTGTGTGTGTGTGTGTGTGTGTGTGTGTGTGTGTGTGTGTGTGTGTGTGTGTGTGTGTGTGTGTGTGTGTGTGTGTGTGTGGGTGTGGGTGTGTGGGGCGAACTGGCCATCTGGAGAATCACCGCTGATGGCCGGTACCGCCCTGACATTTTTATGTTTTTAAACGGCATCATTGAAGTTGCGCTGACAGGCGACAGAGGTCCACCGTTTCCCCGCAGCGAGGCTCCCCCACGTTGACAGTTCACTAACCCGTTATCCCGACTTTTTTTTTTCTCTCTCTCTCTTTTTGAATTTTTTTCCCATGTCCCTTTAGGGGCTCCGTACAATTACGTATCTGCCACTACGTTTTTTTTCACTACTAAATACTGGTAATATTTACACTAATGATGTGACCGTCTTTGTTTCCTGTAGATATTTAATTGCTCTTTTTGCTGCACTGTTAGTGTACAGTTTTACTATTATGCTGCTGTGTTTATTGTATTTTTGTAACTCTGGCACAACAATTTCCTTCGGGATGAATAAAGTCTTATCTTATCTTATCTTAAGCTTAGCAGTGATAGCCTACCGTTAGCTTTTTACTTCAATAATCAAGTGGTGTTTATATGGATATGGAAAGACCCCATTGCTCTTTGTGGAGAGAGCCTTTGCGATGCTAACTTCCAGGTCAGCCTTCAAAAATACCTCATCCCTGCACCACTCTTTTGTGAACAATAGTAGTAGTGTGTACTGCTGGTGTTGTACCTCTACATGCTTCCTGTTGATGTTTCAGAGTAATGCAGAGCTGGCGGTGAGGGACATGCTCAGAGACTTTGCTCGGCGCCGCCGGCAAGAAACGGGCTCCTTAGATGTGGAGGCGGAGGATTTCATGGACGACGGGACAGCGATCAGACTGAGAGTTCAGATAAATGAAACAGAGGTGAGCAGGGAGCATCGTCTCATGATCATCTGAAACACAATGAGCAGAGCTGGGAAGTAGTGGAGTACAAATACTTAGTTACTGTACTTAAATACATTTTTCTGGTATCAGTACTTTACTCCACTACTTATTTTTCTGACGACTTTTTACTTTGACTTCTTACATTTTGAACACAAATACCTGTACTTTCTACTTCTTACATTTTGAACACAAATACCTGTGCTTTCTACTTCTTACATTTTGAACACAAATACCTGTACTTTCTACTTCTTACATGTTGAACACAAATACCTGAACTTTCTACTTCTTACATGTTGAACACAAATACCTGTACTTTCTACTTCTTACATTTTTAACACAAATACCTGCACTTTCTACTTCTTACATTTTGAACACAAATACCTGAACTTTCTACTTCTTACATTTTGAACACAAATACCTGAACTTTCTACTTCTTACATTTTGAACACAAATACCTGTACTTTCTACTTCTTACATGTTGAACACAAATACCTGTACTTTCTACTTCTTACATGTTGAACACAAATACCTGAACTTTCTACTTCTTACATTTTTAACACAAATACCTGTACTTTCTACTTCTTACATTTTGAACACAAATACCTGAACTTTCTACTTCTTACATTTTTAACACAAATACCTGTACTTTCTACTTCTTACATTTTGAACACAAATACCTGAACTTTCTACTTCTTACATTTTGAACACAAATACCTGAACTTTCTACTTCTTACATTTTGAACACAAATACCTGTGCTTTCTACTTCTTACATTTTTAACACAAATACCTGTACTTTCTACTTCTCACATTTTTAACACAAATACCTGTACTTTCTACTTCTTACATTTTGAACACAAATACCTGAACTTTCTACTTCTTACATTTTGAACACAAATACCTGAACTTTCTACTTCTTACATTTTGAACACAAATACCTGAACTTTCTACTTCTTACATTTTGAACACAAATACCTGTACTTTCTACTTCTTACATGTTGAACACAAATACCTGAACTTTCTACTTCTTACATGTTGAACACAAATACCTGTACTTTCTACTTCTTACATTTTTAACACAAATACCTGTACTTTCTACTTCTTACATTTTGAACACAAATACCTGAACTTTCTACTTCTTACATTTTGAACACAAATACCTGAACTTTCTACTTCTTACATTTTGAACACAAATACCTGTACTTTCTACTTCTTACATGTTGAACACAAATACCTGTACTTTCTACTTCTTACATGTTGAACACAAATACCTGAACTTTCTACTTCTTACATTTTTAAACACAAATACCTGTACTTTCTACTTCTTACATGTTGAACACAAATACCTGTACTTTCTACTTCTTACATTTTGAACACAAATACCTGAACTTTCTACTTCTTACATTTTTAACACAAATACCTGTACTTTCTACTTCTTACATTTTGAACACAAATACCTGAACTTTCTACTTCTTACATTTTGAACACAAATACCTGAACTTTCTACTTCTTACATTTTGAACACAAATACCTGTACTTTCTACTTCTTACATGTTGAACACAAATACCTGTACTTTCTACTTCTTACATTTTGAACACAAATACCTGAACTTTCTACTTCTTACATTTTGAACACAAATACCTGTACTTTCTACTTCTTACATTTTGAACACAAATACCTGTACTTTCTACTTCTTACATTTTGAACACAAATACCTGTACTTTCTACTTCTTACATTTTGAACACAAATACCTGTACTTTCTACTTCTTACATTTTGAACACAAATACCTGAACTTTCTACTTCTTACATTTTGAACACAAATACCTGTACTTTCTACTTCTTACATTTTGAACACAAATACCTGTACTTTCTACTTCTTACATTTTGAACACAAATACCTGAACTTTCTACTTCTTACATGTTGAACACAAATACCTGTACTTTCTACTTCTTACATTTTGAACACAAATACCTGTACTTTCTACTTCTTACATTTTGAACACTAATACCTGTACTTTCTACTTCTTACATTTTGAACCCAAATACCTGTACTTTCTACTTCTCACATGTTGAACACAAATACCTGTACTTTCTACTTCTCACATTTCCCAAACAGGCTGGTTCCTTTAGTTTGAATGTGTGTTTGGTGGCGTGATCATTATTATTTAGAGTCATTGCGTGCCTATTGATTTGAACACGATCCGTGTATCCATCATTTCCTGGTCTTCTCTAAAGAAGAGGGACCAATGAAAACGTTGTCATGTTGCCGTTGTTCAGCATGGAAACATTCATTAGCTAACAATGACATTATTGTTCTATTAATATAAAGGGAGGTCAGGTACTCTTTAAAACAGATGCTAGTTATGGGTACTTTTTACTTAAAGGTGGGGTAGGTAAGTTTGAGAAACCGGCTCGAGATACACTTTTTGTTATATTCCATGGAATGCTCTTAACATCCCGATAGCAATGAATATCTGAAGTGCTTTGACAACAAATCCATAAAAAGATTCATCTGTGGAAGCCGTAGTACTGTAAAAAGTACGACCAGTTATTTTCGCCGGCCCGGCTAAAATAACTGGATGGCCTACCTGCCTGTCAGCCTTCCATCTGTGCACAAACTTATCTCGTGCCCTCATTGGTCATGTGCGCGTTCGTGTGTGTTGGAGGAGGGGCTCTGTAAGGAAGTGGCAGATTTTCTCCGGTTGTGTATTTTCAAATTCTAGCTATCTCGAGCCGGTTTCTCAAACTTACCTACCCTACCTTTAAGTACATTTCAAAGCCCATACTTCTTTACTTTTACTTGAGTTAAGAAGTTTAGTCAGTACTTCTACTTTTACCAGAGTATTTTTAAACACGAGTATCTGTACTTCTACTTGAGTAAAGGATGTGTGTACTTTAGCCATCTCTGACACTGAGCTGATCATCCCCCCCCCCCCCACAGGGCAGTGCGGTGTTTGACTTCACGGGGACGGGGACCGAGGTTTGGGGGAACTGCAACGCCCCGCGCGCCATCACCCTCTCCGCCCTCATCTACTGCCTGCGCTGCATGGTGGGCCAGGACATCCCCCTCAATCAGGTACGGTTTAGGCCCAAAATACATTTCTGATCTACTGCTAAATTATGAACCATCCAGAACATCCATGTAGTCTTAAAGGACGTATGGCTGTGGCGTGGGCCTTGCTAATCACGTGACCGTTCTTTTAAATACTTTGAGGTTTTGGAAGGTTTTTTTGTTTCTGTTTTTCACACGTTGGATCAATTGGACATCACACAGACTGAGTAGTTAGGACATTAGTGTTCTCACATAAACCTCCTCTGGATACGATAGTTTCAGGGATACAGAGCATGTGTGAAAAGGGTTTGATTGTTATCTCCTCACTGAGGACCAAATGTCCTGTTGGCTTAATCAGCTGAATCTAATGTGTTTTAATAAAACGGGAATCAGTGAAAAAATTTATTAAAATCAAAAAAATAATAATAGAAATCTCAGTCTTTTACCCCCACTTATAAAATCCATTGCATCTCAATATACAGCCATCAGTGGTTTAAAAGAACAAAAACATTCCACTGAAATTGTCACTTTTTGCGTCGGACTCTAGTTTATAATTAGCATAAACAAGAAAAAAAAACTGAAATCGGAAAGTTTGCTCAGCTTGGAGTCGATCAGTAATTCTTTTTGCACATCAAACAATAAACCCAAATGCTTAAAAAAAAGTATAATAACTTCCATATAGTTTCTGTTATTGAATTGGGGTTTCTTCACATGTTCAGGGCTGTCTAGCTCCGATCAAAGTGGTCATTCCCCCCGGCTCGATCCTCCAGCCTTCCCAGAATGCAGCAGTGGTCGGAGGAAACGTGCTCACATCCCAGAGAGTGGTGGACGTCATCTTCAGGGCGTTTGAGGTGTGCGCCGCTTCACAGGTGAGAGAAACTGCATTAGTGCATTTAAAAGTGTTTTCTATTATGCAAAATCCACTTCTTCCTGTCTCTTCTACATCAACATGTGTCCCCTCTTCTTCATGTCTCTTCTACATCAACATGTGTCCCCTCTTCTTCATGTCTCTTCTACATCAACATGTGTCCCCTCTTCTTCATGTCTCTTCTACATCAACATGTGTCCCCTCTTCTTCATGTCTCTTCTACATCAACATGTGTCCCCTCTTCTTCATGTCTCTTCTACATCAACATGTGTCCCCTCTTCTTCATGTCTCTTCTACATCAACATGTGTCCCCTCTTCTTCATGTCTCTTCTACATCAACATGTGTCCCCTCTTCTTCATGTCTCTTCTACATCAACATGTGTCCCCTCTTCTTCATGTCTCTTCTACATCAACATGTGTCCCCTCTTCTTCATGTCTCTTCTACATCAACATGTGTCCCCTCTTCTTCATGTCTCTTCTACATCAACATGTGTCCCCTCTTCTTCATGTCTCTTCTACATCAACATGTGTCCCCTCTTCTTCATGTCTCTTCTACATCAACATGTGTCCCCTCTTCTTCATGTCTCTTCTACATCAACATGTGTCCCCTCTTCTTCATGTCTCTTCTACATCAACATGTGTCCCCTCTTCTTCATGTCTCTTCTACATCAACATGTGTCCCCTCTTCTTCACATCTTTTAAACATCAACATGTGTCCCCTCTGTGTAAAGAGACCCTAAAAGTTTCAGGAACAAAGATTCTCTCTCTTTTTGTCCTGATCCATTTATATAAAAACCTGTCATCTAAAGTAACAGACAGAGAATCAGCACTTTGGAAACAGGGCTGAAACAGAGGGGATTATGGGATGCTGCAATGATCTGTTTGGTGTTTCAGCCAATCAGAGACAGGCTCTGTATATATCTGAGACCTATAATATATTGATGAAAAACAGTATAATAGGGGACCTTTAAAACTTTTTTGAACTTCCCATACTTTTCTTTTCCCTCCTCCTCCTCCTCTCAGGGCTGCATGAACAACATTTCCTTCGGCAGTGAGAGCGTTGGTTACTATGAGACGGTTGCCGGGGGAGCGGGGGCGGGGCCAGGCTGGAGGGGGCGGAGCGGAGTTCACAGTCACATGACCAACACCCGCATCACCGACCCCGAGATCCTGGAGAAGAGGTCAGACATGAGCTCAAGTATTTTGTTAGGAAAATATCCCTAGTCCCCGGCTTGAGCTTCAATCTCAGGATCCATGTATCTCTGATCCTCTCCAGAATGGAAGTAGTCATCACATACAGAGCATCAACTAGTTCCTGAACAGTGTCCTTCACATGCTGATATCCAAGAGAGGGAGTTACACAGTCACAAGATGGAGGAATAGAAAGCAGTATTCAATGTTTACTTCAGATTAGCTCCACGTCAGAAATGAGCATGCTTGTCATATGTCTATCTCCATAGAGGCTGAATCATCATGTTAATCACATAGCTATCATATGCCTAAAACAGTCCTGATGCTCTTCTCGGTAATCATACATCCTGTCATGTACACAGCTTCAGTTGGGATACTTTTGTTATCATGTGTACTCTGATATTGGAAGAGTACATTCAGTATTTTCCCAACACTTTGTATGAATATTGACCCATGTGTTGCTGCTCTTCAGATATCCCGTCATCTTAGAGCACTTTTCTCTGCGGCCCGGCTCAGGAGGAGCAGGGAAATACTGCGGGGGAGACGGGGTGGTGCGGAAACTTCTGTTCAGGAACCAGGTGGTGCTGTCGGTGCTGACGGAGAGGAGGTCCACCCGACCGTACGGCCTGCAGGGTAACCTGAGAATCAGAATACCTTTATTCGTCCCACAGAGGGGACATTTACATTGTTACAGCAGAAAAGAGCCACAGACAGCGGAATGTTACCTAAGAAGCATGCGTAAAAAAATATTAAAGATACAAAAATTATAATAAAAATTACACAATTTACAAAATAATACACATCCTGTAACAACACAATTTACAAAATACACATCCTGTAACAACACAATTTACAAAATACACATCCTGTAACAACCTCTGACCCTTTCAACCTGAACCAGCAGACATTTTATACACCGCAATAAACCGTATTGAATTTTTTGTCTTAATTTACATTATTTAATTTAATATTCTGTACTTGTACATATCATATTCTATTTACATGTATATAGACTTATATATTTATTTTTTAATTATTATTTATTCTACTATTTCAACAATTAGACAGTTTATACATCTAATAAACAAACACAATGTGTAGAAGTGGGAGGGCAGAAAGCAGTCTATACAGAGGTAGCCCTCCCGCTAGTCATCCTGTTGCAGGATAAAGTCAATAAAAGATAATTAAATACTCACACAGATAAACTAAATTATATATATACATACACATACATATGTACACATATACATACATACACCCATTTCTAAAACATACATTCCTACAAGTCTATGTTCAGATAACAACACAGTTTCATTTCTCATCCTATTTTTACGTCAACTGATACTAAGATAATTATGATAATAGTCATTATAATATATGCATATGACCATTTTTAATTTGCATTGAAAGGTATTTGCTCTGTCTCTCTCCAACACTCTCTCTGCGGCTCAGGGGGTGAGGACGGTTCCTCCGGGTTGAACCTCCTGCACAGAGCCGACGGACGAGTCCTCAACCTGGGAGGCAAGACCAGCATCAGCCTGCAGCCCGGGGTGAGACTAAGGCGCCGTTTACACGAGGAGAAAACTGCTTGTATCTGAATAGTTTCGCGTGCGTATAGCCCTATTATTTACACGAGGCCGATAGAAACTGACCCCACAAACGATAACGGGTCCCAAGGTGGATAGATTTGCAAACGAAACGCTCTGGGGGGTCAACCGAGTCCGTGTAATCACCTCTATACGAATATTTCCTGAAAAAATAGCGATAGCCCCACCTCTCCCCACCTCTCCTGCTTACTGCTGTAGCAACTATCAAAAATAGCTGTGTTAATTAAACGCACAAGGGGTTCTTGAATTAAATAATATTATAAAAGGCAAACCAGAATTGTTAACGCCCAATATACTCCTTAAACAAAATAAACAGAGTCAGATTTCATGCATTGATCCATTATATTGACAAAGGAGGATCTCACCCGGTGTTTGTAGAGAATATCTCTCTTTCTGAGCGCGTCCTCTCCACAGAGACGTGCTTCTTGGTCGGTCGATGCAATATCCACAGATTCGGTTTCTTTCAGTTAACTTCCCCGTTGCATTTATCCATATGCTGAGGAAATTACTATATCCCGCTGAATACCAGCAATCGCCACACACACTTCCTCCTGTCAGTAGCTACTGCTAGTGCTACTGCTACTGACCATGCTACAGATATTAGTGCAAAATCTACAGCTCCTCTACCACAACCATCAGCAACAAGTGGACATGGAGAATTACATGAACTCAGGGCTGCCAACATTTGAGTTCAGCTTGGAGTGAGATTTTTTTTTTGTTGAACCGAAAAAAGAAACGTTCATTTGTACAGTGTTACAAATGTATTTGTATTTTTTTTCAATATTGAAGTTAAATGCATCAACCTGGTGCACTTTGAGAGCAAAATGAATTTATGGATACATCTCTCAACACCCATATGAAACAGAACTGTAAACAGATTTTCTTTTTCTTTATGGATATTTTACAAATCACTCACCTTTTAAACTGTATTCTTGTTTTACTGTCATATAGTATTTCATAACTGTTTTTCATTTATTCTCATAAATGGTGACCAAACCGTTTGAGACCCACTGAGATAACTAGACTAAAGTTAACTATCTAAACACAGAGAGTCCCTTACCTCACTGTAGTTATCTCTCTCAGTCTGACAGGAGAGAGCTCTCCCTTTCCTTGTTTTAGAAACAGCTTCTAATATCCCTTAGCGCAGCTAGCTAACCAGATGCTAACAACAACAATGCAAATAGTGAGTTTGGTAGAAATATACTGTATAATAGTAAAGTTATTTAAGATGATGCCATATTTATTGAAGATTTTACATTATAAATATTCCCCAAAATTATTCAAAAGCATATTCTTCCAAACTCCTTGCTGTAGTATGACACACAGGAGACTATTGATGTGTGTAGTGAGTTTGGTAGTAATATACTGTATAATAGTGATTGAATATTATTGTATTCTCTTTTTTCGGGGGTTGCACTTTGCAGACGGTCCCTGAGCACTCGTTTCTTCTCCGGCTGCGGATAGAGACCAATGTAATGTGTCCAGCCCGGAGGACGGCGCGTATTGGCTTTTTTTTATCAAAATGTGATTGTAGTTCGTTGTCAACCTTACCACGGTACTTAGGAGACGTCATTTGTGTCTGAATAACGTTTTGTTCATGAGTTATTGATCCGTGAAGTCTCATTTCGTAGACCCCTCGGTTTGCTGTTCCTTCACTTTATTTTTATATACATTTATTTTGGACGAAAACTTAGCGTGAGGAAAGGCAAGTGTGGCGTGAGTGCGTGAGATATGGGTTAATTGCGTGACTCTCACGCTCAATGCGTGAGTGTTGGCAGCCCTGATGAACTACATGTTGCTAAATACACCGCGGGGCTTAAACAGAAGGGTAGCCATGGCAACATTGCGGCGGGGCTGCTCGGGCTGCTCTTCTTCGCGGCTTTTGGTGTATTTTGGCGGAAGTTACAGCGCCACTTACAGTCCCAGCATATGTACTACAGCGTTTCCAGCGGCCTCGTTTGAACAGACACGTTAAATGAAACGAATGCATGTGAAAGGAAGACTTTTTTGAATACGCATACTGTGCATAAACGCAAACGGTCCCGTGTGAGCGGGGCCTTAAGACAGTTTTTAATGATTTCTAATAGTTTCTTTTATCGCATATAGACTGGTTAATGTGCCATTTAATTTGTTTTTACGACTGTATTCGTCTGCCTGTATTGTCTTTGTTTTATCTGTTGTTCATGCTGCCCTTCTTAGCCAGGTCAATAGATTTTAATCTCAATGAGACTTTTTACCTGGTTAAATAAAGGATATATATATATATATAGACTGTGCATGTGTGAAAGAAACAGTAGTTACAAATGTCAGAGTGAAATGAACGTTGTTATGTTGCATATTCTGATCGCAGGTTCATTCCTGTGTATTCATGTTTCTTACATGACAATGATCCTTTTTTATATTTGTATTTAAAGCAAACATTTTAACCATTGTGCTTCACTTTTAAAATGTGTCTGCGTCAAAAGCTGCCATAAAAATACATGTTATCACTTTCCATTTTCACTCTTTTAATCAATATTAGTCCCGATCTGCCAAATATCTACCAAAAAACGACTAAATACTTATTTCATAGAGGATCATAGAGGAAGCACAGCATGAAGCACATAAGAAAGCTATTGTGAACTAGCTTATAAAAAAATATATAGTTCATGTAAAGCTTTACATTTAAAAAATGGTCAAAGAGTGAACTGACAACATGTATATTTTCTACTTTCTTGTTTATTTCTTACCTTTTAATTTGTATTGTACAATGCCATGTCTTTTATGCTGCTGCAACACAAACATTTCCCACATTGGGATCAATAAAGTAATTATTATTTGATCTTATCTTAACTATAAGCAGTCAGATTAACCTTCTCTTTTTTTGTGTCTCTCTGTCTCCCCCTACAGGACATGTTCTGCCTCTACACCCCCGGAGGAGGAGGGTATGGAAGAGAGGGGGACACGAACGGAAAACCCCAAACGAAGCGCCGGCGCCTCAACGACTCTTTCCCCGAGAGAGGCAGCGTCTTCGAGTACCGGATGGCCCAAGAGGGAGTGTGAAGAGGAGTCAGAAAGAGAGGAAGAGTTAACAGAGAGAAGAAGAGGAGGTGGGAAATCACAGAAACAGAGGGGGGCTTTTTGTCAGTGAAACGATCAAAGCAATAAACTGTGAGACAGAGAAAGGCACACACTAACGTTAAAAAGGGGAAATATGTCAAGCAACAGATTTATTTTGGAAAGCATAAAATAACCTCAGGCACAAAACTAATTTCAATAATACTGTTTTGTAGAATCTGTTTACAAAAATGTAATTGTTTGTTTAAAGGTGGGGTAGGTAAGTTTGAGAAACCGGCTCGAGATACACTTTTTGTTATATTCCATGGAATGCTCTTAACATCCCGATAGCAATGAATATCTTAAAGGGGACCTATCATGCAAAATGCACTTTTGTACGTCTTTTATACATGAATATGTGTCCCCGGTGTTCCAGGGAACTCACCAAGTGTCAGAAAACACAACCCTCTCTATTTTCCTCCATACCCAAATCTCTAAAAAAGGGGCTGCAACGGATCTGATCAAAACTGATCCAGATTTGAACACTGTCCTGACGTCAGGACGGTGGCGCTACGGCTATTGGGCCAACTCCACCAATCAGAAGGAGACAGCCACGGCCATTGCCGTTCGAAAGCGCTGGAGACGCTGTAGTACATATGCCAGGCCTGTAGATGGTGCTGTTCTCACAGAATCTGCCCTTGCAAAAACAGATCTAAAAAATGTCAAATTGAGCAAAATGAGACATGGCTAAAATGCATGATCTGTTTGGTATTTTGAAAAAAAAAAAGTATAAATATGCCTTATATAGGTATGGTCCTACACTATATTATTCAAATATAGCATGATAGGTCCACTTTAAGTGCTTTGACAAAAAATCCATAAAGAAATATCATCTGTGGAAGCCGTAGTACTGTAAAAAGCACGACCAATCATCTGAGCCGGCCCGGCTAAAATAACTGGATGGCCTACCTGCCTGTCAGCCTTCCATCTGTGCACAAACTTATCTCGTGCCCTCATTGGTCATGTGCGCGTTCGTGTGTGTTGGAGGAGGGGCTCTGTAAGGAAGTGGCAGATTTTCTCCGGTTGTGTATTTTCTAATTCTAGCGCACTCGAGCTGGTTTCTCCAAAATTACCTACCCCACCTTTAATATTTACACATCTTTTTACAGTCCCATTGTGATAAAACATATCCCAGTGTACATTAGCCAGGTAAGGGAAAGCATAGTGTGTTTTAATACTGAAATGAACTGAAGTTAATTGAAGTAAATCATATGAAGCATCTGCTAATCTATGTTGAACTGGAACAACAAAGTCCTAATGTAGTGTCTGCTCTTCTGTTTTCTAACAAGACAGTCAAATAAACCCCATTTCTACTAATTAGATTGTCCTCTTTTCATTCCTTTAGAGAAAACCCTACGTGTTTTAATGTAAGACACGATGAATGTGTTTGTAGGAATTGTGTGAAATGGTTGCAAAGATTAATTTACATTGTGAAACGTGTGCAGTATGGAAGTAGGCATTGGGATTTTTTCATTGTTATAAGAGTTAACATTAATGTACTGTTGCTTAAATATACTAATATATAATTTTCATTAAAAGAATAACGGTAAAGTTGAGAAAATAATAAAAATGTAAAAGGAAGGAAAGCCTAGTATGAATGTGCAAATACTTATATACAAATAAATAAATACATACTAGGGCTATATCAGATTTCACTACATATCATACATAATTCACTTTAACAATAATAGCCCTTTTACTATGGACAATTATAAAAAAGGTGTGTGGGAACGCAGACAATTTAAAGAACACTTCCAGCCAGGCAATCACAGACCATTAAACAACACAATGTCAGCCATGCATGTAAATTCATGGAGCTGTTGAGATGCATTCAAGAATGGCTCGTTGTGTGTGTGTTTGGGGGAAGGGGACATGTCCCTGTTTAAGTGGCGTCCCCTCCTCCCCTCTGTGGGTGAGGAATGATGAGGGAGGAGAGGAGGAAGGATGGTGAGGGAGTGCAGGCATGAGCAGGCGGCTGATAAAGAGATAGCAGAGAACAGCAGGAGGCTGACGGCTGGACTCTGGATGTAAATCAGGTGTGTGTGTGTGTGTGTGTGTGTGTGTGTGTGTGTGTGTGTGTGTGTGTTGTGTGTGTGTGTGTGTGTGTGTGTGTGTGTGTGTGTGTGTGTGTGTGTGTGTGTGTGTGTGTGTGTGTGTGTGTGTGTGTGTGTGTGTGTGTGTTGTGTGTGTGTGTGTGTGTGTGTGTGTGTGAGTGAGTGAGAGAGAGAGAGAGAGTGTCATGGGCTGTGGATCAAAGATTGTTGTTTATAGATCACAATTCCTGTGGTAAAACAGTCTATCAAACTGAGAGGATTTCTAACTCGCCCCCTGCTGCTATCTGGCACTATCTCTCCATCTCTATACTTCAGTTACTGGAAGAAAATAGCTTTGAGTTTTGGAGACTGAAGAGAAAGAAAGCGTGACTCAAGAGAAAGTCCTTAGTTGTGAAATTAAATAGACAGAGTTAGGCCCCGGCCCCACGAGGACGCATACGGTAGTTTCCGTGACAGTTTTGTGTCATATAGCCAATTCGGCCACACTAGGACGACAGAATATGGCAGTAAACGACTACGATAACGGGTCCCGAGGTGGATAGAACGGCATACGCAACGCTCTGGGGGGTCCAACGGCTCCGTGTGTACGCCCTATACGATCATTTTCTGATAATGATGACGCAATAGCCCCGCCTCTCCTGCAGCTTTTCCAGCGGTTGGAGTTAAACGGAGCTGTCTCGTGTGAACAGACACTTTCCGGTGTCTATTGCGTGTGGACGGAAGCTTTTTTTGCGATTGCGTTTGCGTTTTACCGTATGCGTCCTCGTGGGGCACCAGCCTTAATGTAAATGCTTTGAGAAACTGTAGAGGCAACCCTAACAACCAATCTAAAAACAGAAGGTCATTAGTAAAGCCTTGCGTTCATACATAGACTAAATAACTAATTGAGATAAATGACTTCATTTCAACTTAGTTAGTCAAAATAAACGGTACAAAAAGAGAGCTAAAGATAATGAATTCATTCTTGACAAAGTTAGCTATAAGATAAATGGGGTTGGAGTTTAAAATAATGTACTAAACATTATAAATAGATGAGATAGTTAACAGAAGATGGTTGAATAATAAGTTGAAATATTTTGCCGAATTAATCAGGTCTAATAGTTTAAGGTGATGTATAACAAATTGAAATAGTTGAGAACATAGTTTGAACAATGGTTTAAATAATGAACTATTAAAGGTAGGGTAGGTAAGAATGGAGAAACCGGCTAGAGTGCGTTAGAATTTGAAAATACGCAGCCGGAAAAAATCTGCCCCTTCCTTCAGACTTCCTTACAGAGCCCCTCCTCCAACACACACGAGCGCGCACATGACCAATGAGGGCACGAGATAAGTTTGTGCACAGATGGAAGGCTGACAGGCAGGTAGGCCATCCAGTTATTTTAGCCGGGCCGGCTCAGATGATTGGTCGTGCTTTTTACAGCGCCACGGCTTCCACAGATTACATTTATTTATGTATTTATTGTCAAAGCATTTAATATATTCATTGCTATCAGGATGTTAAGAGCATTCCATGGAATATAACAAGTGTTTCTGAAGTGAATTACCTACCCCACCTTTAAATGGTAAAATTAGGAAGCTATGTGTAATGGCTTAATAGTTCAAACATTAGCTACAAATGTCTAAATAGTTAAAAAACAAATCGATTGAATAAAGTAATTATATGCAGCTAACGGCTATTTACATTGATAGATCTGCTTGGGCTTAATTGGTTTGTAAAATGGCCCGAAAATTCCTAAGGATATTCGCTTTGATATAAAACTGAAAAAGATAGTTAATATTTGAGCTTCAGAAAAAAGCATTTTCTTGTACTTTTGCATGAAAAAATGCTTTAAAATGAGTTGCTCTATCATTGCAGCTCTTAACCTGCAGTTAAAAACCAAAGCCAATAATCATTGAATATTAAAGATCAAGAGACTTAAAGAGACAGCCATTAGTCAAATTGTGCAACACTGCTAGAGTCCAGCTGTCAGCAAATAAACCGAGCCGCCCTAAACAGCATCTGAACCAACGTGCTGAAACTAACACATAAATGATAAAGTCAATCCAACATGCACGCCGTAAAGAGACTTTGAGTTGCAGTTTGACTTTAGTCATTGCCACAAACCACACTGAGCAGCAGAGTTAAAATAAACCGCATTTTATTGCATACCCTGTTCCACTCCACTTCCTCCTTATAATACGTTGAGCTGTTTTCCCTTCAGCTCATTACTGTACAAACCTTTAACAAGACCACAGGGAAAAACGGCATTCAGCTGTCGAGGTAGGCAGATATTTACAAGCAATTTCACTTGGAAGATGATCATAATGACATTAAAATAGTGCAAAGAACAGGCAGTGCAAAGTCCACAGGAAACATTCAAACCTGAGGGAGAGACTGGAGGTTGTGTCGTGGTTGTCCTGAAGACAGGCAGCATTTTCACAGAATGACTACAATTTAAAATGTTGTCAATTTTGTTGGTTAAGATTGTTTTTGTAAACCAATCAAACACAAATGGAATAAGACAATTATACGGCCAAACTGAGACAGTCCAGACAAGGAGAAACATTTTGGTAATCTGAACAAACAAACCAAACTCACAAATGGCACAAGTGAGTGTCTGTTCACACCCTGAAAAAACAGTTATTTCAAACTTTTCTTGACTTTAAAATTCAAGATTAGATCCAACAATACATTCAGCGTCGAGGTAGACAACATACAAAAGTAATTAATGTAAAAAAAAAATCATGCGAATAAAAAAACAATGCAACTTTGCAGTGAGTCTGAGGTAGATCGGTTTTGTTGTATAGCCGTTTGTGGCACATTTCCCCCAAAGAAACCATGTAATACTTCACACACTGACAAACAATAAGGGGAAATAGCGACATAAAAAAATTAAACGTAGACTTTTCATCTATTTAAAAACATGTGTCAACATTTCTTGTCCTGGAGGTAGTGATTGATGCTGATTTAGGAGAGTTTGCATCAGAAATGTATTTCCTGTGTGGTTTATCTTCCAGCCCTGCACCAATAGTCAGAGTTTCAGTCAGTACTGAGGGTACCTGTTCAGGTGGGGGCCGCTCTGCAGGGTGTACTGACTGGGGGGTTGGTGGTGTGAGTTCTGATTGGTCGGCACCAACACGTCAAACACACTCTTATTGGGCGGCACTGATTGCAACATGTTGTCCAGGTCCATAAGGAGGGGGGCGGTTTGGACAGAAACCCTTCCACTAGGGAGTAAAGGCCAGTAGGCATGCCCTAAAAAGTGACCCGGAGATACAGGAGAGCTGCCATATCCGTATAGAGGAAGTCCGCTATGCAGGGGCATTAGAGGGCCTCCATTGAACCGCATGCTGGGGGGGGCGACAGCATTAGGGGGGGCATATTTGGCGTAGGACGTAGGGAGTTCCCATGGCGGTGCAGAGGTGTCTCGTCGAGCTGATTTGTGCAGAGGTCTGTAGTCCTCGTACCCGTCGGACCCGGCCTCTCCATCCAAAGGAACACGTTTCCCAGACATCGCTTTCCAGTCCTCATCCGACGAGGAGGTGGAGGCAGGGCTGGCGGAGGATGCCGAGGCGCTGCGGGCGGAGGAGGCGTAGCGAGGGCGAGGGGGGGGGGATCGAGGGCGCTCCCCCCTCCCCCAGCAGTCCCTGGAGGACACGTCCACATCGGAGGCGCTCGGGGGACGCAGGCTGTGTAGAAGAGAGTCGATGGCGAAGGACGAGTCCAGTTTAGGGCGGAACAGATCCTCCTGAGGTGGGGAGGGGTTTCTGGAGCATACAATGGGGAGGTGGGTGACAGGTGGAGGAGGAGGTGCAGGAGGCTCAGATTCAACCTTGTGCCCCTGCAGGATGTAGGGGGCGAGGTCCTGGGCGAAGATGGTCTCATCCTGCCGCGACACCGCCGTGTTCTGCCTCTTCAGGAGCTCCAGAGGGACCCGGCTCAGCTCCACGGCCCAGAAGTTACCTTTTCCCTGAGGCTTCCCGGGGTCTTTCAGCACCTACAGGTGGAGAGAGGGGGGGGGGGGGGGGGGAGACAGTGAGATGAGCACTTGGCCTGAAAACCTAGTCAGACCGGACTGACCTAGTTTTACTGTTAACCATCACAATAACAGAGGATAGGCCCAAAACTGGTTCGAAGGTTCAATCAAAAACCCCTAGAGCGTATTTCTAAAAGAGATACCTATAGTGCAATGCTAATGTTAAAAGGCCAGTTCAATCAAACAAACATATTATCCCTTTTTATATGTATTGCTACTCATGAATTTAGATTGTTTTGGTGCAAGTTACAGATTGTTGGTGATTTCAGCTGAAAAAGATGTCTGCCCTCTCTTCAAAACAATGGAACTAGAAGTGGCTCTCTTGCAACCACAAAGTCTCTTCCAAGAAATCATGACCTCAAAATGAAACACAGATCTTGTTTCAATCAGTTCCCTACTGTCGGAACTATTTTCATTCTACCAAACTAAAACTGCATCACTGTGCAGAAGGAGAGGTATAAAGAGGCTCACTCATTGGCAGTCGTGGTTTTGGTATAAAGTAAATAGTTCAAAGATTAAACTGTTTAAAACAAAGTCTGTGGATTATCTTGAGTATTTGGACCATGCTTTTCTGAAAAGGCACATTGTGTTTGAGTTTTATAAGTGTATGGTTAAGCAACACAAGCAGAGTTTTATCTAGTTTCATAGATTTGAGAAAAAGCAGACCAGTCTAGTCGTATTAGAACACTCAAAATCTCACACCAAAACAATCTAGATGGATTGAAATGTGTGTATTTTAAATTGAATAAGGGTTAAATTGTGTGATAATTTCAACATACCTTCACAAAGCAGTCATAAGAGGAGAGGTTGTGGCGCACAGAGTCCCGCCAGCCCTTATAGTTTCCTTTGAAGAATGGGAAGAGGGTGCTGATCTCATTCAGGATCTAGAAACAAAACAAAACATCAGTATGGCCGCCTGAAGAAGTTGCTTCATTTTCATTTAGGTTTGGGTATGCAATGATATGTGAACACACTGATGTGGTGACTGATAACTTCAGAGTTGATAAGTTACTTTAACTGACTTGCAGAAGTTAATGCTTACTGTACCCTTCAGTAAGCTGTTAATTAATTAAAAATAAGCCAGGGAGGTAGAAATCACTATAATAATGAAAGTTGTATTGGCAAAACTTTGTTAGTTTAACAACTGAAATGTGGCTTTACAATGCAAGTGATATCACCATGTTATCACTTTTCTGATACAGATCAGTGTCTGGTTTCACTGCAGTCCCGCCTTATCAAATCAAAGCAGGAATGGTCAGGGTGCCGGTCACTCAAGTGTCACCAACAGGCTGCTGTTTAGTGTCACTCTAGAAACCCATTATCTGTTTGTGTTATTGATATATTTAGTAGAAAGTGAAAGTAATTCTCTGATTATAGTTAGTCTCCTGTTAGAATTTCACTACAGAGTAATTCCTGTGAGATATACTGCTGGTTTAAAGTAAACATCATGAGTAGCACTGTGCGTAAAAACTCACCCTGTGCCATTTTTACCAAAATAGCTCAAACATAGCGAAGGGGAATCGAGCATTTACAAATATGTAATTAAACTAAGTATAATCTTACCTCAGATAACGTAAGCTTCTTCTCCGACGACCTCTGGATGACCATAGCAATCATAGCGAGGTAGGAGTACGGAGGTTTTGGATACCGCTGATAGTTCTTCTTCTTCTTCGCCCCGCTGGTGCTACTCTTCTCCCGGTCACCATTACACGTCTCCTGGGAAATAGTCTCCCGTTTAAAGTTGGCATCTTGTTGATTCGGGTAATCAGACCCCGGTGGTGCGGTTTTATCCATGAATGCTGTGGTGCTGGTGATGTGTTCAGGACACGCAGTGGGTTTCTCCAGGCGCTGCTGAGGAACCATGTGAGCCAGGTGGTGAGGCCAATGCTGGGCTGCAGAGCTCCGCGCTACTCCGTTGTGAGGAGGACAACTGTGCTGCGCATCTCTGTGGAAGTCAAGGTGATGGTCGTGATGCTCTCCACAGTGGGACAGGGCGGCTGGTGCCGAGATTGTCGGCTCCGGCCAGTGCTTTGTCATGCTGATGCCCAACCGGGGGGTGAAGACCGGCCCGCACGTTTGGACAGGAGCTCGGAGAGGGGGGGAGGGAGGTCAAAGAGTCGGTCCTTAACTTCTGGCAGACTGCTGGCTCCAGGCTGACTATTTGAAGAGCAAACAATTAACAGTTTCATGTAAATCCCGCTGCGTAATCGAGAGGAGAATGACGCGTTATCTGAGAGCAGAATGAGTGATCGCGCCAGGGGGCTGGGGAGGGTCTGTGTACGAGGAGGGGCGACAGAAAGACAGTAAACCTGTAAATAACCCTTATGATAATATCAACATGCCACTTACAACCCAGGGATTCAGTTTGCTTTGGAATCAGGAGATTTACGCGCCAAGGCCTAAAAGTATTAAGTGCGTATTTGGAGGAGGCAACTTAAAACAAACAATTACATTGACTTTAACAATTCCAAAGATAAGGGCATCAGAATCAGAAACGGGTTTATTACCAGGTAATTCAATCTGCAGAACATGTCATCTACATATATAGGCTGTATTAAAAATACTTTTCTCGAGAGTCAGGACACTTGTGCTCAGAGGCGAAAGCTAAAGCGTGTGGGGGTTGGGTGGGGTACAAGAAAGAGGGGTAATTTCGATTGAAGCTTACATGCAATCAACAATTTTTGGTGAGCAATATACATAACGAATGGCTAATATACAAACGCTAAAACATTAATATTATGGTGATTGACATGATTTAGAATCATCCATTTTAAAAAGGGCACAGCCAATAACGTCTCTGAAATACTTGAGTCATTTGAGTCAATTATATTGTGAGGGAAAGAGTGAAAGTTAATTTTAAAAAAGAAAACAAAGGTCATGCTTTTATTGAAGGAGTTGAGCCTTATTCCAAACTAAATGCACATGTACACTCCTCAACAAGCTATCACATTTCGGAAGAAATTGTTCCAATTTGACTCAGAATATATAATTTGGAGACATTTTGGTGAGAGTGCGCAACATTTGGGGGTGTTTTACGCACAGTAGGGTGTCCTTGTGACTATGCAAGACGTCATTCAGCGTTGAAAGACTAAGTTTCGGGAATGCATGTCTTTTGTTCATATTAACGTAGTGCTAATGTGCAGACGCTTTCTTCCCAGCAAGACAGTGAAAACAAGTTGGATTAGAAGGAACCCCCACCGGCAGGCTGGAGACGGTTCCTTCCCCGAGAAGCTGCTTAGCATGTGAGAAAATACGGGGGCCATTCAACACCATTTGTGGGTTTTCTGGCGATTACAAGCTGCCAAGTGTCGTTGTTGGGCAGGACATTCACACCTCAAACATGGAGCCATCAAGTTCTCCTGAACTCAAGATGTCTCTCAAACAAAAACCCAATGTAAGAATCAACAACAAACATTGCTTTTGTACATCTTGTAATTTAGTTTGATTTGTATTCATGTACTCAATTTAAATTGTGGATATATTACAATGTGATAAGATAGTGAAACCACTCTTGAAAAAAGTGATTTTGCCACCAAGATTTGTCAGAAAGACAGAGGAACTAAAGAGTTGTCAGTTTTCAAGCTGATATCAAACAAGAAAAGCTGTGCTGCCAAACCATAATTAAGTGACAATCAACCCACATTTTGACATGAAGTGAAGCCTGCATGTAAAATGCAAAATCACCCTGAATTTAAAATGCTACTGGGCGTTTACCTTTTACACAAAGTGGCATCTAGCCTCTCCATAATGTAACTTTTAGATTCAAACTCTTTATTGGGTTATTGCATAAAGTAAGAAGCCTCAATTGGAGCAATGATTCCCCCTGAGAGACAAACTCACCTTGTTGAGTTTGATTTTTGCAGTAAAACTCCAAATGTTTTCCAGGTCAGATTGCTTCCCAGCAAACCTCCTTCACCTGCTGCAGTTTGCATCAGTGATTTTCTTCTCTGGTTGACACACACTCTCCGCATGCTCAGAAAGTGTGTCTCCCTCTAGTGGTTTCACCCAAAATGTGTCCCATACAAGAAGAAGAATATACCAGGGATCACTCAAAACATTTTAATATAGCTTATTTTATTTGATCTACACTCAAAATTCTTAGTTCACACAAGTGAAATATTAGTAAGAATTAGGACATTTATTAAACTGATTTTCACCATCTTAACGCAGATCAAATAACCATGAAAACACAATGTACATTAATGTATTGGCATGCCTGAAACTCTGTACCTAAACTAAATATGAAAGACAAATCAAGAGAAATTGGAATTCTTAGATGAGCAATTCAGGATTTAAAATAAATTGTTAGATTGAAACATATGAAGCATTTTTGGATTCAAAACTATTATAATGTATTGATCTGAAAACTTGTCCCAACTTTAAGTATCACTGACTTCCAGAGCCTTACATTTGAGTTTCATATCAATGCAGTTTCTTTTTTGAGATCAGATAACGTAAACATGTACGGACAAACCCCTCACACACGTTTTGGACTGATTTACATGTCCTTTTTTATAAACAAGTGCTCGTGCAAAACGCAGTCATTTAAATAGAAACTGTTTATCTGTGTCTTCCTGTCTACCGGAGGGCCAGTTAATAGGGTTTGCCTGGATTAGTGAGCCCCGCATGAGAAGAATGGAAAAGCATATGAATAGGAGAGCATGCAGCACAGGGCTGTTCACATGGGCTGATTGTGTCCAGACAAATCCCTCCTAAGCTGCTGGGACTCATCCTGAAACCGAGACGAGACTTTAGCCCTTTGTGACGGACACAGAAAGTGAGAGGAAGTTTGCATTGTGCTGTCACTGCTTCATTACTGCAAGAGTAGACTTTATTATCTAACTCATTTGACAACAAACAACAAACATACACCGCCCCAGATTAAAGCTGTTGAGTAGCAGATCAGCCATCAGTGTTGTGCAGGTTTAAGGGAAATAATATACATCAAAATACTTGTTGTGGGTATTAAAAACCAACATCAGAGTTCAGTTTTTTAAAGAAGAATTGACAGAGAAAGAAAAAAACGTCTTCTTTGTGTTTAATTACTGTTAACCTCTGCTGTCTTACAGTGTTGATGAATGAGATTCACTGTACATCTCCAAATATTTGACTGCAACCAAAGTGTATTGGACATTTACATAACTATCCACATGAACAGGTACCAACAGCTTCTGATTGAGTAGCATCCAACCGAGCTTTAAAAACATTTAGTGGCACCATATTGCTCAGTTTCCATTTCAATTGCAGACTATTCCAAGAGTGTGGAAAAGCAGCAATATCATACATGGTCAAAACAATGCTCTAACTTCAAGATGTGTTGTTCCTAGTGTTTTCATGTATGTATTGTATCTGGATAAACCACAGAACAAAATCAGCATTTCTCCAAGGGACTATTTCTTTAGTAAAAACAAGTTCTAATGAATCAAATTCTGTAGATGACCCTTGACACAGTTTTTGTTGAAAGCTTATATTTATATAGCTCTTATGAATGTCACTTTTGAATGCTGTAGGCATTATATCCTCTTACAGGGAATGCAGGCGTCTTGAAGAGGGATGTCTTAAAATCTGGGCACTTAAAACCAACACAATAATATGCACAAGTTGGTCAAAAAATGTCTATGTTTTGCATTTTGTTGTTGTCACAGCAGAGGATTTACAGTAGCTCATGTTCCCGAGCTGTTTCTTTATTGCGTCTCTGCAGAGTCAGTGCTGCGATGGTGATCAGTTCACTGCAGGGGTCAGCAGATCACCACTGGGTTTCTGTTCTGTATTATCAGCCGATTCCTTTTTATATAGAAAACCAGCCAGACAACTTTAAGGTTGGTGGCTTTGTTCAATTGATATTTAGTTATGGCTTGTTAAAGGATCATGTGTTCAGGCTTGTGTTGTCAAGAGGGCAAACACACCCTGATAGTTTGTTGTGAAATAGGGGAAGTGCATTCATGTTTTACAAAGCATAAGCACACTAGTAGCTGTATAACCTATGCTTATGCTCACAAACACACCCCTTTATATTCGGCTTAATAAAGAAGGCGAGGGGCGTTTGCACTCGGCACTTACCTGTCAAAATTAGGATAAAGGTCAGTGTTGTAACACAATTTCCACAATTTTATATAGCATTTTCTTTTAGATTAATCAGAGATATGTTATGTGAATTCAATTTGATTTGTACCCCTTATTTCTTAAGACTTTGCTCCATTTCGTTGACTTTTTGTTCTTATCTGTGCCTGATTAAGAAATTATTTAAAAATTGTTATGGATATCTGCAAGAAAATTGTGTAAAGTTACTGTTGCCCCAATTTTAAAAGAGATATATACATCGACATTTAAAAAAAGTATTTTAAGTATGTGCATTATACTACAATATATAAAAGCAATGCAAATTGAAAAATAAAGTGTAAACAATTATGTGTACTGTATAACAAACGTGTAGAAATAATAATAATGATGATGATTAAATGTGTTCAAATAGTATAAATATATTGGTTGGACTGTACAGTACATTTATAAATAAATGAATACATACATAATTGCAGGGTCAATGCAAAAGTAAAGATTATTGCCCAATATTATTGTACTAATGTAAATGAATACAAATCCGATCTTTTATAATTATGTTTTTATATTATATTTATATATGCCTACTCTCTTACTCATAGCCCTTGTCATTTTATATAAATACCTTTAATTTAATTGTATTCGAATCTCTCCACAAATTCTCTGATGTGTGTGTGTTTAATAAATGAGAATAAAGTCCTCTAGGCTGTGGCGCCCCCCGGCGGAGGGATACCCGGGAGGAGAGCGCGCAGGTCCGGTTGTTATGGTGAAGCATTCCCCCTGAGGGCTGGAGCAGCAGCTGATTCAGTTTCACAGGAGACACCACTCACAGCCAACAGGTAGGATCCACTTTATGTAATATAATTTCCCATCGATATACCTCTCCACTGTTCTCACTTTAACTTGTGTTCGCCAAAGTTAGTCGTTTTTTTTTAATTTGACGCACCTTGTAATGCACCGCTGTGTGCGTCGTGTTTCGGAAAGGTGAGCTAACCTGAGGCTAAGGTGATGTTAGCATGACATCAGAGCTAGCCGACTTTAATGCTGCTTTAACAGTGTTTTCACCATGTTTAGTCATATAAAGTCACTAAGTTATGATAAACCCTCCTGTGTTTACTTGTATCCGTGCTGCGGTGCTGGAGTCGATAAATGAACCAGGTAGCTTTATTCATTAACCGCTTATGTTACCTGTCGAATTAGCCACCTGTTGAGCCTGCATGAAGGTAAATGAGCTAATCTGCAGCCACCCTTAATCCTGCACAGTGACAACAAGTAAACACTGGTGTTGTTGCTTTCAAAGCCTTTTTATAGCCAATGAAGGTGAGTATAAGTTAATACTTATATGGTAGTTTTCTGATTCATATTAGCCCATATTATATCACAGCTTTGTGACAGGGTGGTAAGTGCAAAGTCTATATACTATCAGGTGCATGGGCTGGCATACATCTACACTTTGACTTTTATAGCACAAGCTGCAGCTCATAGTTCAGTCAAATGGCTCCAATGTCATGCAGGGCTGCAATCCTGCTGTTCTAGTGATTTATATACAAAAGTAATGGGGGGGGGGGGATGTTATATACTTTAGGGGAATTTCATATCAACTCATCAGGATCTCCCTTTAATTGTCATGGATTAGTGGATGTGTACTCGTCTGTTAAATTCATGGGACTTACAAAAAGGTAATTCAATGTTTCCATATATCTGCATTAATATGATCACTTTTCCATTAAAAAAAAAGGACATTAGAAGTATCCTCCGTGGTTAAATATACGGTCCAAATATCTTAATTGAAGTTGTTTAGCTCTTAAGCTATATTTAGCATGATCTGTTGCACCAAATGTGTTTTTTATACTACACACACATGTTGGTTGCAAGAAAGTGAACACTACTGGAGATAATTAAAATAAAAAAGTGTTTGATGGTGAGTTTTATGATTTTGCAGAGTCCCATGAGTCAGATGTACTTCTTTTCTTTGCCATGTATGACCGTAAACTCAAAATGTTGGGTGAAATAATGGATTTATTCCAACAAAAATGCAGATTAATGATAACTTTATGCAGGATATACTATAGCTCACTGACCATTTGACTTAAACACAACATCACTGACTTATTAACCTAAAAAAACAGTCATTTATTCTTTGTTTACTAACCTAACTCACAAGTATTCAGACGTGTGGTCAAAGTACTTCTTCAATAGCATTTCCTTGGTATGTGATGTATGGTCAAATATTTCACAATATAGGGCAGGATTAGCAGCTAGGCCCCTTGATACACAGCATGGCAACACACACACACACACACACACACACAGATGTAGAACAGATTATTTCTTACTTTTACTATAGTGGACTTTAACCTCTGTGATCTTGAGTACAGAGTGTGCATCCTCCACTACTGGAACACTAGGTTATCTCAACTTCAAAAAGCACTTTATTAGATACTGAAGCGCCCGGTGTGTCACTAGTTAATCATTAGAAGTGTTTTTCTCGTCCTAATATAGTTATTTTCTTCAAGACAAGTGGAATGACCCCTGCAGTTATTTAAAGGTCAAACTCTGTTGCATTTCTATTCTCTCGTACATTATTTCCTTCTCATTTTTCTCAGCATTTTCGTACTGAGGCAATTCTTTAGCATCACGTGTGTGTGTTTGAATCTGCACATACATCATCTCAGACTGTTGTCCCAGGAGTTTCTCCGTCTCCTCCCCATCCTTCCTCCTCCTCCTTCTCTATCTCCTTCACATTATTTCCTCCACATCTCATTCTATATCCTGTTCTCCAGAAAAAGTAGCAACTCTTTGTCTGAATTTGTCCTCTATACCTCGATAAAACATGCTCACACTCTCTCTACATGCTCTCTCCTTCCTCTGTGGCATTGCTGAGATTTCTGAGTGATTATATGGAGCACACCATTGCACATGACATGACTTAATGTGTGCACACTTCTCCTCAAGTGCAACCCCCTCCCCATTTAGTTTGGCACTCATTGACCCGCAGTCTTTTCCCCGAGGGCTGCAACTCAAGGGCAGATTATTTTCTCTATTCATTGTTTAATGGTTTCTTTTCTTAAATGTTTAAAATAGTTAAGAAACACCCATGGCAGTTTCCCAGAGACTAAGGTGGTGTCTACAAATGCTTTGACCCATCAGAGGGAATGGGAATATATAGGACTTTTATGGCAAATTGAGATAAAAACCAGTAGTTTTCCCTTTATGGCAACCATAATTTGATTGTGTGTAATATTCATATAGTTCTATCACATTTACTAATTCCTGCATTTAAAAAAAAAAAAAATTAAAAAAAAACTTAGTGCCACATATCTTTCTAAAATGATCTCCAGATCTGAAATCCCCAATTCTGACTGTTTATTTTACCAAAAAGGATTATTTTATAAACACTCAGAATAAGTTGATTGTAGTTTTCTGGAAATGCTGCAAGCTTGCTATTGTGGTAGCAAAATACAGGAATTACCATGTAGGAAAGAACAGACTCACACTATGCAGGGGGACCTTGTGATTAACTTTTTAAAGCTTATTTGTTTTTCCCTTTTTATGATGTTTCTCTAAAGAAATCTGTCCTATCATCTATGATGCAGATATTTAGACATTTTTCAGAAATAATAAGGCAAAGTGATTCCAGCTACTTTGAGTGCCGTTTTAAGCCTAATTTCATGATTATCGGAATACTTTTGGGAATGATTTTGGCCAGGATCATATAACTTAATTTTAATTGTCACAGCAGCAGAAAAACCCCCTCTGAATATGATGCAGGCATGTTCACTTGGCATTGGTTCAGAGTGTAGCTCGCGGGATGCTTCCCGAATGATCGCGCTGCATCGACTCAGCTTTGTGTGTTTTAGTCAACAGCTGAGCAATGTCATTCCTTTGTATCCAGATTGAATTCTGAGCAGAGTTTTAGCTCGATATCGGTACTACTAAGTTCAGTCACAAGCTTTTACACTGAGGCGCCACCCACCTGATGAATGTGTGTGTGTGTGTGTTCATACTGGTCTATTCATTGCAGCTGTTGAATGAAAGTTATGTTCCTCTCAGCCCTTCCTGTTCGGTCATTAGGTGGAAAAATCCGACATGTCATATTGATGTAGGGATATTTTTCAAAAACACAAACTGTTTAGGTTTGTACACTATAAGTGATCTCACCTGGTCTTTCCCCGTCCGTCTGGCCTCGTCCTGACTCAGGATCACAAGGCTCTTACACAGTTTAGCCACCAACAAATTCCCCATTCTGCATTTGAGCTGGGGCTTATTTTATACGGGACTAAATCAACTGAAGCTCGTGAAATGCTAGCTTAGCATCCAGTGTCTCAGTCGACCTGTGAGTGTGCAGACCTTTAGGAGTGTGCACAGAGAGAAGAGGTAAGATCACAACATTAGAGAAATATTGAGAAGAAATGGCTGTATTTATCCACTTGCTCTTGAGTTGATTTAATCAGTTTCACTCAAAGTTACCATGTGTTATAGTTAAGTATGGGCATGTAAATGTATGCATTGTCAGTTGGCTTGTTAATGATAAAGTTGTAGGACTTGTTGGTGTAGCTTTTATGCCACATCTGTGTCAGAGTGGAAAGTGATCAAATGATGCCATTTAAAGCATAATTGGATGATTTCTTGGGATACTTTGGAGAACTGTTTCGGGCAGGATAATCATGTATTTTCTCCAGTCTTAAAGTAACCATTTGTTCTCATTATGTATTTGTACATACATACATGTCAGTGAGGTTGTTAATAATGATTGTGCAGCTTCTGTTGCTCTCTTGGTGTAAAACATAGCTTTTTGTCACATCCAAACTTGTGTGGAAAGCAAAGAAAGTGTGTGTCTAATTCCAGGTTTGTAAAGGAGCAATATGATATATTCATGATGGACGTGACAGATTGTTTCTGTGTTCTTAGAGTCACGCACATCGTACTGTCTGAGCCTCGGCTTCATTCCCTCGATACCTGCACTGATTGGCTTTGGCCGAGGTGTGTGTGTGTGTGTGTGTGTGTGTGTGTGTGTGTGTGTGTGTGTGTGTGTGTGTGTGTGTGTGTGTGTGTGTGTGTGTGTGTGTGTGTGTGTGTGTGTGTGTGTGTGTGTGTGTGTGTGTGTGTGTGTGTGTGTGTGTGTGTGTGGTGTGTGTGTGTGTGTGTGTGTGTGTGTGTGTGTGTGATGTGTGTGTGTGTGTGTGTGTGTGTGTGTGTGTGTGTGTGTGTGTGTGTGTGTGTGTGTGTGTGTGTGTGTGTGTGTGTGTGTGTGTGTGTGTGTGTGTGTGTGTGTGTGTGTGTGTGTGTGTGTGTGTGTGTGTGTGTGTGTGTGTGTGTGTGTGTGTGTGTGGTTGACCTACATGCAGCTTTGTCCCCCCTTTCAACTCTCCTGTTATGTAACGAGTCGCTAAATTAGTATCACCAATAGTCCATTAAATGATATACACACACAAAATATATTATTAATCTACGTTATAGCTTGACAAAACACCCTCCGTTAGGTCTATTGTAATGAAAGACACAATTAGAGGCAGACGCTTGAGTTGTGGGTGAGATTAAGATTGTTTATTTATATTTGGAGCAAAGCTAGGTCAAATGACGGATTGAAAATACCTTTTGTTGTCTTTTAGAATATCCTGATGCTTTCAACATGGGCCAGAAATGTGGAAGTTTTATGTAAACATTAAAGGGTTAAACTTCTCTTCATTACTCTATTTTGAAGGAACACTTAAATATCTCTGTTCTGACATTACACAAAGTAGTAGCATTGTGATTAACATCCTAAAAAATCCCTTCCCAGATGTTAGATGGTGTGTTTCTGTGTGTCTGTGCAGCACTAAGTGGCCTTGAGTCAGGTGAGTCACTGTGCCCGGGGTCAGGGTGGAAACTCTGTAAACCGGTTTAATTGTTATGATCACAGGAACCGTGGTTGGCACTACATAAATACGAAATGGAGACAATTGGACTCACAATGTAGTCTCAAAGCTACTTAACACATGTAAGCTTGGAGTGAGTTTATTTTTGGATCAGACGACGCAGGTCAGTGTAAGGCCATCAAACTAAAAGCCTAACATTCCTGCTCCTGAGATGTGCATAGTCATCAAATAGAAGCTGATATAATGTATACAAATCAACAGAGGTGCAGAGCAACAGGTGAATTAAGGCCTAGGCTCCACGGGAACGAAAACTGGTTGAATCCGCATATTTCTCATGCGTATAGCCCTTTAAGCTCAACGACGCCGTAACGGAAACGTAGAAACAGACCCTGCAAACGACAACGGGTCCAAAGGTGGATAGATCTGGGAACGGAGCGCTCTGGGGGGTCCAACGGGGCCGTGTGGTCGCCTATACGGTCATCCGTTTCTGATAATGACGACGCAATAGCCCCGCCTCTCCCCACCTCTGCTGCTCACCCCCGCAAAAGTACACTGCACACTGAATTCAGATTATTTATCTTTATCTCGATATGGACATAAACGCGAGTGAAGTCTAATCTGACAGGACGGAGACACGCAGCTCCTCCTGTGATGCAGCGGGAGCAAAACACACACTTCAAGTCAGATCACCACCCTTAGCTATTTTAATTACCTCTCAAACTACCTAAACTAGTTATAAATATGTTTATTTTTACTGTCGGGTTTACTTACTGGATCAGCTGCTGCATGAGGAAGCATGAAGATTTAAACTTTAACACGCGTTGACCGGCGAAAAACTCTGCGCGGTTCCGTCGGCCCCCACCGCGGAGAATAAACAGAAGTGCAGCCATGACAACCATTCTTCTTCGCTGCTTTTGTGGAGGAAGTTGCTGCTTTTTGTGGAGGAAGTTACAGCGCCACGTACAGGTTCGGCATATGTACTGCAGCTTTTGGAGCAGGTTGGATGTAAACGGAGCCGTCTCGTGGAGCTTGACACAATCCAGTGTATATTGCGTGTGGGCGGAAGCTTTTTTGCGGTTGCGTTTGCGTTACTCCGATGCGTTTTGCCGTATGCGTTCCCGTGGAGCCGGGGCTCAGTGGATGTGTTGCAACATGCAGGTGTCCCAATATTTCAGTTTGGAGGTCGTTTTTTCACCACTCCTTTACACGAGTCATCTGAAATATGAGTCAAATCCTGCCGTATGAGAATGTATTCTTTAGTTTCTTTTGTGAGCCACACAACACCAAGATTGGGATCTTTATTCCACTGATCTTTTAGATTGTGTATGGCAGGGATCACCAACTACATTTGTCCAAGGGCCAAAATTATTCCTAGAGACACTTTCGGGGGCCAGCGATTTTTTATATATAGCCCTGAAGTGGAGCCCTAGTGGAGCGCTTCCGTTGGGTTGCTTTAAAGTCAAGCTTCAGTTTAAGTGATGGTCACTGGTGTATGGTATTATCCCGCTAACACAGCAGTTAAAATCCTGCAGAGTTTTCCCCTATTTCTCCAATCCTTTCTCCTCTAAAGCTCTAAAAAGGCTTCACTGTTCCTTAAGGGTTTGTTAGTTTCCTGTTGACCTTTTAACACAACATGGACTTTTCCCTTTAGGAGGAGGACTGGTTAAAGAAAGAAAGAAAGAAGTGGATAATTGGCATTATAAACAAGCCTAACATTCATCATTCATGATGTTTGATCCCGTGCGTAACAAGTCCGTGTTCATGTGTGTATTGTCCGAGTTAATTATGCGTGCAGTGTTCAGCAGTCTATGGGGGAGAGTTAAGCTTATTACCTCAATCTAAGGAAATCCTTGTATTGTATCTTGTGACAAAGGGTGAGAGGTGAGATGTCCTAAGAATAGAAGAACGGCAGAGTAAAGGAACAAATGACAAACGTCTGTCCGCCTTTAAACAGGAACTATTTGAGTGGCTAGGAAATTGTCTTAACGGAAACAGTGACTGGTAGGTCTCTCTCTAAATATATATAAACACCTTATATACATGTCCAGATTCAACCCTCAGACTTTGTACACAATATGCTAGTGATGCTGCACATACTACATGTTTTTCCTTACTTCTCTAAAAGTAGTCATATATTATAGTACTGCTTTTTAATAATTGCGTTATATCTAAGTTATAACTGAGTTTTCTTTTAGGATTTCTGGATTGTGAGAAGGACTGTGACCTGGTGTTTATTTTCCGAGCAGTACACTTGAGTTATCTTAGGGATTTCCTTATGATGCTTTAGCTCATTGCCAGAAAATAGTCAGAATTCATGCCATTAATTCAGAAATCTGAGCTGTTATAATTAAAATGTCTCTTACCAGTTTGTCATGCATTTCTTTATTAAAACACCAAATGTATTTTTTTTATTTTTTATTTTTATATAGCGTTATGGGGATTAACGCAATTATACATCAATTTTTTTTTATACCAATTGACAGCACTTCTTTCACCTCATTTGGATATCAATTGGAGGCGTGTGGTGCAGTGGGTTGTCCGTAGGTGTTGGGATCAGGGGGTCACAGGTTCAAACCCCACTGCAGTCAGCATGTCGTTGAGTCCCTGAGACACTACACCCTAAATTGCTCCTGTGGGGATTGTCCACAGTATTGAGTATGTAAGTCGCTTTGGATAAAAGCATCTAACAAGTGTGTAATGTAATAAATCAAGTAGTTAGTTTAACTTTGACCTGGTTATTATAAATGCCTCTTGGTGTGTTATCTGTGGCTGCGTGTTGGCGTGTCTCCGTGGCCCAGGACTGGTGTCTTGTCAGTTACTCTCTATCTCGCTGAGTGCGTCTAGTTGACCTTCCTCTCAGCGCTCACAGGCCAGGCCTAAATTATAAATGAATAGCCTGGAAAGAGCATTAATGTGTGTGTGTGTGTGTGTGTGAGCCGCGTAACTCATCTGGGAAGTTAAAGAAAAGTAATGAGAGTGCGGTCGCCAGAGCTCCACGCTCACATCTGATCTTTTTACCTGCTTCTCGACCACGTTCCTCTCTCGGTTTTTACTCCACGTTTATGCTAATGGCGGCGTCGTGTGTATCGGGCTGCAGGGTGTGTCAATCATTAATGAAAAGCGTCCCACCGTCTCAGGTTTCCTCCGGGAGAGGAGTGGGAGAGGAGGGAGTCGCTGGAAGGAGCTCAGGGGTTAAAGATAACCGGATGAGGAGAGCAGTGTGCAAACATTATACTGTAACACAGCACTCACATTTTTATTTTTCTCCTCTCTCCCGCTCTACAGGCAGACAATGACGTTGAGGGACGAATCCTTGAAACCTCGTCTGAATCCCTGAAGAGAAAACGTACACAACAACAAGTTGGAAAAGTCTCCACTCACCCACACGGGATACTGCCACAACATTAGCTAAAGTTGGACTTAAATCATAGCTTAAGCTCCTCAGTTCTTCCTGTTTTGTGGATTTGTTGTTCATCATATTCTCACTATGGATTCTCAAACACTTGGATCAAAATCTTGGACAAGGATTCAAAGCCCAAATAAGGCATCTATTCCTTTCTAGCAACATCTCATCTCTCTATCTCTTCCCTTCAGTGGGTCATTGGCCAAGTTCCCGGCAGTTGATATGGACGGGAGGACTGACGGTTGCTTACAGCCCAAATCCTGGATGTTTCTCTCTTTGATTTTCCAAGGCACGATAAGAGTTATGTGAAAGATGAGGAAGAGACATTGCCACAACATGTTGCTTCCTTCTGAAATCAGGGAGATATCTTTCACCTGATTGCACAACATAAGTCGTTTCATCACACTCTCGGATATTTGTGAAATTTGCTCCTTATTTTTGTACAGATAAGCTGCAGTTTCTGTCTCCCACTGGCCCTAACGTAGGCCTGGTTGGCCTTACAGAAGGGCCTCCTTAAGGGGCAAGACGTAGGTAAAGAAGACATTTAAGAAACTTTAATGTTTCATATCCTTTTGGACTAAGAGAACCCAAGAGGAGAAGAGACACAGGGACAGTTTGTGGTGGTGTGGCATGGCAGCAGAGCACGGGGAGCTGCTGGGTGAGATGGCCACAGTCGGGCGTCTGGGAGCCACCGAGCGCCTGAAACACGCCCAGAAGCGTCGCGTTCAGCAGCTTAAGGGATGGGCGCAGATGGAGAAGGACTCAACGCGAGGGTCGAGAGCCAAAGCAGATAAGAAGAAGGCGCGCACGATAAAAGTCACGTTCCCCCAGGCCATCACCTTGCTGGATGCTGCTGCACGCAACGACGTGGAGGAGGGTTGGTACCAACACACACTCGGAGAGAAATAGCATGCTAGAAGCTTAACTAACACAATACTGTATATTGAATTAAAAGTAAAGCTTGAATATGTGAGGAAAGTCAAGAACACTCAGAAGATGCCAATACATGTCCTATGACCCTTGAAAGCTAAAAGTCTTTGGTACTATGAACTCCTTTTCTGAGACATAAAGCAATTATCAGAAGGTGGCATGATGATCTATAAAAAGGGACTCAAAGGAAGTTATTTATGCATAATTTATACCCTATATACGTGACGGTCGTTATCAATAGCGTTATTGTCAGTCCCAGGATCAAGGCTAATTATAAACCTTGTGAGTTCATTATTAACACACAGACACGCACATCATAGGTGCTCTTTAGATCTATTTAGTGCAGACCGATAGGTGCCAAGGGTGGTAATGTTTATGTGAAAAGGACTCTGCCTGGGTAATAAGTGTGTGTGTGGGTGTGTGTGTCTTTTAGTGAGGGAGCTGCTAAACAACGGCGTCAGCCCAGATCTGGTCAACGAGGATGGACTGACAGCCCTACATCAGGTATATACACACACACACACACACACACACGTTTACACCTAGTTGTGTCACCTGTGCAGGGAGAAGGACATGCTCCCTCACTGGCCTCCCACCTGCAAACACTACCAATTCCACCATTGTCCCGCCCCTCAAACACAGACTGCTCTATCATAGCGTAGCATCAGCCATCTATGACCAAGGTGCTTAAACTAGCATAAACTCCATAGACTATCTTGCATATTATTCTTGATTTTTACCCTTTTTTAGGATTGTTTTATTGTCTTCAGTTGGGTAATTGCTATCCGTTGTGTTATAGTGATACTTTTAAGCAGAGATGTTAGGAGGAGATTCTTTACACTGGTACCTTAAAACTGTGGAGCTCAAATTAGCGATCGACGATGTGTACATTGTTGAGCAGTGTGTTCATGTCTCATGCAGTCACAGCTCTGATCTGAGTTTGCCTTTGTTTTGTCTGAACCATAACCTATCCTCAGTCAGTTTACAAAAACACACCGATTCATTTCCACCATTTCACTGTGACAGCGGTTGTTTTTGAAGGCTTACATTCCTTTCCTGAACATAGCAGTCAGATTGAGAAGTAACCATCATTATCGTCCTGTGTTTAGTTTGCCCGGACCTTGAAACACATACTTTAAAATCTCTAAGAAACCTTCTCTCCCTTCTTGTTTTGCTCTCTGTTATTTATTTCTCTTCCTAAGTAAACACATTCTGCCATAAATGCATGTGGGTGGTATTTATGCGCACAGAGAACTCTTTATAAAAGCAGTCACCTCTGCTCTTCCCCTTGGAAAACGTCAGTGTTTACAGAGCAGAGGGCTGGGCCACGCATGCACATTTGACTCAAGCAAGTGTATTAGTTTCCATAAATAATAATGCATAGATATCCCTTTCTCTAACACTTCGCTGTCTGTGTATTCGTATGTATTTTCCCTCTCAGTGCTGCATAGATGACTTTGTGGAGATCGTGCAGTGCCTGCTGGACGCTGGTGGCTGTGTGAATGCGTGTGACAGTGAGCTGTGGACGCCGCTGCACGCTGCTGCCACCTGTGGACACACCGGCCTGGTGCAGCTGCTCATCCAGGCGTGAGTTTCCCCATCAATATCAACCCCATATTTCAGCTTCTTTTATACCATTGAAAACGATTGTCCTGCTGTCAGCGCAGTGAAAAAAGATGTAAGCAAATAAGCACACATTTAAAATGGAAATGCCTCATTTGCTTATTCAAACGGAAAGGTTCGGAAAACTCCATGTCCCCAAACTGATATATTATTGAGTTTTCCAACAACTATATTAGGATAAATTCTGCTTCAATTACATCATTTCTAGTCCAGAATATGAACAGACTTCTTTGCGAGGGACTGATCTACATAAACGATGCAAACATGGCTGCACTTTGACTTTCAAAACACTTTGCATGTGTAGGAATGTTCGTGAGTACATCTGGGTGTGTCGCAGTGTGGCACTAACCCTTTACATATGGGTTTTGTTTTTTTTGTGTGTGTGTGTGTGTGTGCATGCTTGTAGTGGGGCTGACCTGCTGGCTGTCAATGCAGATGGCAACATGCCCTATGACCTCTGTGAGGATGAGGCCACGCTTGAGCTGCTGGAGATGGTTATGGCTGAACAGGGTCAGTAAAATAAATCTGTTTTTTCACTCTCGCTTTTTGCAATAACATTTATTAAAATATAATGGATTCTTTCTCTTAAAAAAAAAAAAGTTCTAACAAGATAACACAAATTCCTTATTTGTCGCTCCCTTTGGAAACCAGTTAGCGCTCTATAATAAACAGGCTGTTAATGTGTGTATGCTAACATGAATCATTTTGTGTGTGCACAGGGATAACTCAGGACCGCATCGATGAATGTCGGGGGGCTAAAGAGAAAGCCATGCTGGCTGACATTCAGGCTCTGGTTCAGAACGGAGCGGACTTAAACGCACAGGATGCTAACGGAACAACACTGGTGAGACAGAGGGACATTATAAATTAGGCCTGTGCCATTTAGTTTGAAAGCTATCCATATGTTTTTAGTGTTATAGAATTAGGTGAATGAGTGGAATATGTATTACCCCCTGGGGGGAATTGCTTTGCAAGGAGAGCACGAGAGAATGTCCAAAGAGTGGCCTCATTAGTTTACAGTTGTGGCTGCGTAGGATTATATCCACCTTGTGTGTAGAGTCCAAAACCCAAACATAACTTTCCCGACTTGCTTTAGTTCATCTAGGCTGTGCTTTTAGTTTCTCTGAAGTGAAGCACCTTGAGATGACGTTGTTTTTAAAGTGTGCTATATAAATCAAATGTATTATTATGAAGTGCTCCCTCTCAAGGTTACAATTCAATATCGAAACAGGGTCCTATTATTAGTCATGGCTACGGATGTCTCCTGAGAAGCTTTTTTGGACGTTGTATTTTACATGAGGTGTCTCTCTTTTGGCCATAGAAATGTTGACTTTAAGTGCTTCTCCTTAGATTAAATGTTAAACTTCTCTTCCAGCTCCACATAGCGTCGGCTAACGGCTACGTGTCCGTGGCGGAGCTGCTGGTGGAGCACAGAGCTCAGATGGAGGTGAGGGACTCTGACGGCTGGACGCCGCTGCACGCCGCCTCCTGCTGGGGACAAGTGAGTGCTGAAACACACACGGAGGATAAATCCCTTCCACTTTTCTTAAATGAACCATTTCTGTGTTTCTATGTGATCCATAGATCCAGATGGTGGAACTGTTGGTGGCGCATGGAGCCAGTTTAAACACCAAGTCTGTGCTGGACGAGACGCCTCTGGGTAAGATCACAGAGGCTCTATGGTTCTGTATTGCTTCATAGCAAAATAATAATTGGGCAAAAAAGCCATAATAGCTTTCATCTGATTGTAAGTCCAGTGGCACCCAGGCTATGCAGTTACTTAACAATCACCCTGCTAGAACTGGATTTTTTTTCCCAATTAATGCCAAAAATCCCCATTCAAATGTATAAACTGCCTGTGCTAAAATAGCAACTAGTTATCCTGATACATTTCTTAAAGGCCTGTTAATTCTTGTTAGCATCTTTCCTTCCATGTGTCTAACCTTTGCTGCTACTGGCGTTTCAGATGTGTGTATGGATGAAGAGGTCAGAGCCAAACTGATGGACCTGAAACACAAACATGAAGCCATCATGAAGAGCCAGGACCGGCAGAAAGGAACGCTGCAGAGACGAGCCTCGAGCACCGGCAGCAGAGGGTGAGAGGGAGCATTACAGACCAGAGGGGGAAGACAGTACACATGAAGTTGGAGCAGTTAAACCTAAATGTCCCCTTCTCTCTCGTTTGTCTGTACAGTAAGGTGGTACGTCGCGTCAGTGTGAACGAGCGCTCCAGTCTGTACCGGCGCGAGCACCACAAAGAGGCCATGGTGTGGCAGGAGCGCGGCCGACAGCCGGAGTCTCAGGACGAGGACGAGGACAGACAGACGGACAACGAGCTGCACCGGCACGCCACCATGGTGAGAGAGAGAGGCAGGAGACAGGCTGACATGACGCTGAGGATGCCTGTGTCGTGGTTTCAGTCTAACTTGTACACCGCTAGATGAAGCCGATTAAACTTCTTAACAAGCTGGTTGTAACTGTTAGGAAAAAGAAACATAATAATAATACATTTTATTTATAAAGGCGGCTTTCAAGGCTCTCAAGGTCGCCGTACAAGGTACACAAAACTAAAACAAAACAAAAGTCCAAAAAAACACGACAATTTAGTCAATCAATAATGTCTTGTCTAGTTCTTACTGTTTATTCTTACATTTTCAATGAGTTCTAGCAAGGTGGTATGACTACTATCAAACTCCGGTTCAGGGGTGAAAAATACTGTAAAAAGCACGACCACTCATCTGAGCCGGCCCGGCTAAAATAACTGGATGGCCTACCTGCCTGTCAGCCTTCCATCTGTGCACAAACTTATCTCGTGCCCTCATTGGTCATGTGCGCGTTCGTGTGTGTTGGAGGAGGGGCTCTGGAAGGAAGTGGCAGATTTCTTCCGGCTGTGTATTTTCAAAATCTAGCGCACTCAAGCTGGTTTCTCCAAAATTACCTACCCCACCTTTAAGGACACTAAGGTAGATAAAGTATTAAACTAAACAAATAAATAGGATCAGTCTTCACAATGCTGACAATTTGGGGCGACATGGGTCTGTGTTCGTTTGTCTCATGGTTGCTGTCTCACTTTTGCACGACTAGTTGAAGCTGATTGTCTTCAATGTTCTCTCTGCTGCTCCAGGTCGCTGGTGTCGGAGCCACGTCCCGCCTAGAGGAGCTGGAGGCTGCAGACAGGAGCGTTGTGTCCAGCCTGGGTAACGGAGGGACGTCTTTGTCTCTGGCGTCCTCTGTCCCCGCAGAGGTGTGGAGTGGAGGAGGTCTGATGGACCGCAGCGCCTCCTACCAGCTCAGCCCCTCAGAGGGGGAGGGGGCGGGGGCGGACAGTATGACTCGGGAGAAATCTCACCAAACGCTGGCCGACCTGAAGCGCCAGCGAGCCGCCGCCAAGCTCAACAAGTACCCAGCCCCTCAACCCCCGCTGCCCCCTGCCCTGGAGGAGGAGCCTGCCGTGGAGCTGACCCCCCCTCAAGCACAGCATGAGGTCCAGATCACCCCCCCCCCTGCAGAGGAGCTCGCCTCCCCCAGCCAGGTGTACTTCACCCCCGCCAGCGGAGACCCTCCCCTTCTGAAACTCAGAGCGCCTGAGGAGGAGCAGTCTAACAATAAGGAGCCCTGCTGTGGACTCATGTAGACACACACACACTCACTCACTCACTCACTCACTCACTCACTCACACACTCACACACACACACACACACACACTGCCTGCAGAGTAAATAAGCCGGCGTTATACACTCCAAAGTGGCAAAAAGCTTTCAGAACAGACAAAAAAAATCCTTAAAGACTGTGAGTTAAGGCCACATGCCAATGAGGGTTTGATCTACGCAGAGCATCTCAGTGACTGAGGTGCAGTCCTTGTGCTTATTTCCCATTTGCTTATCGTTTTTTAACACGATACACACTCTCCACTAAAGGTCCTACCATTCCATGTGGCTCCCTCCGGATGTCAGGTGTACGTGAGACACTAAAAGAAAAACGACGGCTCCCAGTTTTTCAATCACAACCAAATAATTGCTTTATTCTGCCTTTTGTTTATTACTTTGTCGTTTACTACACAATTACTGTCGATTAACATTTCAGATGAATGAAATTCAGTTCAAGATTATTTGTTTTAAATTAAGATCTGTTTTCCTACGATGGGTGATCCACATTTGCATACATTTCCATTACGAGCCAGAGATTGCTTGGTCATGATAGTTTCAGTATACAGTATAGCTCCTCTAAATGTTCATTTACAGAAAGATGAAAACATTGTTTTTTTTTATTTTATTGGACTGGACATTTCCTGATTTTCTTTTTTTTGTTACTTTTCCAGTGCACAGAAAAGCCTACATGTGTAACGGTGCAATTCGTAATTGAAGTGTTTTTATTTAAAATAATTAGCGATCATAAATGCTTATATTGAAATCAGTGGATCCTCAGCCTATCATAATCACTTCTATTTTTCTGTCAGTATTTCTATTTTTCTACCCTCTGAATGGAATCACATTATTTATTATCTAATACTGAATATGGCTGACGGTGTACAGTTCCATTTTTTTTTTTAAGATAAAAGTTTGAAAGCAAGATATTTATCAGAGAAATTATATATAATTTAAGTTGTCAAACCAAGTGAACTTGTCATATGATTTATTTCACAGGTTGGTGCCTTCCTTAGGTGGCAGATTTGATTTAGGTTTGCAATGCTTGCACAAAGTCCCACATAGAGTTGAGGGATCAAATGATCTGTCCGATATGAACTCCTACGTGATGTGCGGTCAATGCACTCTCATTTCTGTGTTGCAATTCAGTTTTGCTAGTGATTTTTACTGAGCCCTGTTAAGAAAAAAAACTACATAAAAAAATGTTTTCATTAATGTTTTTGTCTTTTCTGCAAAAGGTCATTTTAATGCATCTTGGTTTATGTGTCTGTCTGGTTTAGATATACACGTTTGTGAAGAAACATGACGTTGCAACCTACGTTTTGGGGACCTTTATACATTACGCTTAATTTAACTTGGCCTCATGTTAAGGGAACTGACTGTCTTGTTGACATGAAGTGAGCGATGTCTCCCTCTCGTGGTGAAAATGTAAAAGTGTTATGCACAAAGATTTTTCCTCTTCCTCTTACATCATGTGGTCACTCACTTTCAGCTCATCTCAAATGTCACACTCCGTCCTGATCCACCTGCGAAGGGAAGCACATGATATACGTAATAAACCCTTCCCTACACTTAAAAGTATCACATGTACACAGGGGCGCCGCCAGGGATTTTGGGCCCCATGAAAAGATATCATATTGGTTACTTAAACCTTTTTTTTTCTTAATGTTCTAAAATAGTTTGGGCCCCTGTCAGTCACGGGCCCTTAAAATTGTCCTAACTTTTCACCTCCTTACGGCGCCCCTGCATGTACACAGAACTTTTGGGACTCTTGTCAAGAAGTTAGTTTCCCTTTTAAGAATCTCTGCTGACACATTACATGTTACTTGTTAGACGCTTTTATCCAAAGCGACTTACATACTCAATACTGTGGACAATCCCCACAGGAGCAATTTGGGGTGAAGTGTCTCAGGGACACAACGACATGCTGACTGCAGTGGGGTTTGAACCTGTGACCCCCTGATCCGAACACCTACGGACAACCCACTACCACACACACACACACACACACACACACACACACACACACACACACACACACACACACACACACACACACACACACACAGTATGTGGCCTTGGTAACAGCTGTGCATGAAGTGTGTTCAAAATGCCCCCCTGCTTATATTCAGAAATGCTTTAACTTTGAGGGCTGTGAGCGACTAACAGAGAGCTGTTTGAAAGTTTTATTTATTATACAATGCCGATGCGTCCTTCAAATTAAGGCGTGGTTTGAAATGGAACAGTGTCGGGTGATGCTGCCAAAATACGCACTGGATGGCTCGGGAAGACTGCAGGGACATCACATGTTGGGATATCAAATGTCTTTCCAGGACATCTCGTGGGGTTTCTCTGTCTCACTCACAGCTTATTCTGTGCCTCTCTTTCTGTGTTTCTTTTGCACAACAGCTTCTATCTGCTTTGAAATCCTTGCCTCCTGCTCTCTGCATTCCTAACTCTTACTCCCTTTTGTTGTTAACGAAATTCCAAGTCTCTCATTACCCCCACATTCGTCCAAAACATGTCCTCAAGTTTAATTTCAAAAGTATGTTTGGGTGTGAGCTACTGGAAAGTCTGCTTTTGTCCACTTATTAACAATGTTGCAACTTGCAGAAAATAACCTTCGCATTGTAAGAGCCTTTCTCAAAACTCTCCTTGTTCCTAATGCAGAGCACATGATGGATTAAAGGATCCCTGAGAAAAACATGCTGCCCCATAATTCCTTGCAACACACCCAAGCATTTATGTAAGATACACACCCAACTTAATTAACTCAAACACTCCTTTTACCACATTACCATAATGTGGTTTGTCTGCCTTAAAGAGACAAACAAACAACTTGTTTAGGTTTTGAACGCAGCACTGCTTTTATATTGTCCCTTTGGTACAGAATGATAGACTCTTAAATTACAATTCATGAGTGACCCAGTAGTTAATTGTCCAAATGACTATCCATATATATCATTTTAATTTAAATGTATAATCAAAACATATCATATATATTATTCTCAAATGGACCAATCTGCACAATGACTACTTTAACTTTTGGTACTTTAAGTTTATTTTGATGATAGTACTTTTACTTGTGAATGCAGGACTTTTACTTGTACCAGAGTATTCCTACACTCTGGTACTGAGTACTTCTTCCACCTCTGCCTTTAAGAGAACAGGGTTTTGAAGAAGTGGGATATCTACATAGCTTTACGTAAAGGGCCCATGGATGTTATATATTTCCTACGGCACGTAAAGGCGTCCTTATGGCACGCTGAATTGTGAGGGGAAGTTGGACAAGGAACCAGCCAACCACGAGCGAAGGCGTGTCTCGCGGATGGGAATATGAACACGAGAGGCTCAACTGTCATTCGGAGCTCGAGGAGTGCGTGTGGAGGTAAACAACACGAGGCGAGCACTCTGAGCTCCTCGCGGAACAACTGGCAGAGCTGGTGAGTTCTTTTGCTCAAGTACTGCACTTAAGTACAATTGTGAGGTACCTTTTTTGAGTATTACCATGTAATGCTACTTCTACTCCAAAAGGGAAATATATACAATATAGACAAATTATTTAAATAATGTAGCTTACTAAAAGTCATCAGAGCTTTGTTTGTATACAACAGTCAAATGCGACTTAATGCAACAATGTTATCTAGAAATGTCACATATATCATTATAATTATATACACACAATGTTTCTGCACAATGAGTACTTTTACTGTGATACTTTAAGTACAATTACCTGATTGTACTTTTACAAAAGGAGAATGTGAATACTTCTTCCAGCTCTGAGGGTAACTCCTGACGCCCTTTAACTGCCCGTGTACAGTCACAGCTGTTCATTGTGCAGTATCTAAAACTCTTTCTCTGTTCCAGATACCCAGACAGAAGCAACATGTCACATCAGGCGATGAACGGGTTCGGGGGCAAGGTGCTGACCCTGGAGAACATGAACCCCAACGTGAGGAAGGTGGAGTACGCGGTGCGAGGAGCCATCGTGCAGCGCGCCATGCAGATAGAGAAGGAGCTGAAAGAGGTGAAGACTCATGGAGTTTAGCGAGATAAGACACAGAGGTGGGGGTAGGACTATTGTAGCACAACATTGAAATACTCAAGTAAAGTAGCCTACTAGTATCTCAAAAGTGTACTTGAGTAAATGAACATAGTTACTAATATAGGCTACACCACTGTTGATAATGCACAAGGGATTTTTGTATTATTACAGTCGTGCTGGTGAGGGAAGTTTATAGAGCAGTTATTTTTCATTTCCATGATATGACGGGAAAATTGACGCTTGTATGTGGAACATTTGGTTTTATTGTTTGTTATAGTGATTCCCAAATGTTGAGAATTGAAATAACGTGTGTTTGTGGGATAGAAGAAGATGTGAAAAGCGGTTGAACCACCTGGAAATTGACTTAAGCCAAAAGTCTGTTTTTCTTTTGGAAATTAGTTTTACGTGCAAAAACAAGTTATTTCCCTGCTTTTTTTAATCACAAAAATATTATTATTGTATTTTCCCCAAACTCTTTTTTTATCAATCAAACCTTGAGTGGCTCTCAGTGTATTTTGGCACCCATCATTAGCTGTGAAGGAAGACACAAGTTATTTACCATGCTCTTTTTCCTCAATATATATGGCAACAAAATAAAGAGGGAGGAAAGACAAGGCTATAAACCTGACTAATGACATGCGAGCATTTGACAGCTTGTGCTGAGAGAGTGGAGGCAGGAAGTAGATGGTAGTTTTTTAAAAGCCCGTGCATGACAGCTTGTTATGTTCTGCGCAGCACTCCTCATCTCATATTACATCCTGCAGTGGTGATTTAGATCCAGCTTGCATTCCTCAGCACGTTAAACAAGGAGCGACGCAGCCCTCTGTAGTTATGTCCTTTTTATTAGAGGACCTGGAGGAGGGACGAAGTGTTTGCATTTCACTCAGTCCTGAGAGATTCACTGTGTATGGTAGAAGGTTATTACGTAAGATGAGAGGCGACATTCGCTTTCCTCTTTTGTGTCTCTGGGTTTGCTCCCCTCCCTCCTCCTCCTCACTGGGGGGGGGGTCATTGGACAGAGCTGCAGCTGTGAGGCCCCTCAGCGTCACAGGCCTTTCTCTGTGAGGACCTCCAATACAAGCAGCCCAGTTTCTGCTCAAAGTGCTCCAGTTCCTGGGAATCCACTTGTTTAGCCTCCTGTGAAGAAAGGAACAAGGAGCACTGGAGCAGCTAGAAAGCTCTCCTGCAGCACCATCGTTTGCTTACGAATTGTACAGATTTGATTTCAGACATTTGTTACTGTTGCAGCAATAAAAAAGGGAGTTAAATGAAAGTGAAATCCAGGAGTTTTTCTGCGAGGTCAGGAGGGTTTGCATCCGATGTCCAATCAGCTGGCAGTGTGTGTTTCCTGTCAGACCTGTGACTGGAACACTTCTCCTGATGGCTCAGCAGATTTTATGCAAGTGTGTGTTATACGGCTGGTGTGTTGATGACCCTTATTCATCCTTAACCCAGACATCTAGCTAAGCTTTGATCTAAAGTCTGCACTGTCAAGGACAACAGAGCAAGAGACCAGGGAAGAGAACTTTTTAAATTTAGTTGTAATTTGTGTAATCACAAAAGTATTTCTCTTTCTTTATTTTTCTTTGTGTGGAAAAACATTGGCAGGAGTTGCATGTTTCGCATGAGCTAACCTTTCTTAGTATTCTAGCCTGACTGGACACTGTAAGGACAGTTTATCAGGCCTGGTGGCCCTGAGGGTCTCTTGTCTCTCTCTCTCTTGTCTCTCTGGGCTCCGGCCTGTGTAATCAGTGCCTGGCGCAGCGAGGGAGAATCAGTGCTGAGCTCCTCTCTTTCCCCGAGAACAGCAGCGTCTTTGTTGCTCCAGGACTGAAAAGGAAACGTCCAGTTACTCACATTTCAAGCAGGCCCATAAACCCAGAGAACCTGGTGTGCTTTGCTCCCACTGTCATATAAGGTCATAGAAATGCTAACATTGACTTAATCAAACGGAAAGCACTACATGTACCCTTGGACGCCTTTTGCCTGATATTTTATCACGTAATCTCACGGCTTGATTAGTGCTGTGAAGGAAATTGTGCAATCAAATGTGTTATCATTGCTAACCTTAGTTTCTCTGATTAGGTCATCTCTCTGGGAGTGAACCTACTGTGTCTGAGGGGTATCTGTATATCCCATTGTCTTGTAGGGTGAGATGGTTTTGCATACAGTGCCAGAGGGGGTATCAGCTGGCCTCCCAGATAGACGTCTACTTGCAAGTATATGATTTTAAAGCTGCTACGACAGTGCATAGTGAAATGCAAAGTCCAACTATATTTAGAAAAGGGATGCAACCTTTTCGTGGCCAATTGATGTGATAATCATAGGATAGATGAATGGATTTAATCGTTTCCACTATAAAAGGTTGAAAACGGTTCAGCCCAGTTTCTTGAAGATGTCTTTTCATCAGTCCGAAAAACAAGAGATATTCACTTTTAAAATATAAAACAGAAGAAACCTTTGTTTAGAGGCTGAGAACAGCATGTTATAATATGAATGACTTATTTTTAGAATAGAAAATGTCATGTAGTAGCCTAGATGTAAACGTTTGTTTCAGTGTGCAGCTCTGTCTGTAGCTTTGTGTGGGTTTAATAATATGATATGAGTCATTAGTTGGATAACCACTAGGACATGTTTGCACTCACTCACCCGAGACAGGTTTCAACATGTTTTATTAGATATATATTGCAAGGCAATTGTGTAAAAAATTCACAAGAAGTCAAACATTTCTTAATCTAATCCGATTTTCTGTTTCATTATACATTGAGTGTCACATCAGCCTGCAGTCAAATGTAATGACTCTTCATTTAATGACATGATTCTGAATGCACAAACTATGAAGCCATAAAACTCAAGATTATATTGATTTCTATTTAATCCTCATTGCCCAACACTGGTATGAAGAAACATTGGACAATCTATTGTTACATTACGTCATCTGATAAACAGCTGCAGCATGTTGTGGCCCACAGACTTACAGGCACCAAACTAAATGTCCACTTAAGTCAAAGAGATGAATATGAAGGACTCTGATTCGATCCGAGTTGATAGAAGAAGCAAATGGTTCAGACGAGAATGGACATGTAATGAAAAAGAACCAAGCTTGTCACACTATTGGATTAAGGCAGCCGTTCTTGAGTGGAAGCAGAAGGTGTGTGTGTGTGTGTGTGTGTGTGTGTGTGTGTGTGTGTGTGTGTGTGTGTGTGTGTGTGTGTGTGTGTGTGTGTGTGTGTGTGTGTGTGTGTGTGTGTGTGTGTGTGTGTGTGTGTGTGTGTGTGTGTGTGTGTGTGTGTGTGTGTGTGTGTGTGTGTGTGTGTGTGTGTGTGTGTGTGTGTGTGTGTGTGTGTGTGTGTGTGTGTGTGTGTGTGTGTGTGTGTGTGTGTGTGTGTGTGTGTGTGTGTGTGTGTGTGTGTGTGTGTGTGTGTGTGTGTGTGTGTGTGTGTGTGTGTGTGTGTGTGTGTGTCGCTACTTAGAGCCAGAGCTGGGAACAACACACGTGATTATATTAGGATTTCATTTTCCTACCACCAAAGCCCTAAAGAAATGTTCCTCATCGGGATACCTTTTTGAATTTCAAACACAGGAGTTGTAAGAAGGGTGTAAGAAGGGATATGCAAACAACATTTTCTCTCTATTTGACTCTGGGCATAAGAAGGGAATACCTTTCTTTGTTTAGAGAGGTTTTTCTGTCTCCATGCTGCGGCTGGAATCAAGGATCTCACAAAACACATATTTGGCCATAACTGTAATAATGACAATTTCACACAGATGTCTCGTAGGATTAAATTATGACAATTTGAACTGTTATTGACTAGTGGGCGGAGGACGCTGTAATTCCTCATTTGAATTGAAGCCATACAGTCCTCCCTATCCAGATGAATGTCTCCTTCCCTCCCCTCATTAAAGTTTCACACATCCTGTTTGTGAAGCTGTTGCTACATGCAAGAGATAATGGATGTAAAGTATTTATGATATAAGTCAACCTGTTCTAACTTCTTCTCACAGTCCTCATTTTCACCTGCTGTGTTTCCTGTCTTTTGTATTTTCAGGGAGTCAAGAAACCTTTCACAGAAGTCATCAAGGCAAACATTGGTGACGCCCACGCCATGGGTCAGAAACCAATCACATTTTTCAGACAGGTCAGACATCTTTTGAGTGCCTTATATTTTATTTTTTGGTTGTTTTTTCTTTTCTTTAACTGTGTTGATGTATGCACCAAGACAAATGCCTCGTATGTGTAAACCTACTTGTCTATAAACCTGTTTCCTATACTTGCATGTTAAAATGGTCTTACTGGTCAGGTCCTGGCTCTGTGTGCGTACCCTGATCTCCTGGAAGACAACAAGTTTCCAGAGGATGCCAAGCAGAGAGCCCGGCGTATCCTCGGGGCCTGCGGGGGCCACAGTATAGGTCAGACACCCCCCCCTTTCTCCTCGAACCACATCCACCCCTCCTCCATCGCACCCACCTCCATTCGTCTACTCATTAACATTTGTTTGGACGGTGTGTGACTATTCAAACAGGCAGTGAGTGTTCTTTTTAAATCAAAGTTCACTGTCATGCAGAGATGGCACAAGTACACACATCCTTTACTCAAGTAGAAGTACAGATATTAAAAATACTCTGGTAAAAGTAGAAGTACTGACTAAACTTCTTTACTCAAGTAAAAGTAAAGAGGGCTTTGAAATGTACTTCAGTAAAAAGTACCCATAACTAGCAGCTGTTTTAAAGAGTACCTGACCTCCCTTTAGATTAATAGAACACTAATGTCATTGTTAGCTAATGAATGTTTCCATGCTGAACAACGGCAACATGACAACGTTTTCATTGGTCCCTCTTCTTTAGAGAAGACCAGGAAATGATGGATACACGGATCGTGTTCAAATCAATAGGCACGCAATGACTCTAAATAATAATGATCACGCCACCAAACACACATTCAAACTAAAGGAACCAGCCTGTTTGGAAAATGTAAGAAGTAGAAAGTACAGGTATTTGTGTTCAACATGTAAGAAGTAGAAAGTACAGGTATTTGTGTTCAACATGTAAGAAGTAGAAAGTACAGGTATTTGTGTTCAACATGTAAGAAGTAGAAAGTACAGGTATTTGTGTTCAAAATGTAAGAAGTAGAAAGTACAGGTATTTGTGTTCAACATGTAAGAAGTAGAAAGTACAGGTATTTGTGTTCAACATGTAAGAAGTAGAAAGTACAGGTATTTGAGTTCAACATGTAAGAAGTAGAAAGTACAGGTATTTGTGTTCAACATGTAAGAAGTAGAAAGTACAGGTATTTGTGTTCAAAATGTAAGAAGTAGAAAGTACAGGTATTTGAGTTCAACATGTAAGAAGTAGAAAGTACAGGTATTTGTGTTCAACATGTAAGAAGTAGAAAGTACAGGTATTTGTGTTCAACATGTAAGAAGTAGAAAGTACAGGTATTTGAGTTCAACATGTAAGAAGTAGAAAGTACAGGTATTTGTGTTCAAAATGTAAGAAGTAGAAAGTACAGGTATTTGTGTTCAAAATGTAAGAAGTAGAAAGTACAGGTATTTGTGTTCAAAATGTAAGAAGTAGAAAGTACAGGTATTTGTGTTCAAAATGTAAGAAGTAGAAAGTACAGGTATTTGTGTTCAAAATGTAAGAAGTAGAAAGTACAGGTATTTGTGTTCAACATGTAAGAAGTCAAAGTAAAAAGTCGTCAGAAAAATAAGTAGTGGAGTAAAGTACTGATACCAGAAAAATGTACTTAAGTACAGTAACGATGTATTTGTACTCCACTACTTCCCACCTCAGGGGCCTACAGTGCGAGCCAGGGCATCGAGTGCATCCGTCAGGACGTGTCGCGCTACATCGAGAAGAGAGACGGTGGGATCCCCTCCAACCCCGACAACATCTACCTCTCCACCGGGGCCAGCGACGCCATCGTGGTACACGTTACACCGTTTATTACTGACTCACTGTAGGCCATCAGTTCATCTGTTGCCTTACCCCTGCACATGTGACACACTCTGGGTATAATTGCCCCGTGAGTCTCTTCTTTATTTAACTCCTGTTGATCATACACTCTGCTGCACTTTGCACATCCTCCACCCACAGACCTTTGCCACTGAGGATGCAGCTTTTTCCAGTTTTATGCAACTAAATCAGGATCAAGGATTTTGTGGAGTGGGGTTAAATGAGGTCCGTATTCAGTGTAGTAGATAGAGTGGATTGAGGTTTGCACGCCTTATTTGGCATATTTGTACCTGCAGGAAGCTCATAGGGGTTTCCAATTTGATTTGACTTTGGGTTTAAGGGACTTGTTTATTTTTTTCCAGAACTGACGGTTATGCTATTTAGATTGGTGAAGATTAACAAATCATCGGACAAATGCCATTTACTTTTAAAAACAGGCGTAATGTTATTTATAATATATCCACCAAAGGGTAATTTACAACAGTCTGCAAAGAGACACTAGCTTCTAATTTAAAATGTTCCACTTATTGATTACATAACAAGGCGAAAGTTAACATATTTCTGCATTTTACTTGCACTATTGTGTCCCTTGCATCATTCTCTTGCACTACTTTATTACTTTGTATGTCTTAAGTGTGTTGCACTGTAGGAGGAGCCTTGATTTTAATTGCCAAAACTAAGCTTTCACAGCCAAATGCACCTAAAGGCAACACTTTTAATAATAATAAAAAGTGTGCATATAACAATAAAGCCTCTGTATCTTAAATCTTTTAATACACTGAGTGACTACAGATATACAACCCCACCTCAAAAACTCCAACTATTCCAAAACTACTGCACCACGAGATATGCTGTTGCCCGCAGTATTAAAATGTTACATATTGGCCTCAATGTAGGTGTGTTTATTCTGCTGCTGTAAAGTAGATCTGCGGATGTTCAGTGAGTTATATGTAACTGTCTGGGTGCCAAATCATCATACATCAACCTTCATTATTAAATACTTGACATGCTTTTCTCTGTTAGTTAGATAGGTAGATAGATAGATGGATAGATAGATAGATAGATGGATGGATAGATAGATAGATGGATGGATAGATAGATAGATGGATGGATGGATAGATAGATGGATGGATAGATGGATGGATGGATAGATAGATAGATAGATAGATGGATAGATAGATGGATAGATAGATGGATAGATAGATGGATAGATAGATAGATAGATAGATAGATGGATGGATAGATAGATAGATGGATGGATAGATAGATGGATGGATGGATGGATAGATAGATGGATGGATGGATGGATAGATAGATAGATAGATAGATAGATGGATAGATAGATAGATAGATGGATGGATAGATAGATAGATGGATGGATAGATAGATGGATAGATAGATAGGTACTTTATCCCAATTTGGGAAATGTTTGCATTGCAGCAGCATAAAAAACACAAGGCAATGTACATAAGAGAAATTAGGACACAGAAATAAGTAACTTGTATTTCCACATGTATATATATTTTTACTTGATTTCCACATGTATATACATTTTTTATATATTTCTTTACTCCTACCACCTCAAGTCTTATCCTTTTCTCTTGTCCCCTCATCTCCTTCCTCTCTCCACCCCCTGACCCCAGACCATGCTGAAGCTGCTGGTCTGTGGTGAGGGTCCCGACCGTACAGGAGTGATGATCTCCATCCCTCAGTACCCGCTGTACTCGGCCGCGCTGGCAGACCTGGCTGCCGTGCAGATCAACTACTACCTGGACGAGGACAGGTGTTGGGGTCTGGACGTGGCGGAGCTGAAAAGAGCCTTGAGCGCCGCCCGGACGCACTGCAACCCCCGCGTCATCTGCATCATCAACCCCGGGAACCCCACTGGTAGGAGTACAGGTTTTTTTAAAGGTCCCCTATTATACTGTTTTTCATCAATATAGTATAGGTCTCAGATATATACAGAACATGTCTCTGAAGTGTTTGGCTCCAAACACCAAACAGATCATTGCAGCATCCCATAATCCCCTCTGTTTCAGCCCTGATTCTCTGTCTGTTAATTTAGATGAAAATAAGGAGCCCCTCCCCACGCCCCTCTGAGAGAGATTTGGTTAAAAAGAACTCAATGTTGCTCTAGGAGGAGATTCAGGTGATAAGGGGGGGGGGGTTACCTTGGTTGCTGATTGGCTAATGGTTACACAAGCCAAAACATCGTTATGACATCACTAAGTGGCCTCAATCTGATCAGCTCATTTTCAGACAGGTTTTTATAGAAATGGATCAGGACAAAAAGAGAGAGAATCTTTGTTCCTGAAACTTTCAGAGTCTCTTTACACAGAGGGGACACATGTTGATGTAGAAGAGACATGAAGAAGAGGGGACACATGTTGATGTAGAAGAGACATGAAGAAGAGGGGACACATGTTGATGTAGAAGAGACATGAAGAAGAGACATGAAGAAGAGGGGACACATGTTGATGTAGAAGAGACATGAAGAAGAGGGGACACATGTTGATGTAGAAGAGACATGAAGAAGAGGGGACACATGTTGATGTAGAAGAGACATGAAGAAGAGGGGACACATGTTGATGTAGAAGAGACATGAAGAAGAGGGGACACATGTTGATGTAGAAGAGACATGAAGAAGAGGGGACACATGTTGATGTAGAAGAGACATGAAGAAGAGGGGACACATGTTGATGGAGAAGAGACATGAAGAAGAGGGGACACATGTTGATGTAGAGGAGACATGAAGAAGAGGGGACACATGTTGATGTAGAAGACACATGAAGAAGAGGGGACACATGTTGATGTAGAAGAGACATGAAGAAGAGGGGACACATGTTGATGTAGAAGAGACATGAAGAAGAGGGGACACATGTTGATGTAGAAGAGACATGAAGAAGAGGGGACACATGTTGATGTAGAAGAGACATGAAGAAGAGGGGACACGTGTTGATGTAGAAGAGACATGAAGAAGAGGGGACACGTGTTGATGTAGAAGAGACATGAAGAAGAGGGGACACGTGTTGATGAAGAAGAGGGGACATGTGTTGATGTAGAAGAGACATGAAGAAGAAGGGACACGTGTTGATGTAGAAGAGACATGAAGAAGAAGGGACACGTGTTGATGTAGAAGAGACATGAAGAAGAGGGGACACGTGTTGATGTAGAAGAGACATGAAGAAGAGGGGACATGTGTTGATGTAGAAGAGACATGAAAAAGTGGATTTTGCATAATAAGTCCCCTTTAAATGAAATGGTTATGTGCACGCCCAGCTTTCTTGTAACTCTGCTCGTCCTGTGTGATAGGTCAGGTCCAGAGCAGGCAGTGCATTGAAGATGTCATCCGATTTGCCAAAGAGGAGCATCTCTTCCTCATGGCTGACGAAGTAATGTCATTTCCTCAATTCAGAAGTTCACTTCCTGTTTCTTCATCCTAAAATAATATTTGAGCCTTACAATGTACCATTTGTACATTAATTATGCACCCAGTGTCACAAGAGGTGACCCAAGTGTCAGAATTAAAGAATGAATTTAGCCTTAAAAGTTATCATTTGCATAGTAAATGATTAAAATATTTAATAACCTTCCTTTTTTTTTTTTTTATGAAAATGGTACCATATATTTTGTGACGAACCCTGTCTAACTTATTAGCTTTAGTATGTTTTTTTACTTGTAACAATTTCCCCTGAGCCCCTTAAGGCAGTGGTTCTCAAACTTTTTCTGTCAGGCCCCCCCTTTGGAGAAAAAAAAAAGTCGGGCCCCCCCAACACAAATAGTCACGTAATGGGTCAAGTTAGTTTTTCAAAACCATTTTTCCCCCTGGTCTATCGCGCCCCCCCTGTCATGCCTCTGCGCCCCCCCCCCCCACGAGAAACACTGCCTTAAGGTAACACAGAACCAGATCAGAAATATTGTATTTGTCCCACGGCGACTTTAATGTACAGGGTTACAACAGCAAAAGTACAGTGAGGATTAAAAGGCAAAAGTAAAATGGGATATTAAATAAAGAGGTTAATACAAATGAAAAACAATTAATTGCTCATCCATGGTAAAAAATCTGATTATACTGTACTGGATAACGGTGTGTTTTAACTAATCTGCTGTCCCTCTCCAGGTGTACCAGGACAACGTGTACGCAGAGGACTGCAAGTTCCACTCCTTTAAGAAAGTGCTGTTTGAGATGGGACCAGAGTTCTCCAGCACCGTGGAGATGGCCTCCTTCCACTCCACCTCCAAATGCTACATGGGAGAGTGAGTACACGCACGCACGCAATTACGCAATTCAGTTGATGTATTAATACATACATATATACATTTAGAATAAGGGCACTGAAGCAATTTTGTATCTCATTTATTATTATTAAAAGTGTTGCCTATAGGTACATTTGGCTGCTTTGACGCCTGCATTTCCCTACATGGATCAGTCAAGGTTTATCTTATCTTCCCTTTTATCACATGCTTAATAAAACACACAGACCTAAGCTCCCGCTGTTGACGTTCACTAAGAGTTTACTTTGTGTTTTCCTCTGTTTCCTCTGGTCAGGTGTGGGTTTCGCGGCGGCTACATGGAGGTGATCAACATGGACCCTGAGGTGAAGGCCCAGCTCACAAAGCTGGTGTCGGTGCGTCTGTGCCCCCCCGTCACCGGCCAGGCTCTCCTGGAGCTGGTGGTGAACCCCCCCCAGCCCGACGAGCCCTCCTACAGCACCTTTATGAAGGTAGGAACAACTCACAACACAAACAAACAGTTATAAACACCACCGCATATAATGCCTGCTGTTCTCACATGGCCCTGAATAAGGAAATAATCAGCTTCAAATGGTGGCATGTTCTGAAAAAACGTTAGATATATATATATCTATATAGTATTTTGGGGTGATTGTGGAGTAAAAAAATATTGAAAAAGGAAGGAAGAAAAAAAAGATATAGTATAAACATAATGTATGTCGAAAAAATGACATTTCCAATTTTTCGACATACGATATGTCTTGTTTTTCCCTTCTTTCATCATACGATATCATGCCCTATTTTTACATGGTATACTATGCCTTATTTCGACATAAAATGCTATGTCGTTTTTTTCGACTTACTATACTGTTTAGATTTTTTCGACATAGTATAATATTTAAAAAAGTAAAAAAAAAATAGTATATTTCGATATACTACAATATAACGTGTTTGCTTGTGCTTCCTCCTCAGGAGCGGACAGAGGTTCTTGCAGCGTTAGCAGAGAAGGCGGGGCTAACGGAGAAGACCTTCAACACAGTGCCAGGTATCATCTGTAACCCTGTGCAGGGGGCCATGTACACCTTCCCCCGCATCACTCTGCCGCAGAGGGCTATCGACACAGCTAAGGTATGCACTGCACACTAACGTCATCTCACCTGGATTCACTCATCGATGTTAAAGGGGACCTTTTATGCAAAATGTACTTTTTTATGTCTTTTATACATAAATGTGTGTCAGGGAACTCACAAAGTGTCAGAAAATAAAACCCTCTCTCTTTTCCTCCGTACCCAAATCTCTAAAAATGGGGGAACAACGGAGCTGATCCAGATTTGCGTCCGATATGACGTAATATCTGAAATGTGGACCCACGGCCCTATCAGAAACAATGCCCGACGTCTTTTGGACGTAATATGGTCTTTGTTTACATTAGCAAGCATCGCTAACACTCAGAGCTAACCTGTACTGGAGAGAGTATGTGAGAAAAAAAGGAAATAAAGAAACTCACCTTGTGGTAAACCCACGAGAGAAAAAGCGTTTGAGCTCCATACTGTTTCAGAAATAATCCTTGATGTGGTTTGGAACATGATGGCGTTTAATCACGGCAGAATTTAACTGAGTATCTGCCGGGTAATTCTGAGCAGATACCCCCAAAGGACCCAAATCAGCGTTTCTCTAACAGGGCTGGAATAGAGGGATGTCTAAAATGCATGATCTGTTTGGTATTTTGAGCAAAACATATCAGACATGTTTTTATATATCTGAGACCCATAATATATGCCTAAAAATTGCATAATAGGAGACCTTTAAATACATTTTGATGTGTGTCCGTCCCCAGGAGGAAGGCCTGGCTCCAGACATGTTGTACTGCATGAGGCTGCTGGAGGAGGAGGGCATCTGCCTCGTGCCAGGGAGTGGATTTGGCCAGAGAGAGGGAACCTTTCACTTCAGGTTAGTCCCGCTTCTTTATATGGATCAAATGTAAAAAAAGGTTAATTAGTCTCATCCACTAAATCTGTAGTGCTATTAAACCATATCTCCCTTCCTGCTGTTTCACCAGGATGACCATCTTGCCTCCCACTGAGAAGCTGAAGGTCGTGCTGCAGAAAATCCGGGACTTTCACGTGCGTTTCACAAAACAGTTTTCCTAACGAGCGTCTCAGCAGAAGACCCAATCAGTGCCAGTTTAAAGTGCCTTTGTGTGGAAGGAGCCGTCTTACAGCTCGAGGCTATATTACACTACATCTGATTTTTACAGATATTTTCACTGTTTTGCATCAGTGAAAAACGTCTTTGCTGCTTCCTTGTTTATACAGCTAGTACGGTTTAGATGTCCTATGTACAGCTGTAACTATTTTCACTAAATTATGCACTTTCACAAAAATCTACCCGGCCAGGTTTGTATTGCTCAGAACGATGTTAGAATGCTGATTCTATGTCATTTAAAGAGTATTAGTTCAGATGCTTTTACAAATGAATTTCTCTCCTGCCAAGACCCATAGCAAAACTAGCTGGATGTATTATTCAATGACATGTTGTTAATTAACTGACCTGACTAACTTTAGAGGATGAACCATATTACTGATCACTGCAAGAGCTATCCATGAATTTAAAGCCCGTCTCAGATTGTAGAAATTTGTTTTTACTAATATTAAAATTGTTTTTACCTGTTATTAAAACCTTTTAATCTGCATTGTTCACTTGTGTTGATTTACACTTGAAAAAAGAAATTGAGAATATGAGTGCTGGCCTTCAGAGCTGCCATTATTTTATTTAAAAAGATGGAAATCCTCAACAGTGCTTACATGCTTTTTTTCAGAAACATAGGAAAGCTGAATCCCTTGGAATGAACAGAAAACAAAACAAAAAAATATGATTGAACTGTAATCATCGCAGCATCTCAGTAACACCGTTTGTATCTCCGCTGCATTGAGAGTTCTTAGCTAGAGGCTTTCAAAGTTCGTCTCTTTTCTGAGATAGCTTTGTGGCGTGCTTTTCCAAGAAATTGCTGAAGCCCTCTAGAGTTCTGTCTCCCCCTTCAAATTTAATGGGGCTCTGCTTGCTGTTGCTTGGGGCCAAGTATATCGTAGGGAACCCTTCCGTTTTGTAGTTCTCGTTTGGCACGTCGTTGGCCGTGGCGTCCATCTTGGCGATCACCAGGTTCTTCTCCCCCTTGTACTTCTTGCCCAGAGCCACATAATCTGGCTCCAGTTTCTTGCAGTGGCCACACCAGGGCGCGTAAAACTCAATCAGGACATCCTTCTGGGTATCCATGACGATTTCATCAAAGGTTTTCCCGACCACGACCTTAACGGGTCCTTTGTTGTTCTTTGGCAGCGGCTGGGACTTAATGATGGGGCTTAGCTTTCCTGTTGACAAGAGAAAGAAGTTCAGAACAAAGTGTTAGAGCGGATTAACCCTTAAAACACCACTAGAAACATGTTTGGGTCTATTTTAGGAAGTTAAACCTCAGCTCTTACGAGTTAAATAAAACCAGGATTTCCACTAGAGAAGCTGTTACCCATCTTTCCAAATTGACCACAACTCAGCCCTCACCTTTCTTGAAAGCCTTCACAAAGTCTCCCAGCACGTCAGCGTCAAACTCTTCTGGATCCATGGCGAACTTTTTGCCCCCATCGGCCAGAATCCCCACGTTCACTTCCTCTCCGCTGTCGCTGAGGCCGAGGCTCTTCAGCTCCTCTGCGTAGTCCTCCTCATCGCCGATAGCAAACGTGTACTCGGGGAAGTCTTTGGCCACCTCGAGCACCTTGGACCTCCAGAACTGCGTGGCTAAAAAAAAAATATAAAAGACAAAAAAGGTTTAAGGGGTTTTGTGACTGCATTGTAAATCTTGCACACTTTGTATTCATTATTATTGGTTGTTGATTATGTCAGATAACCCCATTTATATACTTATATACCTGGCTGCTAAATCCTTAGAACTGTTACAAGGTGTGTATTTTGTAAATGGTGTAACTTGCTGCTGTTAAATACCAACCACCTATGTGCAATATATATAGATGCCGTTAATAACTGTGTAATATATACCTGGCTGCTAAATCCTAAGAACTGTTACAGGATGTGTATTATTTTTGTAATTATGTAACTTTTTTTATTATATCAAAACTTAGTACTTTTTATGCATGTCACATATTTAACATATGTAACATTAAGCTGTCTGTGGCTCTTTTTCCTGCTGTAACTACGCACATTTCCCCTCCGTGGGACTAATAAAGGTATTCTGATTAGTAGAGCATGTTGAAAATATTAAGAACTGTAAAGTATTGTATCTCAAATATATGAGAGAAACACAGCACAATACAACAGTATAGTATGTCAAAACAACTGCATAATTAAGTATGTTGCATAGTATTGTAAGCATAAAATATTACAAAAACTCACTATCATTAAATATGTTACAAAAAAGTCATAGCATATTAAGACTTAAAAATGTTAAATGACACTCTAATATGTCAAACATGTTGATAACTATTGTTCTTTTTAAAGTACGTCAAATCTAGGAGGATGCCATAAATAAAGTCCTTAAAACGGAATTCATTCAATGAATGCGGAGAATCACATCTCCACTCACATCACAGATCTCTGTATGATCCAGGGTCAAACCTGTTATCTAAAAAAAAGAAAACTCACCTTTCCTGAAGTCAAAGCTGAAGTCGACTCCATAGTAAACCACCACCAGGGGTCTCTTGGTGTAGCGCTTGGCATCATTGGCTGGTTTTCTGTGGCCCACCAGGGGAATCACGTGCTTTTTGAAGAACTCCTGCACCTCCGACACCGCCGTGGAGTCCTGGGAAATAAATTAACAAAATGTGTCTCGAGTTCAAAGTGACTCCTTTTGAAATAAGTCTTTTAAATTATTGCTTTTTGGTCCGTTTTAACACTTACACTAAAACTAAGAGAAAGCACAGTCATTTATGATATGATGAGTTTTAATACCCAATGAAACCAGTTCAAATCAAATGATCAAACGGACAGTACCTCCACTGCGAGTGTGTGTGACGCTGGCTCGTATTTAGAGCGGAACTTTTCGGGATGAGAGATGACGATCTGACCGGGCGAGGCTTTGAGCAGTTTGGTCACTTCGGAGCTGAAGGAGTGACGGAAGGTGAAGTCTTCCCTCAGTGAATTACCTGCAGAACAGACAGCAATGAGAGTTAAAGCCACACATCCATTTGACTGCCGTTAAACAGTTGAAGAAAGTCCTGCAGGCGAAAATTACTTTAAAAGGTCGCCTGTTATACTGTTTTTCATGAATATATAATAGGTCTCAGATATATACAAAACATGTCTGAAGTGTTTGGCTCCAAACACCAAACAGATCATTGCAGCATTACCCATAATCCCCTCTGTTTCAGCCCTGTTTCCAAAGTGCTGATTCTCTGTCTGTTACTTTAGATGAAAATAAGGAGCCCCTCCCCACGCCCCTCTGTCAAAAGAACACAATGGTGCTCTAGGAGGAGATTCAGTTGATAAGGTGGGGGGGGGGTTACCTTGGTTGGTGATTGGCTAATGGTTACACAAGCCAACACATCATTATGACATCATAAAGTGGTCAAAATCTGATCAGCTCATTTTCAGACAGGTTTTTATAGAAATGGATCAGGACAAAAAGAGAGAGAATCTTTTTTCCTGAAACTTTCAGAGTCTCTTTCCACAGAGGGGACACGTGTTTATGTAGAAGAGACATGAAGAAGAGGGGACACGTGTTTATGTAGAAGAGACATGAAGAAGAGGGGACACATGTTGATGTAGAAGAGACATGAAGAAGAGGGGACACATGTTGATGTAGAAGAGACATGAAGAAGAGGGGACACATGTTGATGTAGAAGAGACATGAAGAAGAGGGGACACATGTTGATGTAGAAGAGACATGAAGAAGAGGGGACACATGTTGATGTAGAAGAGACATGAAGAAGAGGGGACACATGTTGATGTAGAAGAGACATGAAGAAGAGGGGACACATGTTGATGTAGAAGAGACATGAAGAAGAGGGGACACATGTTGATGTAGAAGAGACATGAAGAAGAGGGGACACATGTTGATGTAGAAGAGACATGAAGAAGAGGGGACACATGTTGATGTAGAAGAGACATGAAGAAGAGGGGACACATGTTGATGTAGAAGAGACATGAAGAAGAGGGGACACATGTTGATGTAGAAGAGACATGAAGAAGAGGGGACACATGTTGATGTAGAAGAGACATGAAGAAGAGGGGACACATGTTGATGTAGAAGAGACATGAAGAAGAGGGGACACATGTTGATGTAGAAGAGACATGAAGAAGAGGATTTTGCATAATAGGTGACCTTTAAACATCCCTCAAATGTCATGCTACTTACAGGCTTCGATGTAGATCTCGTAAGCTGCATCCTGTTCACTGGAGAACACGCCGACTATAACGGCATCGTCGCCATCTTTGATGAGATCCTGCACCTGCTTGACTGCCTGGACCTGCTTAGAGGGAGGCCCCGCCTGCTCGCCCATGTAATCAACAATGCCTAAAGAGAAAGAGACGGAGGTAGATCAACTGGACTGGAAGAGCAGGAAACATTTGCATGCAAGGAAGTGACTTGTATTTGTTTCTTTTCATTTGCAAATGCATAAGATTGCATGCAAACCAGATAATGAAAGATTTAAAAATGTGACAGGAGAGGTTGAAACCCCTGGCCTTTTAATCGGACCGCCCTACTTCTTATGGACGAAAACTAACAATGACAAACGGATCATTAATCAATAAAATGAATTAAAAAATTAAAATTAAAATCAGTAAAAACAAATTTCATTTGAAAAACAATACATGGAAGTAAATATAATATATTTTGAAATATTTTCAGGATTTTTTTGATAACATGTACTTTGGCGTTCTGTATCCATTTACATAGAAAGATATCTGAGGGACTCACCTTGGTGCTGTCGGGGTCCGTTGAAGTCGAACATCTTGCCCCTCCTGAAGATCTTGATGGTGGGGTATCCCGTCACGTCAAAGCGTGACGCCAGCTCGCTCTCGATGGTGCCGTCCACCTTGGCCAGAGGGATGGGAGGAGAGCGCTGACTCAGATCCTTCGCTGCCTTCTCGTACTCTGGGGCCAAACTCTTACAGTGTCCGCACCTGGAGTCAGAACAGAGAGTAGTGAGGAACGTCTTATTAAAGGTCACCTATTATGCAAAATCCACTTCTTCATGTCTTTTCTACATCAACACGTGTCCTCTCTGTGTAAAGAGACTCTGAATCTTTTTTCCTGAAACTTTCTCTCTCTTTTTGTCCTGATAAAAACCTGTCTGAAAATGAGCTGATCAGATTTTGGACACTTTATGATGTCATAACGACGTTTTGGCTTGTGTAACCATTAGCCAATCACTAACCAAGGTTGGTTTAGTGGGTCACTTTTGAGAAACAAAATTGACAACAGTGGCATTAAACAATTTGTATTTTATCAAAGATTGTCTACTGACTGACCATGGGGCGTAGAACTCCACCAGGATGATGTCTGCGTTGTTCACAATCTCATCAAAGTTGTCCTTTGTGAGAACCAGCGTCGCCTCAGGGGGGGGTTTCCAATCTGGCTGTGCCACCTCTTTCACCCGAGCCACAATAGCTGCAACAAACAGGCGTTGAACATATTTTTAAAAACGAGGTCAGGTTTTGTTGAAGGGGCATAATGATGCTTAAGTTATCCAGATGTCCCTACCCTTCTCTGTCCTCTCTCCATCGTAGTCCACAGCTTCACCGTTCTTCATGATCTTGAAGGTGGGATAGCCCGACACTTCAAACTTGGTCGCGATTTCATTGGCTACTGTTGCGTCCACTTTGGCTACATGAATCGGAGGGTCATTCTCCTTCAGAGCTTGAGCGATTTTCTCATACTCTGAGGCAAACTGTTTGCAGTGGCCACACCTAAAGGGATAAACAAAGAAGACTTAACTATTGACAGGCATATGGAAAGTGAGCTGCTGTCAAATGTGTGTGAATAAAGAATGTCCTAACAGACGCACCATGGAGCATAAAACTCCACTAGCACTGTGTCTTTGCCCTCCATGAAAGTGTCGAAGTTGTTGTTTTTGAGAACCGTCACGCCATTCTCTTCCTTCACCTCCGTGTCATCTTCATCATCCTCCTCCTCCTCGTCATCACTGTCCTCTTCGTCAGCTTCCTGCTTCTCCTCTGTAACATCTGCCAGCAAACAAGAAGAGGACCCAAACTGATTTCAGCCGTACAAACTTGGCGAGTGCATTCATTTATCAACATGCTTCTTGTTGAAACAGGACAGGTTCAAAAAGATAAGACTAAGAGGGGCAATAAGGCAGAGATCAATGTTTTCTACAATGCGTATGCTCCTATTCTTAGATTAAGAACTATTTATGCCTTTAGTTTAGTTTATAAAGATGGTTTTATCATTGTCAGAACAATATACTGCAAGTCATTCAAACTAGCTGCACCTTTACCAGCATTGAGAACACTTTAATGCATCAATAATTAAAAAACACATCATATATATTATTCTGAAATGGACCAATCTGCATAATGACTACTTTTGGCACTATATGTTGAGGCTAATACTTTTGTAGTTTTACTTGAGTAACATTTTGAATGCAGGACTTTTACTTGTAACAGAGTATTCCTACACTCTGGTACTTCTACTTTTACTCAAGTACAAGATCCGAGTACTTTTTGATTACATGTAAATTATAATTTAGCTGACGCTTTTCTCCAAAGTGCAAAATCAAATCAGTGCAAAAACCATAAAGAATCAAACTCCGAACAACAAGGAAAGTGCAGATATATTCACTTCAAGCAAGATCATGCCATAGTTAGTGCTGGTGAATCAGTTACAAGGCCTAAATTAACTCAACAAGTGCTTCGTTGTTTTCAGCAATAACTTAATTGCCCAGGTACAGCAGAAGTAGAGGTACCTCTCCCACCTGTGCATATAGACAGAGATAACAATGTGTATGCTCCACACCTGCACGCAGACACTGCACCAAACCAGACGTTATTAACCTTTTGCATTCACATTATGTTAGTGTTGACCCCCTCAGACCAGGGGGGTCAACTTTCATGTGTGTAAGGCAGTGCTGTTGTCATTTAGCTTACGTGTCCTGTTAGCTAGCGCGCTAACATAACTAGCAAGGTATCTAACTTAGCTAGCTAGTTAGCGGTCCAATAATTAGCACAGCAGCCACTTCCGTGCTTTGCTTGAATAGCTAATTAAGTTGCAGTTAACACATTAAGATGTTAAATGCTTCACTTACCATCTTCACATCGGCTGAGGGTCGCAAAATGTGCAACGCCGAGCAGCACGAGCAGCAGCAGCGCGAGCTTCTTCATGTCCACGGGCGACGGGTTTTAACTCTTCGTCTCAGGCTAATTAACTCAGCTAATAAAAGGGCTAATACGTGTCATCAACACACACACTGCTGCACACACACTCTGTCCGGATCAATACTGACGATAATGTGTTTGTGTGTTTTCATGCAAACTACTTCTGAGAACACGAACAACGCCTCCTCCGTCTGCAACTTGTCTGACTTGCCACGCTCTGATTGGTCCGGGTAATCGGCCGCCATCCAATCACAATTCGCCACTCAAAAATACGTTGGGTGATTCTATTGGATAGCTCTGTCCCGGATCTATGACTTTTATTATAGTTGTACACTCACACCCTTGGTCTTCAGGACTTTTTAATACACTTTAAACAAATTTTATTTTCCGGAAAATGTCACATTCACAAGAACTGGACTGAGTTTTAATGCAGCACTATTACATATTACAAATAAAAAGGCAATACCAAGTGTGTATTTGATGTATTTGATTTGATAGATAGATAGGTAGGTACTTTATTGATCCCAATTTGGGAATTGTTTGCGTTGCAGCAGCATAAAAAACCCAAGGCAATGTACATGAGAGAAATTAAGACACAAACAAACATATTTGAGTTTCTGACTTTCTGTCATATACACTATGAAGGGCCAATCAAAGGCTAACCAAATATTAAAGTAGGATGTTTTTAACATGGAGTGTGCAAGTAATAGCATATTAAACTAAATATTATATACAGAGGAAACTCTTTATATTATAAAGTATACCACTGCTGTCCGAAGCACAGAGGACAGAAAGAGGAGTCCACGGTAAAGGAGATCCCTCTCAGAGCGGTGGAGGCCCCTGAGGGCCCGGAGACCCCAGCAGTGACCGAGCAGCGTCTGAAAGGAGCGGGGAAGTGAGCTGAAAGACCAGGAGCTTTGCACAAAGAGGAGGTTCCCCGCGCAGGACAGCGCCACCATCAGGATAACACAGGAAATCTAGGACAGGACATTATTGACCGCTTGCTTTCCTCACAACATTTCATAAAGAAACATTCATTCATGATTTCTCATTATGTCTTCAAGTGTTTATGTGAAAATGTTCTCTTTTTTTCTCCAGTCTTGTTTTGCATTTATTATGTGTGTGTGTGTGTGTGTGTGTGTGTGTGTGTGTGTGTGTGTGTGTGTGTGTGTGTGTGTGGTGTGTGTGTGTGTGTGTGTGTGTGTGTGTGTGTGTGTGTGTGTGTGTGTGTGTGTGTGTGTGTGCGGTCAGTGTTGTGTACCGTTGGCCAGAGGAGGCTGCAGAGTGAGCGGGTGAGGAGTGAGTCGGAGGAGTTCACTCTCAGCACGGTGACACACTTCATGGTGAGGAGGAAGAGCGTAACGCCACGCAGAGATCGAATACGCTGTGAAACAAAACACAACGTAACACTGAGTCAGTAGAACCCTTTAAATCACTTCTCAAAAAGCTTCTTAATGTGAGCCCACTAGTTTATTCCCAACATGTCTTTTAGTAAATGTTATTCTTCTTCTTTTAGAAATTACTTTTGCGTGTTTTATTCCATATATAAAAATCTTGTAATTGTTTGATTTTATGTCATTCATTCAGTCAAACATTGGTAAATAAATAACTTTTTTGGTTCATGACTGCGCCTTGGTTCACATTTTTATTTTCACTATGGTCAGCACCTCTCCCACACTGTAGTGCATTCCTCCTCTCTTCCTGTTCCCTCCCTAGCCATGTAGAGCACTTGTTAACTTGTATTATAATGCCTTTCAATAATTACTTTCATTTTTATATCTGACACCATGATCTCTAAGGGATTTCTAAACCTTAAAGTCGGGCTTTCATTCAGTATTTACCTTTAAAGTAACATTGTAATTATGTAAAGTGTGATTATCCCCCCTAAAGATGAGGCTCTTTTTCAAGGGAAGCTCCTTTTTTCAACCTAAAGCAGGAGTAGCAATGAGCTGTTTTCTCAACATTAAAGTGGACCTATCATGCTATATTTGAATAATATAGTGTAGGACCATACCTATATAAGGCATATTTATACTTTTTTTTTTCAAAATACCAAACAGATCATGCATTTTAGCCATGCCTCATTTTGCTCAATTTGACATTTCTAGCTCTGTTTTTGCAAGGGCAGATTCAGTGAGAACAGCACCATCTACTGGCCTGGCATATGTACTACAGCGTCTCCAGCGCTTTCGAACGGCAATGGCCGTGGCTGTCTCCTCCTGATTGGTGGAGTTGGCCCAATAGCCGTAGCGCCACCGTCCTGACGTCAGGACAGTGTTCAAATCTGGATCAGTTTTTATCAGATCCGTTGCAGCCCCTTTTTTAGAGATTTGGGTATGGAGGAAAATAGAGAGGGTTGTGTTTTCTGACACTTGGTGAGTTCCCTGGAACACCGGGGACACATATTCATGTATAAAAGACGTACAAAAGTGCATTTTGCATGATAGGTCCCCTTTAAATATTGTTTTTTCCGTCTCACTTGTTCCCATGTTGCCAGGAGGCTGACATCCACATGCCCTCTGTAGCTGTGTTTGTGCAGCAGCTCCACAACCTCCAGGACGATAACGGAGCGATAGATGTAATAAATATAGTACACTAAAGACACAGTCAGCAAACTGACCTGCAAACAGAGAGAGAGAGAGAGTTATATTTCTACAGCAGTCAAAGCATAAACAGGTAGATTATTTTAAAGTTAAAACCATGCTGTGACCTTCCACAGGTATGTTGGTTTAAGAGCTGCAGGTTACTTTACCCTGTCAGATAGGTCATTGTGATCTTGTTTGCATTGGTGTGTGGCCAAGTGTGTGTGTGCGTGTTTCTGTGTGTTTACTGTATCTTAAAGTTGTGTGCACACCAAAAATAAATCATATTATGTTGATATATCTGTGTTATTGTGTTGCACTGTTGTTGGAGCCTGTGACCTAAGCTTTTCATTGTCATAACTACACTGTAGCTATGTACACATTACAATAAAAGCCTTGAATTGAATAGTTATATGTTTGCCTGTGTGTGTTAGTAGACTCACTTCCAGCCAGTTGCAGGGAGTCCTCCAGTATCCCATCAGCCCTTGCTCCCCTACAGCGTACACTTGACGACGGAGTTGCAGCAGAGACAGGACGAGGAAGAGGAGCTGGACAGGAGGAAGAAGCACAAGATGAAAATTAAAAGCAAGGTCCTCCTGAGCTCGACAAGGGTTTTATTCTCACCAGTGGGCGAAAGACAGCCACAGTTTTACTCTTAAATCAGACTTTAGTTCCACCTGGAGTAAACTCACAAGCTACCCTGCAGTATACAAAGTCATTCAAACTAGCTGCACATTTTCCAGCTTTGAGAACACTTTAATGATCAATCATTATAAAACATATCATATATATTATTCTGAAATGGACCAATCTGCACAATGACTACTTTTACTGTCGCTACTTTAACTATATTCTGATACTGATACTTCAGTACTTTCATTTGAGTAACATTTTGAATGCAGTACTTTTACTGTAACAGAGTATTCCTACACTCTGGTACTTCTACTTTTACTCAAGCACAAGATCTGAGTACTTCTACTTTTACTCAAGCACAAGATCTGAGTACTTCTACTTTTACTCAAGCACAACATCTGAGTACTTCTACTTTTACTCAAGCACAACATCTGAGTACTACTCCCACCTCTGTTTGTAGATCTGTAGATTCTCTTCAGCTGCAGACTAGTGGTTTCCACAGATTAAAAGATAATGCAGTATTGTACCTGGCACACCATGACACCATAGTCCCCCACAGCAGGAGAGTGACACCCTGGACTGGACCCTGGCAGAGGGCAGCAGGCCAGCGGGGGGGCTCTGCTCAGTCTGCAGGGTCACACTGGTGAACAGGTTTGGTGCAGGGCTGAACAAGGTGAAGTGGAGAGAGACAGTATGTCCGTCCAGCCAGCCGTCTGACTGCAGGAGCTTCAGTTTGGACGCAGCAGCAGACCTGCAGAAACACAGGAAGTCTTTCAGCACATTTGGAAATTCCTCATACACTACAAACACTCGAAATCTTGTCACGTATTTTTGTCTAATATCTAGTCAGAATATGTCTTTACAGTTGATATAAGACATACTAACTTCAGAAGTAACACTGCAGTGAGATATCGGGTCTTGTTTTTAGGCAATGCATCATCTTGTTAAGTCAAATAATCTTATGTTGAGTCCTATCTCAGATGAAAAAATCACCAACTAACATCAGAAAACAGAACACTTTTGAGCAGATGTTTGTACTTATTTCAAGTGAAAACAACTTGTGTACTTTTGCCATCTCTGCATACAGTATGGGTCAATATGTGTGAAACAGCGCTCTCTAGGGGGGAGATAAAGACACTGTATTTTTGAGGAAGAATATTGTTTGACTAAATTGGTAAAGGTGCTACTATAGGGTTAGAAGTACAATCATGTTCATGTTCTAGGAGCTGTCATTATGATGGTCCATGTCTGTAATAGAATAATAGAAGTGGAGTACTTCTGTACATGAAATGTCTCCTTTGGTTATTTACCTTGCGTTGAAAAGCACTCGACTCCTCCCTCCACAGGATTGGCTCTCCAATCAAGATGTGTGACTGCTGCAGGACATCACATTATTAAGCAGAGAAAACGTTGAAATGTTTGTTTTTATATTTCATGATACAGGAACTTGTATTTCCTTAAGAGGGTTACAGAAGCGTGCATTCATGGCATTGGATGAATTATTCTCAAGGTATTTTAGAAACTTCACTGCGATGCCTTTTGTATCTCACCTCAGTGGATGATGAATTCTTGAACAGTGAATGAAGGAGATTCTTCTGTGCCCACAGCCACCAGTCCTCATGCTTTTGGATGGACATGAATGCATTATCATGGCCCCTGTTTGAAGATAAATAATCATTTTGAAGTGTGTCAGAGAGTTAAGGGGATAAAGAGAGAGACAGCATGTTTTAGGATGTCACCTTGTGAACTGTTTTCTGACAGCTTCATTGAGTTGGTAATGGTCAGTGAATGAGCCGCCATAACTTATGCAGAGCATCAGGAGAAGCATGGAGCCACAGACGGACAAATCCCTGGGGTAAAAGAGAAGGAGATATTTTCTTATAGAGCTTTAAAGGTCACCTATTATGCAAAATCCACTTCTTCATGTCTTTTCTACATCAACATGTGTCCCCTCTTCTTCATGTCTTTTCTACATCAACATGTGTCCCCTCTTCTTCATGTCTCCTCTACATCAACATGTGTCCCCTCTTCTTCATGTCTCTTCTTCATCAACATGTGTCCCCTCTTCTTCATGTCTTTTCTACATCAACATGTGTCCCCTCTTCTTCATGTCTCTTCTACATCAACATGTGTCCCCTCTTCTTCATGTCTCCTCTACATCAACACGTGTCCCCTCTTCTTCATGTCTCTTCTACATCAACATGTGTCCCCTCTTCTTCATGTCTCTTCTACATCAACATGTGTCCCCTCTTCTTCATGTCTCCTCTACATCAACATGTGTCCCCTCTTCTTCATGTCTCTTCTTCATCAACATGTGTCCCCTCTTCTTCATGTCTCTTCTACATCAACATGTGTCCCCTCTTCTTCATGTCTCTTCTTCATCAACACGTGTCCTCTCTTCTTCATGTCTCTTCTACATCAACATGTGTCCCCCCCTCTTCTTCATGTCTCCTCTACATCAACATGTGTCCCCTCTTCTTCATGTCTCTTCTACATCAACATGTGTCCCCCCCTCTTCTTCATGTCTCTTCTACATCAACATGTGTCCCCTCTTCTTCATGTCTCTTCTACATCAACATGTGTCCCCTCTTCTTCATGTCTCCTCTACATCAACATGTGTCCCCTCTTCTTCATGTCTCTTCTTCATCAACATGTGTCCCCTCTTCTTCATGTCTCTTCTACATCAACATGTGTCCCCTCTTCTTCATGTCTCTTCTTCATCAACACGTGTCCTCTCTTCTTCATGTCTCTTCTACATCAACATGTGTCCCCTCTTCTTCATGTCTCTTCTACATCAACATGTGTCCCCTCTTCTTCATGTCTCTTCTACATCAACATGTGTCCCCTCTTCTTCATGTCTCTTCTACATCAACATGTGTCCCCTCTTCTTCATGTCTCCTCTACATCAACATGTGTCCCCTCTTCTTCATGTCTCTTCTTCATCAACATGTGTCCCCTCTTCTTCATGTCTCTTCTACATCAACATGTGTCCCCTCTTCTTCATGTCTCTTCTACATCAACATGTGTCCCCTCTTCTTCATGTCTCTTCTACATCAACATGTGTCCCCTCTGTGGAAAGAGACTCTGAAAGTTTCAGGAAAAAAGATTCTCTCTCTTTTTGTCCTGATCCATTTCTTTAAAAACTGTCTGAAAATGAGCTGATCAGATTTTGGCCACTTTATGATGTCATAACGATGTTTTGGCTTGTGTAACCATTAGCCAATCACCAACCAAGGTAACCCCCCCCCCCCCCCCACCTTATCACCTGAATCTCCTCGCGGCTTTCACACCAGCGCTTTTCCCTTTCTAGCTCCTAGCTAGAGCTTTTCTGGTTCAGCTCCGGTTTCCCTTTTCAGCTCCCGCTCTGTTCACACCGCCCAGAGCTGCCGCTGCTGCGTCATGACGTCACCATTTACATCGCTGATTTTCTCCCCAACGGAGAACTCAGACCCCACAGACTGAGATGGTGGTGCAGGTGCTGGTCCACGAGGAGCCTGGCAGGGTAAAGCCAGATCAATAAGTGATGGAGATGTGGCTGAAAATCTGCAAGTATTACAAGACAACAAGATCTACAAGGTCTGTATTTTCTGTTCTGTTAAGATTAACAACTGTATGTGACCAGCATGTTTCTGCAAATACTGTTACCTGAGTGACTAGTTTAAACAAAGAGATCATTCACCTTAATGTTCGTGCAACCTGTCAATGCATGCATGTATTTGAGTTCATGCATCACATTTGCCTATATCTGTTTTTAAAAGCGTTTTGACAAGCAAGTCATTGGTGTCTTACTAGATATATGGAAGTAGCATGTGAAAATGTGAACTTTCTTTACTTTTTTATTTGAGAGTATATAAGTTTAAGGGAATACTATGGATGTTAGTTTCCAAATGCTAGGTATCTAACATTATATAAACATAACATATTGACATCAGGGGTACATATACAGAGTTAAACAAATATAATAAAGTAAAGAAATAAAACAGGTTACATTTCAAGTAAAATATTTATCAAATACACACCTGGTTTGTATTGCCTTTTTATTTTTAATATGTAATAGTGCTGCATTAAAAATCAGTCCAGTTCTTGTGAATCTGACATTTTCCCAAAAATAAAATGAGTTTAAAGTTTATTAAAAAGTCCTGAAGACTGGTCTCAGAATCAACCTCATATTGATGAGTTTCTGTCTCTGACAAAGAGGCCATAAAATAAAGGAAGATTCCCGGACATAAAAGTCAACTCTGCTTTACATTTCTCGTATAACATTCATACACAAACATATACTGTAAGTATATAAGGCAAGCAACCAGGTGAATGAAGACATTTGAGTTTTTCTGGGATTGTGGATATGACAGATAATTTTGAGGAGTGTCTCTGTTTTTAATGTTATATATTTTTCATATCTGTGTCATGCAGTGTGGGTCTCTCACTTCTGTAGTCAGGGCACAGACTGTAGAGGGCTCTTTAGTCTTGACTTGGTCTCGGTTTAGGGGGTTTGGACAACAACAGTACTGCTAAAGTGTTTCTCTTATATTGTCCGTAGAAAACGTTGTTATGTTAATGAATGCCTCTTGTTCATGTAACCAAGCAAAAATAAACACAAACAATTATATAAGTTGAGTCAACACACTTATTTATTAATATGTAATGTTGAAACGTAATGCAGTGGGTGTTTTACAGTGGGCTTCACAGAGGAAAGAGTAAAAATCCACTGAAAATGATGCGATTATACGAATCATCAAAAATGGCGTTGTTGGAGTTGAGAACGATGTAGACAACATCTCCCTTCTCCAGCTGAAGAACCATTGAGTTAGACGCAGAGACAAAGCCATAGCCATCATTGTAATCACTAAGCATCATCTTTCTCTGGTCGTTGTGAAAGAATCCAACATGTGTGTAAGATGAATCGATGTCTCCCCACATGTTGAATCTGAAGTAGTAGACTCCTCCGACGGGGGCTGTGAAGATACCTGCATCAGAGGAGAAGGTCAGTGAGAGGAGATTGTTTCTGGTGCTTCAGCAGGACTTAAGGATGGGTTTTTTTAAATAAGGAGCATGTAGGAGCTCTTGACTTTGTTCTATTTTCTACCATGATCAACTGTAGGAAAACTAAGAGATGTTTTAATGGTTTCATTAAGAAAACTCTTAAGAAAGGGTGTGTGTGTGTGTGTGTGTGTGTGTGTGTGTGTGTGTGTGTGTGTGTGTGTGTGTGTGTGTGTGTGTGTGTGTGTGTGTGTGTGTGTGTGTGTGTGTGTGTGTGTGTGTGTGTGTGTGTGTGTGTTGTTTTCAGTACCTGTAGTTGGGCTGTAGGCCTGGCCGATATTGGTGAAGACTTTACTGTACTTCAGTGTGGTATCAGTGGTGAAGGGTCCGACTGATCCTGAATCAGTTAGACCGGCTGAGAACGCCACCTGAGGACGGTCTGTGAGGAAGAGGAGGATGCACACAGAGAGATGAGAACTCATTAACAAACTGTCTATTAAAACAATAAAGTCAGTGGTTTGGATTCTGATAGCCAGCAGAGAGTGATATGTAATATTCTCCTCAGTATACCAGTTCCTTTCTTTAAACAACATTTTGACTCTTCACAATAGTTTCTGTTTCTCACCTGTGTTCTCTCTCTGGAGCTCCTCCACCTCCTTTTCACTGGAGCTCATCCTGGACTCTAAAGCTGAACAAGTTCAACATTGTTTTATTCAGATGAGGTTATAGTCTCTCATTTTCAATTTCACTATTGCAGATCTTATGTTAAAAGATTGTTCTACCATACTATAATATTCACTTTTAAAACGGCAACAAATCCAACGTTTTTATGGAAAAATACAATTATATTTGTCCTTCCTCCTATTCTCATTTGATTCATTTGTACTCCTACCTGTGCTCTTATTCTCACTTGCTGTGACTCGAGCCAGAAGATCTGCAACAAAGAGAAAAAGCAGATTATCTCTTCATTATGTCAAACTCATTAGTTTTCTATCATTATAGGCAATATTTACCTTTTATATTATATTTCTATATCTTACCTGCGTTCACTCTCTTTACCTCCTCCACCTCCTTTTCACTAGAGCTCATCCTTGCCTCTAAAGCTGAAACATGTTTAGACATAGAAAACAGGTAAATAACATTTGACTTATAAACAAGATTGTGTCTTTTTTTCATTTTGTTGGCATCATTTTTTATGATGTTTTTGAAACTTACCCGCGTTCACTCTCTGGAGCTCCTGCACCTCCTTTTCACTGGAGCTCATCCTGGACTCTAAAACTGAACAAATGTAAAATGTTAAGTAAAATAAAATTATGGTTTCAGTTTCTTTCAGTTTAACAAATCTGATTTTTATGAAAAAGCAGGTCAATAACTAATAAACAACAACATTTATATCTCATCAGTATTATAAATGTGTTTCTCTTATCTCCCATGTAATTTAAACATTACTTTTCAAACATAAGACAGGGCATTTTTTATTTTTGATGAGGTTTTTGTCACTTACCTGCAGTGTCTATCTTCAGCTCCTGCACCTCTTTTTCACTGAAGCTCATCTTGGCCTCTAGAGCTGAACACATATGAGTTTTTTTATTAGGATCATGCTAAATGTTACCCTGGAGCGTGACCAAGTAGAAACACTTTCACAAACATGAATTGTTAATTAAATCTAAGATCATGAGCATCAGTGATGTGGCTCTCAGTGTGTACGTCAGGTGAGTCACCTGTGTTGTCTTGCTCCAGCCTCTGATTTTGTTCACCTCTCTTTTCTAACTTTTGTATTTTACACAAAAACAAGTCTTTGTATCTTAATATTCGCAACATTTCCCTTTTTATGATGTTTCTGTTTCTTACCTGTGTTCTCTCTCTGGAGCTCCTCCACCTCCTTCTCACTGGAGCTCATCCTGTTCTCTAGAGCTGAACAAATAAAAAAATAGTAAAAAAATAAATTATGGTCAACATTTGTCTTCAGTTTTTGTCATTTTTACAAACCGCGCATTCAAGAATGTTTCTACCATACTAAAATGTTCACTTTCAAATTTGCTCTAGACCGCTTTTTTGCCTTTTTTGCCTGTATTTTCTCAATTTTTTCTTTGATAACTTTGTACTCTGAAGTAAAAAGATATGATTCTAAACTGTATTGAAGTGAACATGTATTGTTTGAACTGTTTTAAGTAATCCCATATATAATGTCTTCTCACTTACAACTCACTGACCCAGAGATCCTGTTACACACACATACACCTCCCTTTTCACCAGAGCACACACACATGTTCTTTTCAAGGTTCTTTCTGGGTATCATTATGTTCTTTCTGGGCTCATTATATCTGTATACAATGTTTAATTGTCTGAGAGTAACAGTTTATGTGAAATATTCCATGGGAAAATAAGGGAGTGGATATCGGGGCAGAGATAAGATTGACTTTGACCTTGTGGAACCTTAGAATCTCACGTTCTGGTCAGAACTCTGATTCGCTGTATTGAACCCGGCCAGAGGTGGATCCAACCAGTAAGGACACCTGGGGGAGTGAGCAGCTCACACAGCTCCTCCCCACGGACTCTCTGATTCGCTTCGGAGTAAAATGGGAAGGAAGAGTCGACACATCTCCGCCCTAAAATATGGATATAAATACTGTTGTTTTTGTATGTAAAAATACTTCTGGGTAGGCTGGTCTAGAGACGTGTAAACCGCATCCCAAACCTGAAGTCCGTACTTCTCGTTTCCTGAAGGCTGGTCTGTCTACCTGTAAACCGCATCACAAGCCTGAAGACCGGAGTACTCTGTAAAACTTGTATACGTGTTTTGTTTCATACAAGAGTAAACTCAGATAATTGTTATAACTTTTGATTCCGGTGTTTTCAATTATTTTCTTTATTAAATAGAGATCAGCCTCATCCAACGAACGGCGCGTAGCAGAGGGGGTGGCTATCAGCCACCACAATAGGTGTTCTGCTCCAACAACTCCTACCTGTGCTCTTATTCTCACTTGCTGTGACTCTATCCAGGAGATCTGCAACAAAGAGAAAGAGCAGGTTAACAGCTGATAAACTACCTCCATATATTTCATCAAGATGTTGAATTTGTTTCTCTGACATATATCTTTCACTTCTCTTTTCTCTCTTTTTGGTTATACACAAAAACATTCAATGTTTATTTTTTAATAATAGTTTCTGTTTCTTACCTGCGTTCTCTCTCTGGAGCTCCTCCACCTGCTTTTCACTGGAGCTCATCCTGCCCTCTAAAGCTGAACACATTTAAAAATAGTTATTAGTATTATTGTAGATGTCACTTTGGAGCTCTGTCCCAAACATTATTGTACATCAACATATAAGTAAGCATATGAAAATATGTACCTGCATTCTTGCTCTCACTGGCTGTCAGTCTGACCTGTGTGACTTTGTTAAAAACAACAAATGAGTCCTTAAAGTGAAGAGTGTCAGTTTTGATGATTGCATGTATCAGTGCAGCGTGACGTGGCACTCAGTGTGTTTTACGTCAGGTGTGTCACCTGTGTTGTCTTGCTCCAGCCTCTGGATCTTGATCCTGTGTTTGATGGCCATGTCTCTGAGCTCCTTCAGCTCAGCCCAGACGTCAGTGCTCATCTGGGTCTCACTGCTGCTCTGATCGTGGGCTGCTTTCACTACTTGGATATCAAACTCCCCCTCTTTCTTCCCTGTCCCCCCTCCATCCTCACCCTGAGCCCCCGTCCAGAGCAGACAGAGCAGCAACGCCAGAAAAACTGCAGCTCTCCTCATTCTGAAATATCGCTGTTCAGACAGAGAAGGGAGACACGTCTCGCTCTGTTCCCGCCTTTATATCCACGTTAAACAGGTCACTGGCAAGGCCATGAGAATCCAGCAGATGTCTTTGATAACACATAAAAATAATCGAAACGTCCTTGGACATCTTACTGATATTAAAGGGGAAACAACAACTTGAATTCTGTTCTTTCAAAAAAAGTGTATTATTCCTGATTTTTCTATATCTCTTTTATTTGAATTGTTTTTGCTCATTTATAAAGGCGGTCTGTCTCTGACCCCACAGTGCAGCCGACAGCCTGGGCCCTGTGTGGGGGGTGCACATCTGGCACAACAACTCTGGACCCTCCCCGAGCTGGAACATCAAACACCTGGACGTGTCCGAGGTACAGAATGACATTACCACACACATCCTTTACCCCAGGGGTGTCCAAAGCTTTTTCACCGAGGGCCACATACAGAAGAATATACGAATAGAATCGGAGGGATGAAACCCTCTTTGTGTGTGTGTGTGTGTGTGTGTGTGTGTGTGTGTGTGTGTGTGTGTGTGTATGTGTGTGTGTAATAGATAGAATCGGAGGGATGAAACCCTCTTTAATTGTCACACATGCACAGTGAAATTTGACCTCTGCATTTAACCCATCCTACTACTAGGAGCAGTGGGCAGCTATTGCACAGCGCCCGGGGAACTGGGACCTCTCCAAGTAGCAGTCCACACTCCATATTTTAGGTCTGGTCGGGGAGTTGAACCGGCGACCCTCCAGCTCCCAGTCGAAGCCCCTACTGACTGAGCCACTGCCGGACGAAGGGCTGGGCCACTCGCTAGAGGACATATGTATGGCCTCATAAATTCAGTTGGAAAGATCCATCCAATGTAGGTAAATTATTCTTGCCAGATTGCCTATTTATTTGAAAAAGAATTGTCCACAGTAGAGGTAATTTTTGTTATCTTGTGCTCTGTACATCCAATGGTGGAAACATTACTCATGGTAGTCAAAATCAGCTCACAGAGAGTACACATATGCAGTGGCGTTTTTATATGTACAAAAGTGGTGGGGCACAAAAAACTTAGATGTCTATATATAAGCTTCTGCAGTGACGTGCAGTGAGGTTCATGGCTGGTGAGGCACTGGCACTGACTCTTCAGGTTTACAAATATTATATTTTGACCTAAACCAAAATATAATATTATTTTCAAAAGCTTTTTTTGTCTGATGCTTCGATTAATTTTAAACAGACAGTTCAACAAAAGGATACCCAAAAAATGTAATTTTATCATTTAAATATTGAATTGTTCTCTCTGCGGTCTTACCTTGACTTGAAGATGAAGTCCATTTGCCTATCCTTCTGGACAAAAAATTCTATAACTTTTTTGTAAAAGTCCTCCTTATCTTCTAGTAGTTTCAAAAGTCTATCATAAATCTAATCGATAGATTTATGATTCGAAAATTATAAAAGTAGGGTAGACATGTGGATATTATCCGGCTGAACAAAACGTGCATTTATCTAACAGGTACATTTCCCACAGATCTTATTTCGAGCTACTTTCTAAAATCCTATGGAGAAACCTCATTGCTTTTTTGCAGCTTACTTCCTGGTTTTAGGACGCGTCACTGCAGCTCTCTCGTCTCCTCTTCACACACCACACTTTTCGCGGCACACGTACTTACAGCCAATCAGCTCTGAATGATGTGAGATGACGTATGGTGGGGATGGCAGCTCTGTGCCCCTATGGTCTTCTTTTTTTTTGCCACACACATTACATTGAAAAATACTCTGAGCATGCGCAGTGTAGTTTTTACAGTCACCGTTCACTTTGACAGTGAAAGGGTGGGGCATGATCAGGTTTTGTCCCACATGGCTCAAAACGACACTGTAGACACTAATTAGAAGAACACAGACTAAAACAGCAATGTACAGACAAATCAGATGATTAAACATGACCTTAAAATATATTTTATATATTTTTTAATTTCTTTTTTGCATCTCTTTGCATTTTTTGTAATCATTATGTGTAATACTTTCTGCTGACACTAGGTGGGGCTGTGCCCCACTCCAAATCAGCCACATAATTATTTTACTTTTGTTTACATATTCTATAATGCCATTCATCTTAATTAACTCAACTTATGCTAATTGTGCCTAAAAGTGCCCAACATATTACATACATGCCAACCTTTCCAAATCCAAAAGAGGTAGGTTTGCGCGCGGCAAATGTGCACGCCCAAATTAGGTAATCAGAACCCCAGTAATTACATGTATAAACCATGTATTTAACATATATTGCATCATTTTATGCATTTTTCAGAAAAAGTGGTAGTTTGGTAAACACTAAACAGTGACATCAACGACATGTTTGGTCTGTAAAATGCCCGAAAAGTAAAAGAATGGGAGATAAATATCCCAAAGTCTCCACATTTTATTATATTTTTAATGTGTTTCTGGTCCTCTTTCAGTTGCATTGTTGGCGAAGCCTGTGACATAAGATTTTCAACGACATAATTACTCTGTAGCTATGTTAGTTTGACAATAAAGAACCTTGAACCTTGACAGTGTAGATCAGGGGTGCCTAACCTTTTTTTAACCGAGAGCTACTTTTAAAGTGGCCAGTCTGCCGAGATCTACCAGTCCAAATAGAGAGGTGTAGCCATTACTGACAGCCTACTACCAGGTAAATACACACTTCTACTTGTATAAAACTGACCTTTGTACGATTAATACTTCATAAAATACTGCAGATCCTTTATCTTACCTCTTTCTAATCAACACACACACAAGTATTTAACTGAAGTTACACAACAGTGTTGTTGATACAGAGTTGGGAGTTTATTCACACGTCACATACTACAGTGGGTAATGTTTTCAAGAAACATTGAACAGTGCTGCCACATATGATACAGGAAAAAAAGAAAAGACTGAACCCTTTCTTTGCCATTATATAAAAATAGTGTTGCTACAAAAGTATAAATTAGTTTTACTAATAAGACAACTCAGATCTGAAGCTACACAGGAATCTGCTGCCAAAGTGCAATAAAAAAGACAAAATTAATAGAATCAAAGCCTTTTCTTTTTTTTGCATTTTAGTAGAGTATAAAAAGAAATGCCTTTTAAAATAGGATGCAAGCAGCACTAGTTTCTTAACCTGAATTGATAATAGACTATAATCAATTTAAACAGAACAGATCTTAAAGTTTGCATTCTTATACCATTTTGTACAATCATTATAATGAATAAGTTCAAACAAACTAAAACTTACAGCTGATTAATAACGGTATCTAACTTGAGTTTTTATTATATCAAAAACCTGTTGAAATGCTACTGTTATTTTTACTGTCCCAAAAAAGCGCGTCGGCAGCCTCCAGGAATGCTTCTTTCACAACTTCGCCGTCTTTGAAAGACTTCATGTGTTTTGCAAGAACGTGACTGACACGATAAGATGCTATGGTAGCAGCCTTGCTCTTGTTGTTGGGCCTGGTGAAAATGGACTGCTGTGCATTGGGAGCGTAGGGCAGAATTAGGAGGGAATTCCGTCTCGTAGCGTTTGTGCACTGTTTTGAAATGCCGCTCCTAAATTACCCTTCTTCGATAAAGCCACGCTCGCATTGCAGATGAGACAGATAGACTTTGAATTGGAATAGATACAAAAATAATCATCCTCCCCACTCAGAGTGAAAATTATATATTTTGGGCTCTTTTGCTTCTGCCATAATTGTGGTCTTGTGTGTGCGGACTGCACAGCAAACTAGTGCCCACTGCCCAGTGCCCACTGCCTACCAGCCACGCCCCGATACATGGGGTCACGCCAATCACAAAGCTTTGATGCGTTCATGTGCATTATTCTGGCACAGGAAGATTATGTTATAGGACATTAACGATAAAACAGAATATTGTTGTTCTATTTTTAGACACATCTCGCGATCGACTGAAACACAGAGGACTGTTTGTATGATGGGATCACAGACACGCTGCAAACGGTGTCCGCCAAAAGTCGAGTCCAGTGTCTATGTAGTGTCATTTTTATTTGTTATAGTTTGGGAAGATTGAAAATCGGTAGGGAGAGTCAGCTAAATCGGTAGGCGGTAGAAACATGTCAAAAGCGGTAGACTACCGCCCAAATCGGTAGGGTTGGCAGGTATGATATTAGCATTGAATATGGTTTGTTTCCTTCTGTTTCTTAATAACCCAGGTGAGCAGAGGGCAGCTGAAGCGACGTGCGTGGCTCTTTGTGGCTCAGTGCTGGTTGGCTGTGAACCAAAGTGACGGGCGGGTGGAGAGGATTCTGGGAAAATGCACTCGTGGAATAGGCTTTTTTAAGGTACAGAGTCCTCATACACATACACTCAGATACAAAAAACTAATATTAATATCTCCCCCCCTTGCAGATGCTGAGTCTCAAGCTATCAGACTATTTGGCCGATTTCCACATCTGGATATCTTTGTACAGCTGCCCCTGCCCCAACGCGTTCACACACACTCAGAGACTGTGTGTGAGCCTGCTGCTTCTGCTGGGATATGCACGTGTCAGCACCCTGATCATATCACAAATGGATGATCAGGTTGGTTAATAAAACCTATAGAGTTTAATATTTAGAGCCCCAAGAGTGTCCACATTTGTTAACGCTGATCCGTTGTTTGCGTTGTCCTGAACACTATTATGATCATCTGACAGATAAAAGAAATGGAGACTATCGGAGGCAAAAGAAAACTCTTTATATCTTTATTCCCACAACATGGTGAACCCTGTCTGACTCTAATTCTTGTGTTTTCAGGGCACAGATCTGCCATCAGTGTCCCCTAAGATTCTGGTAAATAAAATCACGGATAAAGAACCTGAAATCACAACACTTTGCAGTTTGTTGCTCATTAACGAGGGGGACAATGCCAATCAAACACCTCCGGGAAAAGAGTTTGGTACGAGGGATGGAGGACAGGAACCGAGAAGTGTTGATGGGGGTTCATCGGACGGCAGCTTGGAGGAGGACGTCCCTCTGAAGGGAGGAGGATTCAGATCTCACTGGGGTCTCTACCTGGCCTGGACTTTGTGTCTGCTGATGTCCCTCTGCTGCCTGGTGCTCTCTGCAGTGCTGGGGATGAGGTAACAGACATCTGGAGGATTGTGAAGTGGTGTGGATAATGCTGACAGATTTATTATCAATACTGACTTTAAAATGTCTCAGAGTCATAATGTTTATTGTTGGGAAAATACTGAATGTACTCTTCCAATATGAGAGTAACATGATAACAAAGGTATCCCAACTGTAGCTGTGTACATGACAGGATGTATGATTACCTAGAAGAGCATCAGGACTGTTTTAGGCATATGATAGCTATGTGATTAACATGATGATTCAGCCTCTATGGAGATAGACATATGACAAGCATGATCATTTCTGACGTGGAGCTAATCTGAACTAAACATTGAATACTGCTTTCTATTCCTCCATCTTGTGACTGTGTAACTCCCTCTCTTGTATATCAGCATGTGAAGGACACTGTTCAGGAACTAGTTGTATCAAAATAAAGGTCCCCTATTATACTGTTTTCATCAATATCTTATAGGTCTCAGATATATACAAACATGTCTCTGAAGTGTTTGGCTCCAAATACCAAACAGATCATTGCAGCATCCCATAATCCCCTCTGTTTCAGCCCTGTTTCTAAAGTGCTGGACAAAACGTGTAAGTATCATCAACATTTGTTTGCCACATATCTGATTTTCTGCAATAGTTCAAAAGCCAATTTCAAAAATCCCATTTACTTTTATTTGAGGGTATGATTGCGATGCTAACATGCTAACATCCAAGTTTGCTAACAAACAGACGTCATCCCTGCACCGCTCTATTACAAAAGGACCTATAAGGCTTGTTGTCCTCTGTCTATACCCTGTAATGATTCAATATAAACTATACCAGTCATTTGAATCGTACTAAGGGTGTGTTTTATTTCTAATTACCTCTTAATAACAAATGTATTACCCCCTAAGTCCCTGTACTTCTTCCACTCTACCAACCAGTAGCAGGTATTTCTAATTGGTACCCAACATGTACAAAACATTTACAAACTGTTATTTGAAATAAGACTAATTCAATATGTTTGATAGTGATATATCAAACCTAATAGCTATAATATTGGAGCATCATCCTTCAGATGCCTGGAGTACCACAACGATGTAAAACACATAGTGGGATATAGTTATATTTAATGCTTCTAACACGATTATATTTGAGTGAAATAGTGCAAAAATGTATTAAAATCAACTGATCTGTATATAATATCAGTATTTTTTTAAGTGTGTCTAAGTAGAAACAAACACACAAATAATGCACTTATAATAAATAATTATATATTTTATATTAATAAAGACAGAAAAGACATGTGTGCTTACAAAGAAGCGTGTGACTTTGACTCAAAACAACATCAGGAACAATTAAAACAAATTAAATGTTTGCATTGTGTAACTGTAAAGACCTTAAAGCACAACATTTATTCTGCTGATAAAGTCATAAAGTGGGACAAATTAATTGCATTTTACTACGAAATCACATGTGACCTTAACGGAATCACATGTGATCCTTAACGGAATCACATGTGACCTTAACGGAATCACATCTTCACAGTTGAGAGTAGACGCGATGACATCATCACATGACATCTCAGTTCAGAGTAGAATCGATGACATCATCACATGACATCACAGATGGCTTTCATCTTGACATTGCGAGAGCTCTGAAGTGCAGGCATTCTTCAGTTCTTCAGTTCAGAGCGGTGAGTGGTACATGTATTCAGTCAGAGCAAACTAACTTCACAGTTTTCTAGACAAAACACGTATTACGTAGACACATAGATTTGTATTCCTACGCACAACACAAGTCCACAGACAGCGCCATGGATAGAACAAAGTCAGACCAGAGCAACAAGGAGACATCCCACAGCCAGAACGATGAGAGTCTCCTGCAGTTTGACGCAGAGACCGTCAAACTGCTTGTGATGAGAGGAGATGAACTCGTTGAGTGTGTGACAGTCTGTGCGGAAAGATACGGCGCTCTGGGGGAAAGATACAGCGCTCTGGAGGAAAGATACAGCGCTCTGGAGGAGGAGATGGAAGCTAAAGAGGCTCAACACAAGCAGCAGCTGGACGAGAACCTGGTGACCATAAACCTGCTGAAGAGAAGAGAGGAAGAACTCCTTCAGTGCCAGGAGAAGTCCACCAAGGACCTGGCTGAGAAACAACAGAGCTGGGAGAGTGGAAGACAAGGCGTGAAGTATGTAGTGGACAAGACAAACTACCAGGCCGCTAGAAACCACACCTTGGAGACGGAAAATCAAAAGATGGAATGGAAAGTGAAAGGGGTGATGAAGCACAACAGTCAGCAGACCTTTAGAATCCAAACCTTGGAGAAGGAAGTCCAAAAGTTGGTGCTCCAGTTGGAAAAGCAGGGAGAAAAGATCTCTGAAGACCAACAACCGATGGAGGCCAAACTAAAACAGGTGGAGAAGGAGAACGAGGATCTGGCAAAGAAGAACAAAAGCTGGGAGACGGATGTCAAACAGCTGGAAGACCAGATGAGAGAGAAGGAGGAAAAGTTCTCCAAAGACCTCGCCGAAGAACACCTGAGCTGCGAAACCAAGGTTCATTTCATGGAGACCAAATTTCAAGAGGAAGAGAAGAAGAAGGGCAACCTGGTTCTGAAAAAACTGATCGGGGAGAATGAATTGAAAGTGGTTCAGGCACAATTAGAACAGGCCAAGGAATCCATGAGGAACCTGGCCAAGATCAACAAGAGCTGGGAGTTCAATGTCAAACAGAAGGACATGAAAGTCCAGCAGCTGAAGAACGACTTGGAGGAGCAGGAGAAAAAGTTCTCTGAAGATTTGGCCAAAAAACACCTGAGCTGGGAGACTGGGTTAAAACAGGTGGAGGCTAAATGCAAACAGGTGGAGAAGCAAAATAATCATTTGGCCAAGATCAACAAAAGCTGGGAGACGGATGTCCAACAGCTCAAAGACAAAATGAGAGAGCAGGAGGTAAAGTTCTCAGAAGACCTGGCCGAAAAACACCTGAGCTGGGAGAGTGAGAAACATCAGCTGGAGGACGAGAGGAGAGAGATGGAGACTACATTAAAACAGGTTGAGGAATCCAAGAAGAAGCTGGCTGAGGAGAACCGCAGCTTGGAGTTGGACGTCACACTGAATGTCTGGCAAGTGAAGCAGTTTGAGAAAGACATGGAGGTGCAGCAGGAAAGGTTCTCCAAACAACACCAGAGCTGGGAAACCAAGGCCAGTTTGATGGAGACCGAAATAAAAGAGGTCACTCAGGAGAAGGAAGACCTGGCTCAGAAGCTTCAGAGCCAGGCGACTGAATTCAAAGAGATTCAGGTTCAATTACATCAGGCAGAGGATGAGAACAACCTGAGCTGGGAGACAAAAGTCCAGCAGCTTGAGGAGGAGATGAAGGAGCAGAAGGAGAAGTGCTCCAAAGACCTGAGCCAGAAACACCAGAGCTGGGAGACCACGGTTCATCTGATGGAGACTCAACTGAAGGAGGCGAAGGAGGAGATGAAGGAGCAGAAGGAGAAGTGCTCCAAAGACCTGAGCCAGAAACACCAGAGCTGGGAGACCACGGTTCATCTGATGGAGACTCAACTGAAGGAGGCGAAGGAGGCGAAGGACGACCTCGCTCAGACGCGACTGAGCTGGGAGGCCAAAGAGAAGAAGATGGAGGACGAGAAGACACTTCTGGAGGACCTGTGTCTTCACATGAAGAATAAGAGCAGAGGATTATTCGCTCGCAGGGGGGCGACTGAGGAAAGGGACGTCATTTTGCAGAAAATGCTACGCAAGATGCAAGAGAAGGAGATGGGAAAGAAAGCAAAGGGGGAGAAAGAGGAGAAGGAGGAGGCTGGACGTCAGTAGCTGTCTTTTCCTCTCCTCTTTCCCTCCTCCATTTCCCCTCACCTCCTTCCTCCTACCTCACCCCCTCCTGCCTTCCCCTTTTCATACTCAGGGTTTTCTCCTGGAGCTCAGGTTTTCCCACAATCTGTATAATGGATGTAAAAAAACTCACTATTAAGTCCCTCCCCCATTAACTGTACTCACTTCCTGCTACCTCACCCTCTCTCACCTTCCTCCATACTTTACTTACTTCCTCCATACTTTCCCCTCACTTCACCCCAAACCCTCTCCTCCATTTCCCTCACCTCTTTCTTCCTACATCACCCCCTCTTCCCATTTTCATATTTAGTGTTTTTTAGTTGTATTTAGACTTGATTTTAAAATTAAAATGTTAATTAAATGTATGATGTGTATGCCTCACTGTGTAAACGTATACAGTATATATTAATTACTGTATGACATGTTGGTTACTAAAGTACCGGTATCTGTTCTATTTGTGATTTAAACAACTTTGAATTTAATAAATACAACAACAACAGAAGATGTTTGTGCAGATTGTTCTTTTATTTTGGGGTTCAATTACATTGTTGTGTTTTTGTTGTTTTTAAAAAATGTGTTGATTTCATATGAGCTGTTAAAGTGTTCAAAGCTCAGGGTTTACATTTAAACATTATTTAAGGTCCCCTATTATACTGTTTTTCAGGTCTCAGATATATACAGAGCCTGTCTCTGATTGGCTGAAACACCAAACAGATCATTGCAGCATCCCATAATCCCCTCTGTTTCAGTCCTGTTTCTAAAGTGCTGATTCTCTGTCTGTTACTTCAGATGAAAATAAGGAGCCCCTCCCCACGCCCCTCTGAGAGAGATTTGATTAAAAAGAACTCAATGGTGCTCTAGGAGGAGATTCAGGTGATAAGGGGGGGGGGGGGGTTACCTTGGTTGGTGATTGGCTAATGGTTACACAAGCCAAAACATCGTTATGACATCATAACGTGGCCAAAATCTGATCAGCTCATTTTCAGACAGGTTTATATAGAAATGGATCAGGAGAAAAAGAGAGAGAATCTTTGTTCCTGAAACTTTCAGAGTCTCTTTCCACAGAGGGGACACATGTTGATGAAGAAGAGACATGAAGAAGAGGGGACACATGTTGATGTAGAAGAGACATGAAGAAGAGGGGACACATGTTGATGTAGAAGAGACATGAAGAAGAGGGGACACATGTTGATGTGGAAGAGACATGAAGAAGAGGGGACACATGTTGATGTAGAAGAGACATGAAGAAGAGGGGACACATGTTGATGTAGAAGAGACATGAAGAAGAGGGGACACATGTTGATGTAGAAGAGACATGAAGAAGAGGGGACACATGTTGATGGAGAAGAGACATGAAGAAGAGGGGACACATGTTGATGGAGAAGAGACATGAAGAAGAGGGGACACATGTTGATGTAGAAGAGACATGAAGAAGAGGGGACACATGTTGATGTAGAAGAGACATGAAGAAGAGAGGACACATGTTGATGTAGAAGAGACATGAAGAAGAGGGACACGTGTTGATGTAGAAGAGACATGAAGAAGAGGGGACACATGTTGATGTAGAAGAGACATGAAGAAGAGGGGACACATGTTGATGTAGAAGAGACATGAAGAAGAGGGGACACATGTTGATGTAGAAGAGACATGAAGAAGAGGGGACACATGTTGAGAAGAGACATGAACAAGTGGATTTTGCATAATAGGTGACGTTTAAAGTTAAGATATACTTTATTGAACCCAAATTGGATTTGTTTCCATTACAGCAGCATGTTAAAACAAAGTATTGAGTAGAACATAAACAAACTTAAAATAGAAACATCTCAAAATAGAAAAACAGAACTAAAATAGAAAATATAAATATATCTTATCTTTTCTTTAGCTTAAAACAATGTGTTGGATGAGAGACGACTCACTCAGTGATATTTGTCAGAGTCTATATCACTGCTGGGTTTTAACAGCCTCCTGTCTTTCCTACAGGTGATAGGGGTGATGTCCTCATTAGTCAGAAGAGCCAAAAGATCTGGAGGCAGAGGGAATGTGCTGACCATGGCAGAATTATCCCGCTACATCAGGAGGAAGATCTCTGAGGTCACCTGGCAGCGAAGACAAGCATGGACTGAACATCATGTGGAGGGAAAGGTGGGGAAAAGTCAATAAAAACAATAAAACTGAGATCCATTTTACAGACTGTAATAAAGGCCGTGTAACATTTGTATAGTCAAATGACCTTGATGTGAACATTGGAGGTCAGATTTATGATCTAATGCTACTGGCAATGCTTCTGCAGGCGTCTCTTAAAATGAAGACTATGTCTACAATAAATAATATCCGATAAGATAAACCTGTATTGATCCCTGTAGGGAATTCAATTGTTGCCTCATATCATACATCCTCACACCGAACACATCCCACCACTTAATAACTATCTGTAGAGTTCACTTTAACTTTGCCTTCTGGTTTTTACAGACGTATTACTTTGAGGAGTTTGAAAGCTTATTAGATGAGCTTTTGTTCAGACTGAGCGCCAGGCCATTGACAGGTTTATTTTCACCTGATCCTGCATCACCAGGTCCGAGCTTGAACTGGAGGACATGCCGTTTCTGCAGCAGAGAAACCAAAGGGGAGGCTGTCCCTTCTCTGACGTTGTTGTGGGATTGGATAATTCACAACAACCAGGAACAAGAGCCGGAGAAAACCCAAAAGACCAAGAGCTCCAGACTTATTTAAAGACACAGAACTACACGTCCCGCCCAGAGACGCTCATCAGGGTTTGGACAGAAGATGTTCTGGAGAAGCAAAGTGACCCATGGACAGAAATCAATGATAAAACTCAGACCCCACAGACTGAGATGGTGGTGGAGGTGTTGGTCCACGAGGAGCCTGGCAGGGTAGAGCCAGATCAATAAGTGATGGAGATGTGGCTGAAAATCTGCAAGTATTACAAGACAACAAGATCTACAAGGTCTGTATTTTCTGTTCTGTTAAGATTAACAACTGTATGTGACCAGCATGTTTCTGCAAATACTGTTACCTGAGTCACTAGTTTAAACAAAGAGATCATTCACCTTAATGTTCGTGCAACCTGTCAATGCATGCATGTATTTTAGTTCATGCATCACATTTACCTATATCTGTTTTTAAAAGCATTTTGACAAGCAAGTCATTGGTGTCTTACTAGATATATGGAAGTAGCATGTGAAAATGTGAACTTTCTTTACTTTTTTATTTGAGAGTATATAAGTTTAAGGGAATACCATGGATGTTAGTTTCCAAATGCTAGTTATCTAACATTATATAAACACAACATATTGACATCAGGAGTGGAGTGCACCAGCTGGGCGTAAAAAAGTAGGTCTTAACTCTAACGTCAGGCTTAGCTACGTCCGACTTAGTGATTAGAATTTACACCGAGTGCACCAAACCTGACTAGTCTCGGTCGTAGCTGCGCCTGGTCTTAAGATGCGCGTCCACGTGAATACACGTGAATACATGCGAAACAGTAATTGTTGCCAAGCAACACACGTCTATATAATTTTGGACCGCAGAGAAGAGGGAATTCCCACACCCACAGCATCAGCGATGACTCAAGAGGAATCCCAAATGGCCACACCCCGAAAGAGAAAGAGGGATTTGTCAGAGCTACAGCGGGAACTGACGGAGAAAGAAATCGTTCGTGTGGAGGTGGAGACCGTAAAATTGAGAGCGGAACACGAGAAAAATGAGCTGGAGAAGGAGAAATTGAGACTCCAAATTATAATTCTTAATAATCAAATAATCACTGAAGAAGACAATGTGTTCACCATTCTGTAATCATATCTGTTGTACTTGTTTTTTATCTCAATTTCATGTTAACATCGATTTAATACATTAATGTAGCCTTTGTTTCTGCTAAAAGAGGTGTCGACCAGCTAGGGCAACAAGAAAATCGGCGAAATCAAATGTGACGATTAAAAAATAAATTAAAAACATCTCATTTTGACAATAAAAACCGACCAATAGGCGCGGTAGACCATTTGCTTGGCACTTCTGGGTATTTCTCCACTGGTTGGGCCATGTTAACAATACCGTGTAACTATCACGTTTGAAGGGACGAAACCGTGACATATTCACGTCTCCCAGCATGGTAGATCGTCACATGTTCACGTCTTGCCGTGATACCGGGTTGGGTGCAACACAGTCTCACTCCCTGAACGTCCAGGAGCGACGCTTGGTCAGGGTCCATGGCGTCCAGTTGTGACGCGCCGAGTCTCCTTCTGCTTCATAAACGGACGCAAAGAGCTTTCAACTGATTGCAATGTATTCCCATCGGCGGCGGTATTTGACGCTCAGGGAAGCACCGCATCGGTCCATGTCGGCAGCACTTAAAGGCAATGTGAGCGTCCATTCCCATTGGATAACGGAAGATTTTACACCCGGAAGTAAGTATTCTCTTTACTGTCGATTACAGTGATATCTGCACTACTCATCAACTCAAAAACACCAAATTATCCTTGTTAATTACACAACATTGATTGGTTTAAATTGTGTACAATGCTTTTGTATTTTCCCCCTTCGATTCGGAGAAACAAATATTTTTTCGGAGTTTAGGATGGCAGAAGACACTACACTACCCAGAATCCTCAGCTATCGTTTGGGACTACACCATGTGCTTCGCTCGACAAACCCCGTGATTAGTCCTCAAGCTCTGTGATTGGTTGTTGGAGTGGCAGTGCGTGAAGTTTACACGGAGCGTCAAACAGCACTTTGATATGGAATGAATCCCATCGACGGCACACTGTTCAAAACAGGAATCGAACGTGTCCTTACACCCCCCCCCCCCCCCCCCCCCTTAGGTCACAGGCTCCTCCAACAGTGCAACACAATAAAACAGATACACAGAAAAAATAGTGCAAGTAAATACAAAAAGTAAAATAGTAAATAGTCCAATAAGAGTCTATATACAAGTAATTGGAACTCCACATGAAGTCAATCCACAGATGCGTTTTACATCAATCTCACATCATTATTGAGCTGCTTTGAATTGTTTTTGCTCATTGATGAAGGCGGTCTGTCTCTGACCCCACAGTGCAGCCGACAGCCTGGGCCCTGTGTGGGGGGTGCACATCTGGCATGACAACTCTGGACCCTCCCCGAGCTGGAACATCAAACACCTGGACGTGTCCGAGGTAAAGAATGACATTACCACACACATCCTTTACCCCAGGGGTGTCCAAAGCTTTTTCACCGAGGGCCACATACAGAAGAATATACGAAGGGCTGGGCCACTCGCTAGAGGAGAGGTATATCGCCTCATAGGTTCAGTTATAAATTGGAAAAATCTATTAAATGTAGGTAAATTATTCTTGATACTCGAAAATGCTTTTAAGAAAGAAACAGCCCATTTGTTGGCCATATTTCTTTATACTTTTTTTATTTGCTGAGGGCCGCATTTGGCCCCCTGGCAGTAGTTTGGACACCCTGCTTTACCCCCAGTTTCCTTCATTTCTGAAATACAAATGAGTTTTTCTCGGTGAAGGTAGAATCCAAAAAACTGAGAAAATTCTCGACGTATTTCCTGTGGGTGAATTACGGCAGTATGTCACAACACTAAAACTATATAAACATCAGTTTACAAACTCTTGCACAATTTAATTTATCCTGTAACTACTTCACAAACACGTGCAATTTCTCCTCACTGTTTTAAGGCCGCTACACACCCACCTGAGACCAAAGAACGCGTACCGAAGGCGTCCCGACTTTTACGTCAGCTACATCGCCTGCGTCGGCTACACCGCCCGCTACGCCGCCCGCCTACGAACACACCGCAAATACTTCAGTCGACGAGTGGCAATAACTGTCCTTACCAGCAGGCAGCGGTAGTGTGAACAGCCAATCAGAGTGATTGCTTGGGCCGACTTTCTCTGACCTCCCGCGGCCGATTCAGGTGTGAAAAGGTGCCGTAAAGAGACAACGGTGCGGGACACACCAACCTGAGTAGGGCGCCGCGAATGCCCGACTGCCTCTGATGGCCTCTGACTCCCAAAATCGGGTTGGTGTGTAGCCAGCTTTAGACCGTTCTGCATGAACAGTTCTGACATTTTTGCAGGCGTGTTTGAGAAATATATACGAGCATACGACTGGATAAATGAGAGTTGGATTGTACTCCAAGTTTGTTGAGTTTTTTTTTAAATCATTCAAGAATTTTCAGTTTTTGTTGGATTCTTCATTTTTCATGGAGGCATTCCCAGGCTCCACCAACAATGCAACATAAATAGAGATAAGGCATAAAACAATAACAATAGAATAGACCAATGTGCAAATAATGCAGGAGTAGTTCACTAAATACAAGTAAATATAATAAGATGAGCTAAATAGTCTGGTTGTCAGCTGTGTTCTTTTTAACCAAATCTCTCTCAGAGGGGCGTGGGGAGGGGCTCCTTATTTTCATCTAAAGAAATCAGCACTTTTTAAACAGGGCTGAAACAGAGGGGATTATGGGATGCTGCAATGATCCGTTTGGTGTTTCAGCCAATCAGAGACAGGCTCTGTATATATCTGAGACATGAAAAACAGTATAATAGGGGACCTTTAAATAACGTTTAAATGTAAACCCTGAGCTTTGAACACTTTAACAGCTCATATGAAATCAACACATTTTTTAAAAACAACAAAAACACAACAATGTAATTGAACCCCAAAATAAAAGAACAATCTGCACAAACATCTTCTGTTGTTGTTGTATTTATTAAATTCAAAGTTGTTTAAATCACAAATAGAACAGATACCGGTACTTTAGTAACCAACATGTCATACAGTAATTAATATATACTGTATACGTTTACACAGTGAGGCATACACATCATACATTTAATTAACATTTTAATTTTAAAATCAAGTCTAAATACAACTAAAAAACACTAAATATGAAAATGGGAAGAGGGGGTGATGTAGGAAGAAAGAGGTGAGGGAAATGGAGGATAGAGTTTGGGGTGAAGTGAGGGGAAAGTATGGAGGAAGTAGGTAAAGTATGGAGGAAGGTGAAAGAGGGTGAGGTAGCAGGAAGTAAGTACAGTTAATGGGGGAGGGACTTAATAGTGAGTTGTTTTACCTCCATTATACAGATTGTGGGAAAATCTGAGCTCCAGGAGAAAACCCTGAGTATGAAAAGGGGAAGGCAGGAGGGGGTGAGGTAGGAGGAAGGAGGTGAGGGGAAATGGAGGAGGGAAAGAGGAGAGGAAAAGACAGCTACTGGTAACCGGTAACTGTTTGTGTAACACATCCGACCCTTTGCAGGGGATGCCTACTGCGGGTGGCAGAACAGACCTGAATCCAGTAGACTTCTCAGGATGACTAGAGATCTTCTCATAGTCCAGAACAGTTAATAGGCACAGCAGAATCACGATATGGGCCATTTTCCCAGACCAGCACACAGTATCCGCGATGTTCCTGGGGCAAAAATCCTCCTCACAGCAGGAAAGGACAGGCGAAAGCAGCAGCGAGGAAGCGCTCCGGTCTCTCCGTGGTATCCCCGGGGTAAAAGGTCTCCTCAGCAAAGCAGCACACGACAGGTGGGAGCAGGCCTCCGCAACAGCAGAACCAGGACAGGTGGAAAGCAGGCCCCAGCCGTGGCAAATCCTCCTCCGCACAGCAGCACATGCCCGGTGGAAGCTGGCCCCAGCCCGAAGCGTGGAGCCACTCAGTCTCACCGCGATGGCTCCGGGATAAAATCCTCCTAAGTACAGCCGTACTCTACAGGTGGGAGCAGGCCTCCGCAGATCGTAGATGACCTGATTGTGGTTTCAGTAGTGTGTAGGATGTGAGAGTAATTCACAGATATTGCCCTAATGCTGCCGCTTATTCATGCGACGAACATCGTCGAGAAAGTCTAAAGACACATCATGGCAAATACTACTGTATAGAAAAAGCACCTAAATCACATCAAAACGTTTTAAAGTAACGAGCATATGGATGCACGGACAAGCGCTGAAAACTTGCATCCGAATCTTCCGAATACCGGAAGCGTATATATACAAATAAGTTGACAGTTATAATGAGACAAGCAAAAAGAGAATATTATAATAATATGTTAAAAGAAAAGAAAAATGATATCAAGGGCACATGGAAAATCTTAAATAATGTTATTGGAAATAAATCTGTATCCACTGGCCTGCCCAGTCACTTCATTGATGACAAAAATAAGGTTGTAAAAAACATGATTGAAGTGGTACATGAATTTAACTATTTTTTTGTAAATGTCGGACCTAATCTTGCAAAGACTATTCCAAAACAACGGGCAAAGAGAGGATGGCGGAATTGGGGGAAGTAAAGTGTTGCAGTCAATGTTTCTGGGAGAGATAAACGAAATTGAAATTAGATCCATTGTAGACAAATGCAAAAATAAGACTTCGACTGATAGTGATGGGATCGACATGACAATAGTGAAAACGACTATTGACTGTATAATTAAACCGCTAACCTACATCTTTAATCTTTAATTTCAGACAGGTATTTTTCCAGACAGCATGAAATCCGTGCATGATGCACGGATTCTGAAGAACAGCCCCATCTACGCTAGGGGGACTTACCCTCCACCAGGGTATTTCATCCTAGCTGATGGTGGCTACCCATGTCTACAGGAACCCCTGGCCCTTATCACACCATATAAGAGGCCAGTGAGAGGCATGGCAGAACAACGGTTTAATTGCCATCACTCCAGGGGTCGCGCAATCATTGAGCGGGCCTTTGGGGTGATGAAAACCCGCTTCAGGTGCATCTTTTTAGAAACACTTGAAGTACATCATAAGTTTGTCCCCAAGGTAATGAATCATTCTAATGTTTCTGTAGCAAATTAGTTCATTACAATCCTAATATCCTTATTCTGCTATATTAACACTGTCTTAATGCCTAACAATTGCATAGTCACATACAATATGCATCACACTTTGTTTTGTCATTTTTTTGCTCTGCCTTGTGCACAGGTTGTAACGGCATGTGTAATCTTACACAACATCTGTGTCGGGGTTGGAGACGACCTACCTCCAGACGCCGCCGCTCTGGAGGACAACCAGCCACCTGCTGCGGATGAAGGTGCATGTGGGGAAAGTGAGAGTGGAGCAGCATGGCGTGTGGCCCTTGCCAACGAGGTGTCCGCACTTGCTGGTGCTCCACAGGACCATGACTATTGTGCACAGGTGAACATCATGGCTCAAAGCCCATGTCACAATCTGCTTATACTGCAGTAACTGTATTTTGTAAAATGATCATCTCTCCAGGACAGAACCACTAAACTAACATAACACTTTCTCCTTCTGTTTGCAGCCTTGAAAAAGTCCTGGCGGATAAACAGCCAAAACATCATAAAATCACCAATTCTGCCTACATGTGGGAGATGGACCCTCTGGCAGGAGGCTGCGCTCCATCAGGACCAGAACCTCTCTCCACCTGAACAGTTTCTTCACCTCCGCTACCGGCCTCTTAAATAAGGCCTGGCCCCCCCACTGATACTTTACCTCAGACTCTATGCATTACATTAATGCACACAATGTTCAAATATTGCTTACTGGACATATTTCATATGTTATATTCTATAATTCACTGCATTCTATTAAGCTGTAAATGACTGCTTGACTTTATTTTATTGCTATCTATCTATATTTGTTTACAGTGTTGTTAATATAGTTCGCTATCTGTGTACTTGTGTTTTATATTTAATGTATGCGCCATGACATCAAGTCAAATTCCTTGTACTTGTGAGTATACCTGCCAATAAAGCCCTTTATGATTCAGAATAATAAAATGTGTATTCATATATCATACTTGATGTCTGCAAACCTTTTTTTACACATATTGGTGGACATTGTAGCATAAAACACAAATATCAACAAGAGGCAAAGTCAAAACAAGGTTCTTTTTCATTCAGTCATATTTTTTATTTGGGGGCAAAACGCTCCAAGACAGCCAAAAACTTTTCGGACCTTTCTCGGGCCTCTGCTGCTCTCTTCTCATCTGCCTCTCTCTGGTAGAGGATGTCCTCCCTTAAGAGATCAAGGTAGGGATCCTCTCTCTCCCTCTTTTTCCTTCCTCCTCTCCTCTCCGTGTCGCCCTTGTCTTTTCCCTCCTCATCCTCTCGCCCTTTCTGACCTACCTGGGCAGTGCTTGGCCCCGGATTTGCGTCTTGGATGGAGGAAATCAGGCAGGGGGGCGAGACCGCCGCAGACTGCCCTAATGCCTCATCCATTAGGACAAACCAGGCCCAAGTCGCTGCCGTGGGTTTCCCGTCCTCGGTGCCCTGCCCTGAGGCGGGACACTTGCATAGAGTGGCGAAGTCCCTCCCCTTCCGGTTGAGCCCCATGGGACCTTATTTCGGAAAAGTTATGCATTGAAGTCAATGGAGAGAGAAAGATTATCTTTCGATCCCGTTTGAATTGTGCCACGAATTACACATATGATGTTTGTCAATTTAAAAGATAATTTTGCAAGTCAAAAAAATTAAAATGTGTCGTAAAACTGTGAAGTAACACATTTGTTTGTGTGAAAGGCTCAATGAACTACATCTCTGGTCAACCACACACGTCACCAAGATGGCCGTCACTACTGTCTTGTCAACAAACGATTGACTATCACCACAATGAAACACGTCCTGAAGAATGTCATGCAAAGCCTGCCTTCCTTTGATTCTCTCTGAACTGCCTGGTCGTTTTAATGTTTAATGTCAACCATTTGTGCAGATAGCATGAAGTAGAAAAGATCGCCGATGCTAACGTTAGCGTTAGCATTTCTCCCCCGGAATTAAATGGTGTATTATAGAATGATCACACTGGTGACAGTACTATTCAAAGGGTTCACGAAATATGACTACTACTCTTACTGTTTAACATTTTGGGTTACTTAATGTTACTTCATGTTAAGGCTAATAAAAATGACAAGGCTGTAATGCTAACTAACGTGCTAGCTACTAGCTAGGTAGCTAACTTGATCAAGCCACTCCTGGTCGTTTCATCAGACGGGAAGCAAAAGAACGAGCAAGACCCATTGCTGGTATAATAACAACCTGGTACTAAGCACACAGGCATCTTGTTAAAGTTATCTTATCTTAGCCAGCGCCATATAGATAGATTATATCTATATTGCGCTGATCTTAGGTATCTGAATGGTGGAGGTAAACAATTGTGACATCACTTACGCGACTCTGGGATTTGTAGTCTTTCTAGTTACGTATTTTTCATAGTCTTATATTTCAACAGTTTTATGACAAACTGTGACTTTTTTGACATGGAAATGATTTTTTAAGATTGACAAACATCATATGTGTAATTCATGGCACAATTCAAACGGGATCGAAAGATAAGTTTTCTCTCCCCATTGACTTCAATGCATAACTTTTCCGGAATAAGGTCCCATACCCCGGAAGTAAGTGGGAGGGACTTCGCCACTCTATTCCTGAGCAGTGAAGACCAAACACATACACGCATTAATATATGAAAACATAATACATTTTAATTTCAAACCTTTATTACAGGTGAATCCCATTGAGATCATTGATCTCTTTTTCAAGGATGACCTGCTGCCAGTAGGTTCCACATGAATACATTTGAACATATAAAACAACAGCAAAAACAAACATGATCATGTCTATAACCTCTCACACCTTGTAAGGCAAGGCAAGGCAAGGCAAGTTTATTTATATAGCACCTTTCAACACAAGGCAATTCAAAGTGCTTTACAAAAATGGAAGACATTATGAAAATGGCATTTAAAATCAGTCATTAAAAAGAAAAGATAATAAAATAAACATTAAAAGAAAAAATACATGGATAAAAGTTAAAAGTTACAGTGCAGTTTAAGATGTGAATAGTTCAATTAAAAGCAGCGGCAAAAAGAAAAGTCTTCAGCCTGGATTTAAAAGTAGTAAGAGTTGCAGCGGGCAGGTGTACTTCATTTTGAGGTTGTCCCACTTTTTTTTGGCTTGGACGTGGGTTACCCTTCCCTCAATCCCCATGTTTGCCACAATTGTCCTATGTAAATTATAAGAAGGAGAAAGCAGCGATTAAATTACATCTTGAACAATATTTACTACCTAAACAATGTCACTTGCTTCTCACCGATAACCACTGGCGGCCGTGTCCCGACCGCCCGTGAACAGGTGCTGGAGCTCAACACGGAGGCGTATAAAGGCCTCCGTCTGTTCCTTAGTCCCTTGAGCAAACACCAGAAACAACAGTATAATGCCGTGTGTAATTAATGAATACCAGGCCAAAAACTCTGTTGCCAGTTTATTACAGAAACTGAGCTTAACTGCAGTCCGGCAACAAACAATTGTCCCACTCTCTCTAACGGTTTCAACATAAACTGTACCGAAAATAAATACCTCACGATGTACCTATCTAATTATTAACTAGCTTTACTTTCACAGAACACATTTTTGGTGATAACAAATTTATCAAAGTAACGTATTTACCAACACATTTTGTACCCCACTTTACATACTTACATTTAAATGTGTACTGCTTCACTTCAGCCATTTCCGCCACAGATTTTGGAAATTGGTCCGTGAGCAAAGCATTGTGGGGATTTTAAGGCCGCGAAGTCTACTCATGTGCACACTCGATATTTCTCCAAACGGAGTACGCCGGGCTCGGTAGATTTCCAAGTATACTGGAGATTGGAACAGTACTTCGGCGGCACTCGATGACGTAGTATGCTTGAAATAGTGGCTCGGAAGCAGCTTTACTCGCGATTGAGAAACACCCCCTGTGTTTGCCTTCCCGTCGTTAGTTTCCCTGGTGTGTCTGATTTCCTGATTGTGTTCACCTTGTGCCCCTGTGTTTTCTCCTCCCTCCTCACCTGTGTCTTGTTGTGTGATTAGTTTTGTGTGTATTTAAGTTCTGGTTTTTCTGTCTGTCTTTGTTAGATCCTTGTTTGTCTGTGACTGTGTTCACGGGTTAGTGTTCTTTTTGTCACCGCTAAAACCTTAATAAAGGTATTTTCTTTGTTATCTGCATTTGGGTCCTGCCTGCTTCACTCAACCCTAACAACATTATCCCGCTTATTACATGGCCACACTCTCAAGTAACGATATGACTCCCAATATTAATTGAAATGCTGTTATGAATTTAGAAAATGTTTTTATTGATTTAAAAAATAGTTGTATGTATTGACATAAATCCGCTAAGAAAAATAGTCCGTTGTTACCGTTTGAAATACGCAGCAACGGCAGGAAGGCGGAGCTTTTTGATTACAGATTTGAAAACATCGTTGCTTGGTTTAAAAGTAGCACAATTCATAATGTCAAACCTTGGAAAGTATCTAGATATCCCTGCCCTAATGCCAAAGTAACTGGCAACTGAATATGTTTTGCCGCTTGATGTCTATGTTTGGACCGCTGCGTAAAAAGGAAGGTTTCTGCCCGTTACTTCTCCGCTGTTTTCTTGTCGCTCTTGTCTTGTCAGTTCGAAAAGCAAACTACATGCAGTTTGCTTTTCAGCCAAACTGTATACAGTTCAATCGACCGGACTTCTTTGTGCAGATGTGAGCGTCCTTAACAACGGTCAATAAATCCTTGACAGCGGTCTGTCTGTTCTGGATTAAGAACGTGTCACGTGTTCTGAATTGACCAATCAGAATCGAGAATTCAACTAAGCCATGTAATAATGAGCTTTAAAAAGATGTGATAACGACTCTATAATATAAGAATAATAAAGGGAGCATCTCTCTTCCTCTCTCTCTCTCTCCTGACAGGCCGTCAGTATCACTCATGTAGCTGGCTGTGCTTGCTGGCTGTACTTCAGTTGTGATTTTGCGCTTTATATATTTAAAAAAAAAACATATTTAAAAAAAAAAAAATCTTCAATTTCAGGAGTGGCACGGGGGTTCCCTTAGGGGGGTGCAGCCCCATGTCTCAAGAATCACTGGTCTAAATGATTGTTAATAGTTTTCTGATTTATGTGTACATTTGTTGTTTTTTATTTGCAGTATTCCATCTTGGATGGAGCGGTGACTCGCCAGGCTCTGTACGCCCGAGGGCTACAGATCTTGTGGCGCTGCTTCCAACTGCTGGGGCGGCAGCTGAGGCTCCGGCGGGCTGCCGAACAGAAGGTGGAGACCCTGAAAAGGGAGAATGTCCTCTTAAAGAGGAAGGCAGAGGTGCTGCAGGCAACCGCCTCCTTTGCTAAGGATGGGAAGTGTTGGTCCTTCAAGTTTCAAATGTATGACTGTGATTGTGCAGTATTACATTGACTGTTTTTTTTTTGGCTGGACTGATAGAGTATCACCGTTGTGTTTTAGTCTTCAAAAGTTAACATGTTATTGAATGAAATCTGTCCTCTATGAGTAGAAGGAATCTTAACCATGTCATATGATTTGCTACTTTAGCAGAGAAGAGGAAATGTGTAAGCAGTACAGACAAATAAAGAGTCATTTGAATTAGGAATTGACATTATAGATTACACTGTTTTCTAACAACTTGGCCCCAACAATTGATCCCAGTGAGTGTTGTTAAAAGGTGTGACCCACACACCACCACGAGGTACCGACAAACTCCCTTCTTTCTATACTACCTCCATTCATCAGTTTTCGCACATCATTTCAACTTTTACCCTGTTAGTTTTTCCCTTTAGACTTTAAACACAGACCTTAATGAACACACCTCTGAAACCTTGGGATTCAATACCCGTAAAGCACTGCTGCCGTATTTAAGATCAACCGATCGTGGCGACCTCCAATATGACATAGAATCCAGCAACAGAGTTTAGCTTAGGTGCGACTTACCTATTGTTCTCTCTGGTGTCTCTGCAAGACTCCGTCAGGGATTGATCCTCAGCCAAGGAACAGGACACTGGAATCAGACTGGACTCAGGACTCAAGCTATTGTGGGAACAGGTTTACAGTGCCGTCTGAATTGTCACCTATTCAACAATAATCAGAAGGGCTACATGGACTTTAGTTACCTATCACAAATGTGAACAGGTAGTTTTATTAAAGTTTCACAAGTTACAACACCACACATCAATAAAGAATTAAATGCGTTTTGCCCAGATACATATTATATCCGAGATCTTGCCTCAATACGAGTAAGTAATACGATCGTCTTCCGTTGCTTGCTAAACAAGCTGGAGAGTTCAAGTTCAAAGCCGAGTTCGAAGAGGAACTGCTCTCCAGTGTTTTTCAGTCTTCTTTTATCCTCTTTTTTCCCGCGGTTTGTCACATGGTCTGACACGTGGTTTGTCACATGCTTTTCGTGCAAGCTGGCGCGTTTAGAGGTGTCCTTCTTCGTTGTTGTGGTTAACTGTTCACTTCCAGCGAGGAAATACATAACAGATGTTCTCCTCGAAAAGGGAAGTGCATAGAGAGTTCAAGTCCTCGAAAGAGGAAGTGAGTACCTTTGCATCACGGGTCTTTATGAGCACCCATGTAAGGATTTATGTTATACACCCTGTTTATATTGCTAAAGCATTAAACTATACGATACATGTCTATGGCATTCAGAGTTTTAACACAGTTTTTAGCATATAAAGCTTTATATAATAAAATACATTGTTCCATTTTCTTCCTTTCTTCAACAGTGTATAATAGAAGGATAAGAAAGATTATATCAATATCTTGTTGTATTGATTGCATCATCATACAATGACGAGTCATTTGTGATAATGTGTTGTGTTTTTTTGTCTTCATTTGTGCAGAGCAAAAGGGACACAGTCAGTCAAACGGAGGAGCAGACTGAGGAGGAGAAGATGGAGTGAAAGTCATAGATTAGAAATATTTTTGTTGGAATAAATTCATGTGTTAAATTCATTTGTTTCATGTGGTTGTTGGTTTACAGTTCAACTAGGGTATGTGTGTAGTTATAATTAAGAATGTTAATGTTAACACAATATTATTAGTAATTATTAGATCATCATCAATGAATTGCTATAGATAGCATCATGTTGTTTTTCCAGAAATCCTCTTCCACACAATTTAATTTCCCTAAATCAGGAAGACCATTATTTATGATAAAATACAACTGTATTGTCACCTTAGAGTTATTAACATTGTTAGGCAGTTGTATTTAAAATGGGTATTACATTCTTATGTCAGCAGGTGGCAGTAATGAGCAGTGATTCATTTGGAGATTAGATGTAGATGAGAATTTGCTTTATTCAAACCAAAGTGGGAATTGTTTTTGTCATAGTAGCATGTAAACAGTAAGTCAAAGTTTAAATAGAACACAAGCATTAACAGTTAATAGACACATCAACAGTAGAAAATATATTATTTTTACCCAAAAGAGTAAAGAATATAATGAAAAGATGAAAGAATATACAGGGCATCTAATATCATCTAGTAGTTAGAGTAATATAACTGTCACAATACAAAATATATAATCATAGGATACTATATACACATCAGAAAAGTGCAAATGTGATTTATAAATTAGGATAATGTATATGTAGGTATTGTAGGGAAAACTGTTGGGATGAAAAGGCTTCCTGAATCTGTCAGTAACAAAGCATTTCTATTTAAAACTCAAATCCCATAAAAATAAAATAAACATGAAAGTTACTCACTCATTGTATGCATATGTATTAGTGTGTGAAAATGTAAAATACACGAAACAGAAGCAGTGTGTGGAAGATGAGTGAGTTCCACTCTGGGAAGTTGATAGTTTGGTATCTGACGCGATGCGAATATTCGAATTGCTCCAATAGCTGGAGTTTCACCGTGACTGTCAGCTGTTGTACTCCGGTCCAAACAGGACGCGCTGGAGAGGGGGCGGGGCTTATCTCCATGTAAATACTGTGGTAAACTCAACTACAACAAAATTAACATATTTTACCGTGATTTAATTGTAATACACGTTTGAAAATGATGCCGAAGGAACAAAATACTGATAATGGTTAGTAAAAACCATGAATTAATGATTTGACAAGTCTGCAGACAAGACGGCAGGCGAAGAACCTTTTAAAATGTGTGTTTTCTAAACTAACTCAGTCCACACTCACAATAACATGATACAGACACAACAGCGACTGTATTCACCATGACACAGAGAGTCTGTGGTCTGTTTATGTTTAACTTTTGTCCAGTTTCTGAACAGATATGAGGCGCTGTTTTTGTTTTTTTAATAAACGTCAGTGGCTGAGATCCTCACTGCTGATTGGCTACCACGAGAACGCGTCATGCGAATTTGAGGCTCGAGTTGAACATTGTTATTAAAGAGACTCGTTCGTACACACACACACACACACACACACACATAGACTTTTGCATTTCAAAGTATTGCTTGTTCATACAGTTGATTGTTGGTGCTTCACTGTGCACTGCTGAATGATGAATGTGCAGAGTTGGACCCTGGAAGGCTGTTTGTTCTGCTCTGAAATGGAATATATTTGTTACATATTAATAGATATTGAGATTTTTAGATTTGATTTGGGATTTGTGAATGGGAGAAGTAGGCAGGCAGGTGTCAGTAGGTTATCTGACATGTAAATGGTCAACAATTGTACATTCTCCATTAGCCTACGAGCTCCCCGTTAGAGCGAAGGACTATTCCTTGTCAATGTAGCATGACTTTGGATATGCGCTTAACTTGTCCTGGATTGGAATTTTTCCGAACATTTCCCTAGGAGGAGTTTGCAAAAATGTGCTTAAAATGCATGAAAAACGCAATTTTTTGGAAATTGCCGAGTTTTTGGGGGGCAGGGCTAATGGAAGGCAATTTGAAATATGTCCAGATTCATAAGAGCAATGTATATACAGTACATCGTTTCGTGAATATCGGGAAAACTATATCAGAGTAGTTTGGAGTAATTTGCGACGTGTAAATCGTCAAAAATGGTGTATTCGCTGTTAGCTTACGACCTCCACGATTGATTTATCAAAAATGTGCTACGCAATTACCCATGTAACTTTCGTGAAACCTCCGTATGTCACGGTGAGCAGGTGAGTATCCAGTTTTTTCTTAATCCTGTTTTTGACCTTTGTGACCCCAATAAAATGTTCATTCCAAATTGTTATGTTGTCTCTGTATTTATTTACAATTCACGTGTTCTCTAAAGTGGGCCTCCATTTAGTATTTCAGTCATGAAGAAGAGTAAGCACGTGGGCGTCCATTTTAGGTTATGGCCTGGAAAAGGGGGCGGTTAGGATTAGCGTTCGATTGAGGGGCGAGAGAGTATCAGGCAGTGAGCCCTGAGGGGCCATCGGAGAGAGCCAACCTACCCAAGAAATGAGAACATGGGGCACTGACTGTGTTAGGGATTAAGAGGCTTGGATCCTACTGCCCGGGAACCGGTCTGTAAGATCGAGTGCTCGGGCCATCCTTGTTCACCACCGAGGCAGGCCAACTCTCACCTTAGGCCCCAAGAAAAATGTAATTACGTTGAGTGATAGCTATCATAGTAGTGTTTTTACTATCAATCACATATAACAATTCTAATACACATCTTCAGTAGTAAACCCAGGAGTCATTGAATGTTTCTGCTTATTATTAAACAATCTCCCCCCATGTAGCTGTGCGTGAGTTTTCAGCATTCAGGATTCTTCATCAAAGTAGCATGTAGCTGTGCGTGAGTTTTCAGCATTCAGGATTCTTCATCAAAGTAGCATGTAGCTGTGCGTGTGCGCTTTCAGTATTTAGGATTCTTCATCATAATTCTTCATCATTGTAGCATGTAGCTGTGCGTTTGTGCTTTCAGCATTCAGGAGGATATCAGAGACGAGTAAGCAGGAGAGATGCCTTCGCTGCCATGCATCAGGACTGAATGAGCCGAAAAGGGCTTCTGCACTCTTTTATATATAGGTGTGGGAGGAGCTTATTTGTCGTTGAGTTTCGTGAAAGCTACCGTATGTTCCCGTAAGCAGGTAAATTGCCATGTATTTTCTTAATCCTATGTTGGACCTTTGTAACCCCAATAAAATGTTCATTCCAAATTGTTATGTTGTCTCCTTATTTATTTACAATTCACGTGTTCTCTTCATTAATTTAAAGTGGGCCGCCATTTTAGTTTTAAGGCATGAGGAGGAGTAAGCACGTGGGCGTCCATTTTAGGTTACGACCTGGAAAGTGTTTGACGGTTAGGATTAGAATTATAGTGAGGGGGAGAGAGTATCAGGCAGTGAATTATAAGGGGCCACCAGAGAGAGCGAACCTGCCACAGAAATGAAACATGGAGCACTCGCTGAGTCAGGGAAGAAAGGGTTTGGATCCTGCTGCCAAGACGGCTACAGGACTGAATGCACTGGCCATCCTTGCTCTCCACCGAGGCAGATCCAACTCCCACCTTAGACCCCAAGAAAAATTAAATGACGTTGAGTGATAGCTATCATAGTAGTGTTTTTACTATCACTCACATATAACAATTCTATACATCTTCAGTAGTAAACCCAGGAGTCTTTGATTGTTTCGGCTTATTATAACTAAACAATCTCCCCCCAGGATAGCCCTGAAAGGGTGATCAAATCCAAGCAGTGTGTATTATAGGAACATGTAGCTGTGCGTGTGAGTTTTCAGCATTCAGGAGGATATGCGCAGCTATACACGTAAGCAAGAGAGATGCATTCGCTGCGCTGCATCAGGACGGAGTGAGACAGACAGGGCTTCCACTAGGGGTGGGCGGATCGATCCCAAAATATCGATACTTCCGATATTACGTTACGTTTCAAAATATCGATACTAGAGCCAATAGGATCGATACTTTTATACTTTTTTTTTCCTCTCCTCTACTCGTCAATTTCATCAAAACTATGTGCAGACGAACACAAGTATATGCGCTCTTTTCTTCTCTCTCCACTGCTGTCCTCCTCTCCTCGAGGCTCGCGCACGCGCAGCGCGCTCCCTGCGTGAACACCGATTATCAAGCTGACTGACAGCAGCCAGCAGGACGAGTAGTATGAAGCTGCAGCGTCGGAGGCTGCAGTCTCAGGACCGCACTCCTGGGACCTAGTGAGCAGGAGACATGAATATGAACGACAACGCAGAGAGTGTGAGTAGTGTGAAGTGCTTTTAAAGTTTTATTTGTTTAACATTAATAACAATTCCGGTGTCTTGAAATGAAGTGTGATTAGCTAACATTAACTATGATAGTCTTAAGGCAATACAAACAAACATGTTAGCTTATGATAGCTTCTAACAGTATTAAAGGCACTAAAAACAATTATTCGTTAGCTATAGCTTTCGGCAAAAGCATTATTAGCAAAAGCATTAGCTTCGTTAGCATATTTGATTATTTGTTTAATGAAACTGTAGCGTGATTTTGGCAAGCCCAACTAGGTGTCCTACATTAATTGTTGATTTAATCACTAATTACAGTAAGAGTGTGAGTAATGTGAATCATGTTGTTTGTTTAAAGTTAACAACTATTCTGGTGTATTCAATTGGACAGCAATACAAGCAACACGTGCTAAATGTCATCTGTTAGCCTATGATGACTCGCTGCAAAACCAACTGTTAGCCTTTTTGTTTATTTGTTTAATGAAACCGTATGTTATGGTTATGTTATTTAGCAGAGGCTTTTATCCAAAGTGACTCACAAAAAACATAAAATAACCATAATTAACATTAGAATATCAATACAAATAGTTACATAGTCAGTTACATTACTTATTACATTTTTAACAGGGTAATTAGTCATCTGTAACCTGCTACATTTAAAAAAAGTAAACTTCCCAACTCTGATCATTAATTATAGTCAGCTAATTAATTAAACTTCAGAGGATGACAAAAGCATGTCAATATAATCTGTCTGTCCGCTACATTAAATCAGCAGTAGCCTAAATTCTGTCTTCAGTGTAAATGCTTCTTTAATCATCATTGTATTACTATTTGAATTCAGTGTAAATAATCTTAACTGTGCTAACTGCCTGTTTACTGTTTATCAGACAGTCTCATCATTTTGACATGTTTTGTAATATTGCATGAGGTGTTTTAGTCAGTTATTATGTCGGCCTATTCTGTAGGTTAGAATATTGTGAAGTTGATTGACTAAGAGTAAGGTCAGCTAAATTAAGGAAGGTTTTGTTCTTTTTCTGTCTGAATTGTAATTTTCTTATGACATTCTACTTCAGGTGTCGTCAACTGGAATATCTTCACAGAGGGACACAAACAGGAATTTAGGAAGGCCTACCAAATTTCCAGGTGCTTTCAGTGTGACAACCTGTATAAGGACGTTGGCACAGGCTACCGGGGAAGTGGACGGCGAGGAATATTACAGGGTTTTTACTCAGAAGAGGGCTTCCCGGGGTGCTGGAGCTGTTTTCTGGTGGTTGAGGGAACAGCAGACCCCGCCTCACCCCAGTGAACAATCCACAGTGTGGAAATTGTGCCCAATAAATACAAATGTATTCTGCACTGAAATGCCTCTCGTCAAATTGCATGTTTATCTTTTGCAGCCTGGTGCATAAACACACTAACAGTTGTTTTTGAGTAATCTAGCACCTCTTCAAAGACACATTTGATTGATTTATTTCGAACGTGTAATACAATAAAAAAAATATATATAATAATAATGAAATGAAACAAGAGAATTATGATACTGTAGAAACATAAGCAGTATCAAATTGATTCAAAGGAGTTTACACTTATTTAACCCCACCCCTTCTCCCAAAAACTAAATTAACAGTTTGTTTTCTTTAACAAAATATACATCTAGATGTATGTCTACATACAATATACATTTACAATTATAAATAGATTATATCATTTTACTACAAATATATAATATTTATGTTGTATGTCAAATTTGATAAGACAAATATAAAAGACTATCTTTTTACATCTGACATACAAAATACATTTGTTATTAAAAACAAAAACATATTAACAACAACTTGTTGTTAATAATAATAATTTAATTTCAGTAAGAAAAACATATTTTCATGCATTTTTAGATGGTTAATAACAAGCATTACAATGTCTAAAGAGACTCCTGTGTATGAGACTCAATACTCGCTGGTTGTACTTTTGCGGTCATCCAATCTGCTAGGTGGCGATGTTGCAAAACAACTAGGGTCCTGTGAGTGCGGTCCTGAAAGTACAGCCTCCGACGCTGCAGCTTCATACTATTGAGCAGGACAGCAGCAGCCAGCGACTCGCGAGTGCGACACACACACGCGCATGATGGCTGAGAGAAAGAGGAGCGTTGTGTGGAGCTATTTTACAACTGGCAATGAAAACTTAGCGAACTGTGATGTGTGCAAGAAGGAAGTTTGCTACTGTGGCCACTTTGTATTGTTATTTTTCATGTTTGCACTTTAAATTTGCAAAAGTAAAACGTTTATTTGTCTATAAAAACTGTCCTGTCTTTATTCATGAAAATGAATTCAGATTTAGTCTATTTATGATGCTTTCAGCTCAAAAATCATGTCATGCAGCTCTCCTCTATTTGAAAGTACATAAGACGATACTGGCCCTGAAATACTTGGTATCGGATCGAATCCAGATTTTGTGGTATCGCCCACCCCTAGCTTCCACACGCTGTTTATATAGGTGTAGGAGGGGCTTATTTCCCATGTAACTTTCGTGAAACCTCCGTATCTCACGGTGAGCAGATGAGTATCCAGTTTTTTCTTAATCCTGTTTTTGACCTTTGTGACACCAATAAAATGTTCATTCCAAATTGTTATGTTGTCTCTGTATTTATTTGCAATTCACGTGTTCTCTAAAGTGGGCCTCCATTTAGTTATTTCAGTCATGAAGAAGAGTAAGCACGTGGGCGTCCATTTTAGGTTATGGCCTGGAAAAGGGGGCGGTTAGGATTAGCGTTCGATTGAGGGCGAGAGAGTATCAGGCAGTGACCCCTGAGGGGCCATCGGAGAGTGTTAGAAATTAAAATCAATATTCAATGACGTAATTACGCACAGTAAGCTTTGTCGTAGCAGTTGATACCCCCTCTGGCACTGTATGCAAAACCATCTCACCCTACAAGACAGTGAGATATACACAGACACAGTATGCAAAACCTCACCCCCTAAACGCGTCTGTTGATCACACATACATTTAAGATTCACTCTCAGAGAGATGACCTAATCAGAGAAACTAAGACAATGAGAAAGAGGAGGGAAGTTCCCTCCCTACGTCACCGCCCACCATTGATGAGGAGGAGTCACCACTGAGATATAGAGAGAGGTGACGGAGCTCTGGAGACTTCTTCTTCTCCACCACGAGACTTCACCCCTTCACCCCGGCGAGGCAACAGCTGCTCTGTCTCTCCTATTACCCTCTGCTTGTTGTATCATCGTGCCATTTAATTAAACTCAACCAATTTGAACCTTTTCGGAGACTCCATTAGTCTCTTCATTCTAAGCTTCTCTCCTGGGCGCGAGAACAACGAATACTTCTAACAAGAGCCAACCTACCCCAGAAATGAGAACATGGGGCACTGGCTGTGTTAGGGAATAAGAGGCTTGGATCCTACTGCCGGGGAGTGTAAGATCGAGTGCTCGGGCCATCCTTGTTCACCACCGAGGCAGGCCAACTCTCATCTTAGGCCCCAAGAAAAATGTAATTACGTTGAGTGATAGCTATCATAGTAGTGTTTTTACTATCAATCACATATAACAATTCTAATACACATCCTCAGTAGTAAACCCAGGAGTCATTGAATGTTTCTGCTTATTATTAAACAATCTCCCCCAATGTAGCTGTGCGTGAGTTTTCAGCATTCAGGATTCTTCATCAAAGTAGCATGTAGCTGTGCGTGTGCGCTTTCAGTATTCAGGATTCTTCATCATAATTCTTCATCATTGTAACATGTAGCTGTGCGTTTGTGCTTTCAGCATTCAGGAGGATATCAGAGACAAGTAAGCAGGAGAGATGCCTTCGCTGCCATGCATCAGGACTGAATGAGCCAAAAAAGGGCTTCTGCACTCTTTTATATATAGGTGTGGGAGGAGCTTATTTGTCTGTGAGTTTCGTGAAGCTACCGTATGTTCCCGTAAGCAGGTAAATTGCCATGTATTTTCTTAACCCTATGTTGGACCTTTGTAACCCCAATAAAATGTTCATTCCAAATTGTTATGTTGTCTCCTTATTTATTTACAATAGAGAACCGCAGTGAAAACCCAGAAGTAAACTTCTTCCGGTTCCTTCGACAAAAATGCAATGCAATTTCTCCATAGGATTTTGGAAAATAGCTTGAAATAAGGTCTGTGGTTGACACACATTTAAGAGACGGATCACGTTTTGTTTAGTCGGATAATCTCCACATGTCTACTGTTAGAAGTATTCGTTATTCTCGCGCCCAGGAGAGGAGCTTAGAATGAAGAGACTAATGGAGTCTCCGAAAAGGTTCAAATTGGTTGAGTTTAATTAAATGGCACGATGATACAACAAGCAGAGGGTAAGGAAAAGACAAAGCCGGTGATGTCTCTCGTGAGGCTGCAGCGAAGACAAGTCCCGTCTTGTCCTCCCCGATCTCCTTTATCTCTTCTCGTTCTCTCCTGCTGTGCAGATAGGGGGAACGCCCTCCTCGGTATTCAATCGACATCGCGTGAAACAGAGGATTTCGACATTTGTATTCCTTGCTTACTTCCTTAAGTCTTTTCTCCTCTTTATCTCTTTCTTGACTTTTTATTTACGGTAATACTTTATAAACAGCTGTAATAGTTTAGAAATCCTAGAAACACTTTTACGGCACAGTTCTCATTAACTCCTGACGTCATAGCTACCCACGTATGTGAAAACAATAAAACAGCTTTTAAACTGACGATATATTTTAGACTAAATGATGCTATTAAACATTGATTTTAATTTCTAACACTACCCATCTTTTATAATTTTCTAATCATAAATCTAATCGATAGATTTATGATCGATAGATTTATGATTCGTCTCAGAATCAACCTCATTTTAATGAGTTTCTGTCTCTGACAAAGAGGTCATAAAATAAAGGAAGATTCCCGGACATAAAAGTCAACTCTGCTTTACATTTCTCGTATAACATTCATACACAAACATATACTGTAAGTATATAAGGCAAGCAACCAGGTGAATGAAGACATTTGAGTTTTTTCTGGGATTGTGGATATGACGGATAATTTTGAGGAGTGTCTCTGTTTTTTTATGTTATATATTTTTCATATCTGTGTCATGCAGTGTGGGTCTCTCACTTCTGTCGTCAGGGCACAGACTGTAGAGGGCTCTTTGGTCTTGACTTGGTCTCGGTTTAGGGGGTTTGGACAACAACAGTACTGCTAAAGTGTTTTGTCTTATAGTGTCTGTAGAAAACGTTTGTTATGGTAATGAATGCCTCTTGTTCATGTAACCAAGCAAAAATAAACACAAACAATTATATAAGTTGAGGTCAACACACTTATTTATTATATGTAATGTTGAAACGTAATGCAGTGGGTGTTTTACAGTGGGCTTCACTGAGCATAGAGCAGAAATCCACTGAAAATCATGCGATTATACAAATCACAAAAACGTTGTAGCTGGAGGGCAGAACAATGTTGGCAACATCTCCCTTCTCCAGCTGAAGAACAATTGAGTTAGCCGCAGAGACATAGCCATAGGCATCATTGTAATCTTGAAGCCTCATCTTCATCACGTTGTTGAGAGCGAATTCAAGAGCGGGTATCTGATACAAAGCGGCTTCCCCACATGTTTGAAGCTGAAGTAGTAGACTCCTTTGACGGGGCTGTGAGATACCTGCATCAGAGGAGAAGGTCAGTGAGGGGAGATTGTTTCTGGTGCTTCAGGCAGGGACTTAAGGATGTTTTTTTTTTTAAATAAGGAGCATGTAGGAGCTCTTGACTTTTGTTCTATTTCTACCATGATCAACTGTAGGAAAACTAAGAGATGTTTTAATGGTTTCATTAAGAAAACTCTTAAGAAAGCTTACAGTCACACAATCTACTGTAAATAACGTTAGCGTGTGTGTGTGTGTGTGTGTGTGTGTGTGTGTGTGTGTGTGTGTGTGTGTGTGTGTGTGTGGTGTGTGTGTGTGTGCGTGTGCATGTGCGTGTGTGTGTTGTGTGTGTGTGTGTGTGTGTGTGTGTGTGTGTGTGTGGTGTGTGTGCTCAGTACCTGTAGTTGGGCTGTAGGCCCAGGCCGACATTGGGTGAAGACTTTAGTGTACTTCAGTATACTGTTAGTGCCGAAGGGTCCGACTACTCCTGCATCACTGAGACCGGCTGAGAACGCCACCTGAGGACCGGCTGTGAGAAAGAGGAGGATGCAGCAGAGTTTGATATTGCTGGTATATCAGTAGACCAGTTCTATTCTTATACAATACTTTGACTCTTCATAATAGTTTCTGTTTCTTACCTCTGTCACTGAAGCTCATCTTGGCCTCTAGAACTGAACACATTTTAAAATTGTAAAAAATAAATGATGGTCAACATTTGTCTTCAGTGTTTTTCATTTTTACAAAACCGCGCATTCAAGAATTGTTCTACCATACTAAAATGTGCACTTTTTCTCTAGACCGCTTTTTTGCCTTTTAAAAATGGGAACAGATTTAGTTTTTATGAAAAAAACAACAACTTTGTATTTCTCAATGTTTTCTACCTGTGCTCTTATTCTCACTTGCTGAGACTCTATCCAGGAGATCTGCAATACAAAAAGAAGCTCATTATCTGACAAACAACCACACGTGATATCTTATCAGTTTCTCACTTTTGTATTTTACACAAAATTATGTCTTTGTATCTTAACATTCACAACATTTCCCTTTTTATGAAGTTTCTGTTTCTTACCTGCATTCGCTCTCTTGAGCTCCTCCACCTCCTTCTCACTGGAGCTCATCCTGGCCTCTAAAGCTGAACACATTTAAAAAATTGTTATTAGTATTATTGTAGAATGTCACCGTGGAGCTCTGTCACAAACATTATTGTACATCAACATATAAGTAAGCATATTATGTAAATATTTACCTGCTTTCACTTCTTGGATATCAAAGTCCCCCTCTTTCTTCCCTGTCCCCCCTCCATCCTCACCCTGAGCCCCCCGTCCAGAGCAGACAGAGCAGCAACGCCAGACAAACTGCAGTTTCTCCTCATTCTGAAATATCGCTGTTCAGACAGAGAAGTGTAACACGTCTCGCTCTGTTCCCGTCTTTATATCCACCTTAAACAGGTCACGAGGCCGTGAGAATCCAGCAGATGTCTTTGATAACAAACGTGAAAAACATCCAAACGTCCTTGGACATTAACCTGATTTTAAAGGAAACAACAACTTGAATTTTGTCCTTGAACATAGCTTTATTATGTATGCTTTCAAAAGTAACATCTTTAATGGCTAAACTGCATTCTTTCATATTTGTTCTCAGTGTGTAAGGGTTGTTTTCCTAGACTTGTATGAAAGAGGAAATACTATGCTCATTTCCAGGTTCATATTAATAATAATAATAATAATAGTAATAATAATAATAATACATGTTATTTATATAGCGCTTCTCCTGGTGCTCAAAGCGCTTATACATATCAGTATGTAGTGTCTCTACTGTGACATGTCTCCATGCTTTAATGTTCTAAAAGCTCTTTATTTTTCTCATACTGCCTGTGCTGGTGCAACACACTCTCACTCCCTGAACGTCCAGGAGCGACGCTTGGTCAGGGTCCATGGCGTCCAGTTGTGACGCGCCGAGTCTCCTTCAGCTTCATAAACGGACGCAAAGAGCTTTCAACTGATTGCAATGTATTCCCATCGGCGGCGGTATTTGACGCTCAGGGAAGCACCGCATCGGTCCATGTCGGCGGCACTTAAAGGCAATGTGAGCGTCCATTCCCATTGGATAACGGAAGATTTTACACCCGGAAGTAAGTATTCTCTTTACTGTCGATTACAGTGATATCTGCACTACTCATCAACTCAAAAACACCAGATTATCCTTGTTAATTACACAACATTGATTGGTTTAAATTGTGTACAATGCTTTTGTATTTTCCCCCTTCGATTCGGAGAAACAAATATTTTTTCGGAGTTTAGGATGGCGGAAGACACTACACTACCCAGAATCCTCAGCTATCGTTTGGGACTACACCATGTGCTTCGCTCGACAAACCCCGTGATTAGTCCTCAAGCTCTGTGATTGGATGTTGGAGTGGCAGTGCGCGAAGTTTACACGGAGCGTCAAACAGCACTTTGAAATGGAATGAATCCCATCGACGGCACACTGTTCAAAACAGGAATCGAACGTGTCCTACCCCCCCTTAGGTCACAGGCTCCTCCAACCGTGCAACACAATAAAACAGATACACAGAGAAAATAGTGCAAGTAAATACAAAAAGAAAAATAGTAAATAGTGCAATAAAAGTCTATATACAAGTAATTGGAACTCCACATAAAGTCAATACACAGATGCGTTTTACATCAATCTCACATCATTATTGAGCTGCTTTGAAGGCGGTCTGTCTCTGACCCCACAGAAAATTCTCTACGTATTTCCTGTGGGTGAATTACGGCAGTATGTCACAACACTAAAACTATATATACATCAGTTTACAAACTCTTGCACAATTACATTTATCCTGTAACTACTTCACAAACACGTGCAATTTCTCCTCACTGTTTTAAGGCCGCTACACACCCACCTGAGACCAAAGAACGCGTACCGAAGGCGTCCCGACTTTTACGTCAGCTACATCGCCTGCGTTGGCTACGCCGCCCGCCTACGCCGCCCGCCTACGAACACACCGCAAATACTTCAGTCGACGAGTGGCAATAACTGTCCTTACCAGCAGGCAGCGGTAGTGTGAACAGCCAATCAGAGTGATTGCTTGGGCTGACTTTCTCTGACCTCCCGCGGCCGATTCAATATGTTGAATCGGCCGCGGGAGGTGTGAAAAGGTGCCGTAAAGAGACAACGGTGTGGGACACACCAACCTGAGTAGGGCGCCGCGAATTCCCGACTGCCTCTGACGGCCTCTGACTCCCAACATCGGGTTGGTGTGTAGCCAGCTTTAGACCGTTCTGCACGAACAGTTCTGACATTTTTGCAGGCGTGTTTGAGAAATATATACGAGCATTCGACTGGATAAATGAGAGTTGGATTGTACTCCAAGTTTGTTGAGAGTTTTTTTTTAAATCATTCAAGAATTTTCAGTTTTTGTTGTATTCTTCATTTTTCATGGAGGCATTCCCAGGCTCCACCAACAATGCAACATAAATAGATATAAGGCATAAAACAATAACAATAAAATAGACCAATGTGCAAATAATGCAGGAGTAGTTCACTAAATACAAGTAAATATAATAAGATGAGCTAAATAGTCTGGTTGTCAGCTGTGTTCTTTGTAACCAAATCTCTCTCAGAGGGGCGTGGGGAGGGGCTCCTTATTTTCATCTAAAGTAACAGACAGAGAATCAGCACTTTTGAAACAGGGCTGAAACAGAGGGGATTATGGGATGCTGCAATGATCTGTTTGGTATTTGGAGCCAAACACTTCAGAGACATGTTTGTATATATCTGAGACCTAAAAGATATTGATGAAAAACAGTATAATAGGCGACCTTTTTTTTGGTACAACTAGTTCCTGAACAGTGTCCTTCACATGCTGATATACAAGAGAGGGAGTTACACAGTCACAAGATGGAGGAATAGAAAGCAGTATTCAATGTTTCGTTCAGATTAGCTCCACGTCAGAAATGATCCTGCTTGTCATATGTCTATCTCCATAGAGGCTGAATCATCATGTTAATCACATAGCTATCATATGCCTAAAACAGTCCTGATGCTCTTCTAGGTAATCATACATCCTGTCATGTACACAGCTACAGTTGGGATACCTTTGTTATCATGTTACTCTCATATTGGAAAAGTACATTCAGTATTTTCCCAACAATAAACATTATGACTCTGAGACATTTTAAAGAGTCAGTATTGATAATAAATCAGTCAGCATTATCCACACCACTTCACAATCCTCCAGATGTCTGTTACCTCATCCCCAGCACTGCAGAGAGCACCAGGCAGCAGAGGGACATCAGCAGACACAAAGTCCAGGCCAGGTAGAGACCCCCAGTGAGATCTGAATCCTCCTCCCTTGGCATTGTCCCCCTCGTTAATGAGCAACAAACTGCAAAGTGTTGTGATTTCAGGTTCTTTATCCGTGATTTTATTTACCAGAATCTTAGGGGACACTGATGGCAGATCTGTGCCCTGAAAACACAATAATTAGAGTCAGACAGGGTTCACCATGTTGTGGGAATAAAGATATAAAGAGTTTTCTTTTTCCTCCGATAGTCTCCATTTCTTTTATCTGTCAGATGATCATAATAGTGTTCAGGACAACGCAAACAACGGATCAGCGTTAAAATGTTTTGGACACTCTTGGGGCTCTAAATATTAAACTCTATAGGTTTTATTAACCAACCTGATCATCCATTTGTGATATGATCAGGGTGCTGACACATGAATATCCCAGCAGAAGCAGCAGGCTCACACACAGTCTCTGAGTGTGTGTGAACGCGTTGGGGCAGGGGCAGCTGTACAAAGATATCCAGATGTGGAAATCGGCCAAATAGTCTGATAGCTTGAGACTCAGCGTCTGCAAGGGGGGAACATATTAATATTTGTTTTTTGTATCTGAGTGTATGTGTATGAGAACTCTGTACCTTAAAAAAGCCTATTCCACGAGTGCATTTTCCCAGAATCCTCTCCACCCGCCCGTCACTTTGGTTCACAGCCAACCAGCACTGAGCCACAAAGAGCCACGCACGTCCCTTCAGCTGCCCTCTGCTCACCTGGGTTATTAAGAAACAGAAGGAAAACAAACCATATTCAAAAGGAAAGTCCACGCAAATCCCCAGCACTTTACCCAGAGAACAACATTTGCATATCAATGACTGATCCTGTGTTACAGTTTTATCCCAAAGGCCATAAGACTGATGAACTCCTGAGCTCTGTGCCTTCACAACTTCATATCATCTGTTCATCTCACATGTTTATCTATTACTACAATAAGCAGTATTTAAATTCACTGTACAGCATTTCATTTTACATTCTAGTTAACCCTGAAATGTTGAGTACCCCAAAGTGTTATGATAGTAATGTATAGTAGGGTCCCCAGTACATAGAAACTGCCGGATGCTAACTTGCATTTGTTTTGAACAATTAGCATAAGTTGAGTTAATTAAGATGAATGGCATTATAGCATATGTAAACAAAAGTAAAACAATTATGTGGCCGATTTGGAGTGATTTTGGGGGGATTTTCAGGATCAATGATGGCAGTTTGAACCAGAAAGTGGCCATATGTGTACTCTCTGTGAGCTGATTTTGACTACCATGAGTATTGTTGCCACCATTGGATGCAGAGAGCACAAGATGGAAATGATTACCTCTACTGTGGACAATTCTTTTTCAAATAAATAGGCAATCTGTCCAATACAAATACATTTCTAACATAAAACTTTAGGGTACATTTCCGGGTTAACAACAGCTGACAACTAGACTATTTAGCTCATCTTATTATATTTACTTGTATTTAGTGAACTACTCCTGCATTATTTGCACATTGGTCTATTTTATTGTTATTGTTTTATGCCTTATATCTATTAATGTTGCATTGTTGGTGGAGCCTGGGAATGCCTCCATGAAAAATGAAGAATCCAACAAAAACGGAAAACTTGGAGTACAATCCAACTCTCATTTATCCAGTCGTATGCTCGTATATATTTCTCAAACACGCCTGCAAAAATGTCAGAACTGTTCATGCAAAACGGTCTAAAGCTGGCTACACACCAACCCGATTTTGGGAGTCAGAGGCCGTGAGAGGCAGTCGGGCATTCGCGGCGCCCTACTCAGGTTGGTGTGTCCCGCTGCGCACCGTTGTCTCTTTACGGCACCTTTTCACACCTCCCGCGGGAGGTCAGAGAAAGTCGGCCCAAGCAATCACTCTGATTGGCTGTTCACACTACCGCTGCCTGCTGGTAAGGACAGTTATTGCCACTCGTCGACTGAAGTATTTGCGGTGTGTTTGTAGGCGGGCGGCGTAGCGGGCGGCGTAGCCGACGCAGGCGATGTAGCTGACGTAAAAGTCGGGACGCCTTCGGTACGCGTTCTTTGGTCTCAGGTGGGTGTGTAGCGGCCTTAAAACAGTGAGGAGAAATTGCACGTGTTTGTGAAGTAGTTACAGGATAAATTAAATTGTGCAAGAGTTTGTAAACTGATGTTTATATAGTTTTAGTGTTGTGACATACTGCCGTAATTCACCCACAGGAAATACGTCGAGAATTTTCTCAGTTTTTTGGATTCTACCTTCACCGAGAAAAACTCATTTGTATTTCAGAAATGAAGGAAACTGGGGGTAAAGCAGGGGTGTCCAAACTACTGCCAGGGGGCCAAATGCGGCCCTCAGCAAATAAAAAAAGTATAAAGAAATATGGCCAACAAATGGGCTGTTTCTTTCTTATAAGCATTTTCAAGTATCAAGAATAATTTACCTACATTTAATAGATTTTTCCAACTTATAACTGAACCTATGAGGCGATATACCTCTCCTCTAGCGAGTGGCCCAGCTCTTCGTATATTCTTCTGTATGTGGCCCTCGGTGAAAAAGCTTTGGACACCCCTGGGGTAAAGGATGTGTGTGGTAATGTCATTCTTTACCTCGGACACGTCCAGGTGTTTGATGTTCCAGCTCGGGGAGGGTCCAGAGTTGTCGTGCCAGATGTGCACCCCCCACACAGGGCCCAGGCTGTCGGCTGCACTGTGGGGTCAGAGACAGACCGCCTTCATCAATGAGCAAAAACAATTCAAAGCAGCTCGATAATGATGTGAGATTGATGTAAAACGCATCTGTGTATTGACTTTATGTGGAGTTCCAATTACTTGTATATAGACTCTTATTGGACTATTTACTATTTTACTATTTTTCTTTTTGTATTTACTTGCACTATTTTTTCTGTGTATCTGTTTTATTGTGTTGCACTGTTGGAGGAGCCTGTGACCTAAGGGGGGGGGGGGGGGTGTAAGGACACGTTCGATTCCTGTTTTGAACAGTGTGCCGTCGATGGGATTCATTCCATTTCAAAGTGCTGTTTGACGCTCCGTGTAAACTTCTCGCACTGCCACTCCAACATCCAATCACAGAGCTTGAGGACTAATCACGGGGTTTGTCGAGCGAAGCACATGGTGTATTCCCAAACGATAGCTGAGGATTCTGGGTAGTGTAGTGTCTTCTGCCATCCTAAACTCCGAAAAAATATTTGTTTCTCCGAATCGAAGGGGGAAAATACAAAAGCATTGTACACAATTTAAACCAATCAATGTTGTGTAATTAACAAGGATAATTTGGTGATTTTGAGTTGATGAGTAGTGCAGATATCACTGTAATCGACAGTAAAGAGAATACTTACTTCCGGGTGTAAAATCCTCCGTTATCCAATGGGAATGGACGCTCACATTGCCTTTAAGTGCTGCCGACATGGACCGATGCGGTGCTTCCCTGAGCGTCAAATACCGCCGCCGATGGGAATACATTGCAATCAGTTGAAAGCTCTTTGCGTCCGTTTATGAAGCTGAAGGAGACTCCTGCGACCAAGCGTCGCTCCTGGACGTTCAGGGAGTGAGACTGTGTTGCACCAGCACAGGCAGTATGAGAAAAATAAAGAGCTTTTTGAACATTAAAGCATGGAGACATGTCACAGTAGAGACACTACATACTGATATGTAAAGCGTTTTGAGCACCAGGAGAAGCGCTATATAAATAACATGTATTATTATTATTATTACTATTATTATTATTATTATTATTAATATGAACCTGGAAATGAGCATAGTATTTCCTCTTTCATACAAGTCTAGGAAAACAACCCTTACACACTGAGAACAAATATGAAAGAATGCAGTTTAGCCATTAAAGATGTTACTTTTGAAAGCATACATAATAAGCTATGTTCAAGGACAAAATTCAAGTTGTTGTTTCCTTTAAAATCAGGTTAATGTCCAAGGACGTTTGGATGTTTTTCACGTTTGTTATCAAAGACATCTGCTGGATTCTCACGGCCTCGTGACCTGTTTAAGGTGGATATAAAGACGGGAACAGAGCGAGACGTGTTACACTTCTCTGTCTGAACAGCGATATTTCAGAATGAGGAGAACTGCAGTTTGTCTGGCGTTGCTGCTCTGTCTGCTCTGGACGGGGGCTCAGGGTGAGGATGGAGGGGGGACAGGGAAGAAAGAGGGGGACTTTGATATCCAAGAAGTGAAAGCAGGTAAATATTTACATAATATGCTTACTTATATGTTGATGTACAATAATGTTTGTGACAGAGCTCCACGGTGACATCTACAATAATACTAATAACAATTTTTAAATGTGTTCAGCTTTAGAGGCCAGGATGAGCTCCAGTGAGAAGGAGGTGGAGGAGCTCAAGAGAGCGAATGCAGGTAAGAAACAGAAACTTCATAAAAAGGGAAATGTTTTGAATGTTAAGATACAAACACATAATTTTGTGTAAAATACAAAAGTGAGAAAAGAGATGTGAACAAAATCAGATGAACATACTGATAAGAAATCACGTGTGGTTGTTTGTCAGATAATGAGCTTCTTTTTGTATTGCAGATCTCCTGGATAGAGTCTCAGCAAGTGAGAATAAGAGCACAGGTAGAAAACATTGAGAAAATACAAAGTTGTTGTTTTTTCATAAAAACTAAATCTGTTCCCATTTTTAAAAGGCAAAAAAGCGGTCTAGAGAAAAAGTGCACATTTTAGTATGGTAGAACAATTCTTGAATGCGCGGTTTGTAAAAATGAAAAACACTGAAGACAAATGTTGACCATTTATTTTTTACAATTTTAAAATGTGTTCAGTTCTAGAGACCAAGATGAGCTTCAGTGAAAGAGGTAAGAAACAGAAACTATTATGAAGAATCAAAGTATTGTATAAGAATAGAACTGGTATACTGATATACCAGCAAATATCAAACTCTGCTGCATCCTCCTCTTTCTCACAGCCGGTCCTCAGGTGGCGTTCTCAGCCGGTCTCAGTGATGCAGGAGTAGTCGGACCCTTCGGCACTAACAGTATACTGAAGTACAGTAAAGTCTTCACCAATATCGGCCAGGCCTACAGCCCAACTACAGGTACTGAGCACACACACACACACACACACCACACACACACACACACACACACACACACACACACGCTAACGTTAATTTACAGTAGATGTGTGACTGTAAGCTTTCTTAAGAGTTTTCTTAATGAAACCATTAAAACATCTCTTAGTTTTCCTACAGTTGATCATGGTAGAAAATAGAACAAAGTCAAGAGCTCCTACATGCTCCTTATTTAAAAAAAAAAACATCCTTAAGTCCTGCTGAAGCACCAGAAACAATCTCCCCTCACTGACCTTCTCCTCTGATGCAGGTATCTTCACAGCCCCCATCAAAGGAGTCTACTACTTCAGCTTCAACATGTGGGGAAGCCGCTTTGTATCAGATACCGCTCTTGAATTCGCTCTCAACAACGTGATGAAGATGAGGCTTCAAGATTACAATGATGCCTATGGCTATGTCTCTGCGGCTAACTCAATTGTTCTTCAGCTGGAGAAGGGAGATGTTGCCAACATTGTTCTGCCCTCCAGCTACAACGTTTATTGTGATTTGTATAATCGCATGATTTTCAGTGGATTTCTGCTCTATGCTCAGTGAAGCCCACTGTAAAACACCCACTGCATTACGTTTCAACATTACATATTAATAAATAAGTGTGTTGACTCAACTTATATAATTGTTTGTGTTTATTTTTGCTTGGTTACATGAACAAGAGGCATTCATTACCATAACAACGTTTTCTACAGACACTATAAGACAAACACTTTAGCAGTACTGTTGTTGTCCAAACCCCCTAAACCGAGACCAAGTCAAGACCAAAGAGCCCTCTACAGTCTGTGCCCTGACGACAGAAGTGAGAGACCCACACTGCATGACACAGATATGAAAAATATATAACATAAAAAACAGAGACACTCCTCAAAATTATCTGTCATATCCACAATCCCAGAAAAACTCAAATGTCTTCATTCACCTGGTTGCTTGCCTTATATACTTACAGTATATGTTTGTGTATGAATGTTATACGAGAAATGTAAAGCAGAGTTGACTTTTATGTCCGGGAATCTTCCTTTATTTTATGACCTCTTTGTCAGAGACAGAAACTCATTAAAATGAGGTTGATTCTGAGACGAATCATAAATCTATCGATCATAAATCTATCGATTAGATTTATGATTAGAAAATTATAAAAGATGGGTAGTGTTAGAAATTAAAATCAATGTTTAATAGCATAATTTAGTCTAAAATATATCGTCAGTTTAAAAGCTGTTTTATTGTTTTCACATACGTGGGTAGCTATGACGTTAGGAGTTAATGAGAACTGTGCCGTAAAAGTGTTTCTAGGATTTCTAAACTATTACAGCTGTTTATAAAGTATTACCGTAAATAAAAAGTCAAGAAAGAGATAAAGAGGAGAAAAGACTTAAGGAAGTAAGCAAGGAATACAAAATGTCGAAATCCTCTGTTTCACGCGATGTCGATTGAATACCGAGGAGGGCGTTCCCCCTATCTGCACAGCAGGAGAGAACGAGAAGAGATAAAGGAGATCGGGGAGGACAAGACGGGACTTGTCTTCGCTGCAGCCTCACGAGAGACATCACCGGCTTTGTCTTTTCCTTACCCTCTGCTTGTTGTATCATCGTGCCATTTAATTAAACTCAACCAATTTGAACCTTTTCGGAGACTCCATTAGTCTCTTCATTCTAAGCTCCTCTCCTGGGCGCGAGAATAACGAATACTTCTAACAGTAGACATGTGGAGATTATCCGACTAAACAAAACGTGATCCGTCTCTTAAATGTGTGTCAACCACAGACCTTATTTCAAGCTATTTTCCAAAATCCTATGGAGAAATTGCATTGCATTTTTGTCGAAGGAACCGGAAGAAGTTTACTTCTGGGTTTTCACTGCGGTTCTCTATTGTAAATAAATAAGGAGACAACATAACAATTTGGAATGAACATTTTATTGGGGTTACAAAGGTCCAACATAGGGTTAAGAAAATACATGGCAACTTACCTGCTTACGGGAACATACGGTAGCTTCACGAAACTCACAGACAAATAAGCTCCTCCCACACCTATATATAAAAGAGTGCAGAAGCCCTTTTTTGGCTCATTCAGTCCTGATGCATGGCAGCGAAGGCATCTCTCCTGCTTACTCGTCTCTGATATCCTCCTGAATGCTGAAAGCACAAACGCACAGCTACATGTTACAATGATGAAGAATTATGATGAAGAATCCTGAATACTGAAAGCGCACACGCACAGCTACATGCTACTTTGATGAAGAATCCTGAATGCTGAAAACTCACGCACAGCTACATTGGGGGAGATTGTTTAATAATAAGCAGAAACATTCAATGACTCCTGGGTTTACTACTGAGGATGTGTATTAGAATTGTTATATGTGATTGATAGTAAAAACACTACTATGATAGCTATCACTCAACGTAATTACATTTTTCTTGGGGCCTAAGGTGAGAGTTGGCCTGCCTCGGTGGTGAACAAGGATGGCCCGAGCACTCGATCTTACACTCCCCGGCAGTAGGATCCAAGCCTCTTATTCCCTAACACAGCCAGTGCCCCATGTTCTCATTTCTGGGGTAGGTTGGCTCTTGTTAGAAGTATTCGTTGTTCTCGCGCCCAGGAGAGAAGCTTAGAATGAAGAGACTAATGGAGTCTCCGAAAAGGTTCAAATTGGTTGAGTTTAATTAAATGGCACGATGATACAACAAGCAGAGGGTAATAGGAGAGACAGAGCAGCTGTTGCCTCGCCGGGGTGAAGGGGTGAAGTCTCGTGGTGGAGAAGAAGAAGTCTCCAGAGCTCCGTCACCTCTCTCTATATCTCAGTGGTGACTCCTCCTCATCAATGGTGGGCGGTGACGTAGGGAGGGAACTTCCCTCCTCTTTCTCATTGTCTTAGTTTCTCTGATTAGGTCATCTCTCTGAGAGTGAATCTTAAATGTATGTGTGATCAACAGACGCGTTTAGGGGGTGAGGTTTTGCATACTGTGTCTGTGTATATCTCACTGTCTTGTAGGGTGAGATGGTTTTGCATACAGTGCCAGAGGGGGTATCAACTGCTACGACAAAGCTTACTGTGCGTAATTACGTCATTGAATATTGATTTTAATTTCTAACACTCTCCGATGGCCCCTCAGGGGTCACTGCCTGATACTCTCTCGCCCTCAATCAAACGCTAATCCTAACCGCCCCCTTTTCCAGGCCATAACCTAAAATGGACGCCCACGTGCTTACCGCGGTGAAGTTAGTTTTAGGTTGGATATTCGACGGACATTCGCGGACCCGCCAGCAGCGTCAGTTTCCCGGACCCGCCAGCAGCGTCAGTTTAACGGGGAGATCTTCTCTGCGAAACGAGGCTTTCACTTAGGGACCATCAACAAATGACTTTTACAATTACACAAGAAAAATGTTATTTTTAATAAATCGACAGCTTCTCGATCGTGTGAATGTGAAGCAAATTCACTCTAGAGCATACATTTATTGAACACACCTCTTTTTATTGCATTTTAAAACTTTAAATATTTTATATTAATATTTTGATGGAAAAATTAGCTTATTTCTTCAATACCTTCCAGGTCATGTGACCTAATCACTCAAACTCAATGCTGGCGCAAAGAACTACACTGGCTGCATAGGACACACCTCTTTTTATTCCATTTTTAATACTTTAAATATTTTATATTAATATTTTGATGGAAAAATTAGCTTATTTCTTCAATACCTTGCAGGTCATGTGACCTAATCACTCAAAATCAATGCTGGGTCAAAGAACTACACTGGCTGCATAGGACACACCTCTTTTTATTCCATTTTAATACTCTAAATATTTTATATTAATATTTTGATGGAAAAATTAGCTTATTTCTTCAATACCTTCCAGGTCATGTGACCTAATCACTCAAAATCAATGCTGGCTCAAAGAACTACACTGGCTGCATAGGACACACCTCTTTTTATTCCATTTTTAATACTTTAAATATTTTATATTAATATTTTGATGGAAAAATTAGCTTATTTCTTCAATACCTTCCAGGTCATGTGACCTAATCACTCAAAATCAATGCTGGGTCAAAGAACTACACTGGCTGCATAGGACACACCTCTTTTTATTCCATTTTAATACTCTAAATATTTTATATTAATATTTTGATGGAAAAATTAGCTTATTTCTTCAATACCTTCCAGGTCATGTGACCTAATCACTCAAAATCAATGCTGGCTCAAAGAACTACACTGGCTGCATAGGACACACCTCTTTTTATTCCATTTTAATACTCTAAATATTTTATATTAATATTTTGATGGAAAAATTAGCTTATTTCTTCAATACCTTCCAGGTCATGTGACCTAATCACTCAAAATCAATGCTGGCTCAAAGAACTACACTGGCTGCATAGGACACACCTCTTTTTATTCCATTTTAATACTCTAAATATTTTACATTAATATTTTGATGGAAAAATGAGCTTATTTCTTCAATACCTTCCAGGTCATGTGACCTAATCACTCAAAATCAATGCTGGGTCAAAGAACTACACTGGCTGCATAGGACACACCTCTTTTTATTCCATTTTAATACTCTAAATATTTTATATTAATATTTTGATGGAAAAATTAGCTTATTTCTTCAATACCTTCGAGGTCATGTGACCTAATCACTCAAAATCAATGCTGGCTCAAAGAACTACACTGGCTGCATAGGACACACCTCTTTTTATTCCATTTTAATACTTTAAATATTTTATATTAATATTTTGATGGAAAAATGAGCTTATTTCTTCAATACCTTCCAGGTCATGTGACCTAATCACTCAAAATCAATGCTGGCTCAAAGAACTACACTGGCTGCATAGGACACACCTCTTTTTATTGTAAATTAGCTTATTATCTTAGCTTAGCTTATTTCTTCAATATCTAATGACTCAAAATCACTTTCTGAATTGAATACTGGTCTGTACACAATAGAAACAGCTCTTTATATCGGATAATATTACATCCTCTATTTAATATTAATATTTCTATGGAAAATTCAGGGTTTTTTCTATAGCTTCCCTGTCATGTGATCCAGTGATTATCAGAAAGTAATACAAACAAGGCTACACAGGACACATGTTTTACTAATCGTCATCATTGAGCACATTTCAAGTATTACTTGCACAAAGGACATTTCCAATATCCTGTCTCTGCCTTTTTAAAGTCTCTGCTGTCCATTGCCAGACACTGGGCATGGTACCATCGCTCACAGTCATCACACTGAATCTGTTGAAGTGAAAGAAATAATGTATTTATATATTTGTAGCTTAGATTACCATTCAGTTGTCTTAATACTCAAGTGTTAGTGAGGAATCAGCTGACACAATCATCTGGTCCTTAAAACCCACTGCATGTGTTTTAACATGCTCTTGTTTTGTTTTTGTTTTTTTGTTTTATTGTTCTGACTTTTAAATTGTTTTATTTAAGTATTCCAGTAATGTGTGTTGCATGTTTTAAATGTATTGTATTTACTTGTTTAAAATGAAATGTGTTTTAGGTTGACTTTTAAAATCTGTCCAGGGACTACAGATGAAAAATAGCCTCTTGGCTAACTCTGGCACATTTACAGAGATGTTAATTAATGTGCACTGTCCCTGTTAAATAAATGAATACATTAAAAAATAAATGTAGACATCACAATTCCACATTTTCTTCACAACAGCTCACCCAGTTTGTGATGGGAGATCCAGATCCTGGAGGCCTTAAGGCAGCACACATAGCACAATAAGTGTGCTCATCAAGGACTGAAACAAGATAACAATACATGTATGTCAGCTTCTATATACATACATATACATACATATATATATATATATATATATATATACATATATATATACATACATACAGACACACATATACATACATACACATATAGCAGGTCTCCCTTGAAAAAGAGGTCAATGATCTCAATGGGATACAACCTGAATAAATAAAGGTTTGAAATGAAATGAAATACATATATTCATATTTATTTACCTGATGCCTCAAGGATTTCGAGAGCCAGTTCTATCCTCTCCTGTTTCATGTATTTCTTCGAACACTCGAAATTCACATTCGGGATCAGAGGGAAGGACTCCATGACTGCCTTTGCCATCTAAACAAACAACACTTATGTTATGGAGGTTTTTTCTTCTTTATTGTATAGTAATACAGATACAGACAAAAACATGAGACACATTATAGAAGACATCCACCCTTGACTAGAATGCCTCCCAAAACTTTTCATTATTGATATAGACCGGTCCTATTATTGGAATTTTGAGATATTCGGAAGCGAAGTTTTGTCAATGAAACTTTCTGTGTTCAAGTGAATACTACATTAGTGTTAAATAACTGTTAATTTAAGTTCAGCAATGTTGTGTCATAATCCAATTGTTGTCAGTTGTGAAAAATACAATAAACAACAACATGATATCGGCATTATACTGTATATTGTCCATTGGCCAACCTGCCTGCTAAATATTATGGCGATCAGCATCGGCCTTTAAAAAACCCTTATCGGTCGACCACTACTTTGACAGATTTTTTAATCCGTCCTTGCATTAAACTGTCTTTCACATTAAAAACTCTGCTTGTTAACTGGATGAAAACAGAATATCTTCAGCTCACCTTCACAACAACGACACCACAGCTACATCCATCCTTTTGAAGTGGGTGGCCCATAACGCCTCCCTTCCACTTAACATCCACCCAGTCTGTTATGCTGTGGCGTGTCCTCCTCATCTTGAAGTACTCCCTGAGAAAGGATAATGTTAACACACTTTATATTTCTAATTATGTGGCACCTAAAGATAATGTAACAGACATTTATACTGTTTGTATTCACCATATGACCATTTATTTATATAAGGGTCAGCTATAGATATCACTGTCTGAACACAGACTGTATCAGACTGTTTAAAATGCTTTCAATGCTGTTTGTGAGTATGAATGTAACTAAATGTGACACATTTTTTACGTTTAAATATAGTTTTTACTTGAATTTTCAAATATCTATTGAATTTTTATTTACTGTATTCTTTTGGCAGCATGTTCGGAGTCATCAAGCTCTTTGATGCTTTGAGCTGGATCCACCAGGAATACGGTGCTGGTTTTGGCATGAATGTACTGTGAGAGAACAAAAAAAGTAAAAGCACTTTTCATCAAAAAAGATTTTTGGTTTCACTATGTAAGTCTTGTGCTTTAACAGAAATAATACAATAACAAAAATAATTACAAACCAGCAACTTCCAGTGGTTGTTGTTGACAAGTACAAAGGACAGGACAGCTTCATAGTTGTCAAAGTTTACCTATAATGGCATCAAATAAAGGATTAAAACAAACTTGAAGGCTAAGGTAAAAATAACAACAACATTAGTCTGACAATTATGTTCTTGTGCCATTCATTTGTTGTGCTTAAAACAAGTGTTGGTATGGAAATTCAATAGTAAGTAGATTTATCAGGTGATTTAACTAATGAGTATAGTTTCAGAGAGGATCAAGTAAAATAATCTCAGCTAATTTCCTATTTAAGACCTGTGGATTCTCAGCCAATGCTTCACTCCATGTACCTAATGTGTGAGTGTGAGCCCACAAATCAAATCCACACCTACTTCCCCCTACAGCATCACCATGCACAAACACAACACACCACACACATAGACATACACAGACCACACACATTACCTTTGGTAAACTGTGAGATGTTAGCTGAGTTCTGTCCCCGAACAAAATGACACCTGCTGTGTAGTGATTTAGCAAGTACATTTTGTTCACAACGCCGAATTTGTCGGCAGCAACATGAAACACGCCTTCAATTACCTTGCAAAAAAGATCATAACAATTAGCCAATTAATGCATATTCCCAGTTTTACTGAACTTTCATTTCCTGCAACTTTGAGAATCTTGTGACTGACAAAAGTATCTAGACATTTTTTTCAGATATTTTTTTGGCAGAAATCGTTAAATGCAAGATAAAGAAAATGACACAGTGTAGAGTGAAACTTCAGACACTTGAAACATGTAGTCACGTACCTCCCCTGTCAACCACTGGTGGGGTCGAAGTGAGCATAGCTCACAGTGGCGGATAAGTAAGATGCGTCCTTTCATCTGTGAGGGGAGCACTGCCACGACCACCTCGGTGTCCTTTTTTTTCCACAGCCAGGTCAACTGCAAGTCAGGATTGAGGGGAAATAAATGCATTCTGTTTAATATGGACACTTGAGGAATCTTTTAACCCTCCGGTATCACTCTGGACATTTTTGTCCCGAATGACTAATTAGGGTAGTGCATTTGAATGATACCAGAGGGTTAACAATCTTGAATTTTTGGGTGAAGGCCTTGTTTTTGTATTATGCACCATCAAAGCTACATACACAGAATATAATTAAACTGTCCATGTTTATGCATTTAACCTTTTTCCCTTTTAGAGTTTTCACTAAATGACATTAAACAGGCTGCTCAGGAACAGAAACTGCAATTGCAGTTTCAAGTCTGATTTAGAAATCTAGTTTCTGTTATAAGTTTGTATGCTGTATTTACATTTACATTTTTCATCTTCATATTCTCCCCCTACAACATGCACTTAATCATCTTGGGTTATAATACTTCATGTCCTTTGTCCTTCAAGGTTCAAGGTTCAAGGTTCTTTATTGTCAATCTGACATAGCTACAGAGTAATTATGCAGTTGAAAATCTTATGTCACAGGCTTCTCCAACAATGCAACATAATAACATAACATAACAATAAGAGCAAGAGCAATACAAAAATAATAATAGTTATAAAAATGAAATAAAGTTATGATGTGGAATAGTGCAGTATGAGTCTATATACAAGTTATTGGAATGATATATATATATTAGGTATTAGATACATACTACTGAGTAGCAGTTGAATGTTTGAAGTTGTTTCAACAGTTCAATTTTTTAACAGTCTCACTGCCCGCGGGAAGAAACTGTCTCCGAATCTTCTTGTCCTTGCCCGGATGCTGCGGTAACGTCTGCCAGACGGCAACAGAAAGAACAGTTTGTGGCTGGGGTGATGGGGGTCTTTGATAATCCGTAGTGATTTCTTCCTGAGCCGCTGGGAGTAAAGGTCCTCCATGGATGGCAGCTCCGTCCTGGTGATGTTCTGTGCAGTTTTCACCCCCCCTCTGTAAGGCCTTACGATTGAGGGCAGTGCAGCTGCCGTACCAGGCCGTGAAGCAGCCAGTCAGGATGCTCTCTATGGTGCACCTGTAGAAGGTCAGGATTCTCTCTATGGTGCACCTGTAGAAGTTGCAGAGTATCCTGGAGTCCATGTTGAACCTCCTCAGCCTGCGGAGGAAGAAGAGCCGCTGTCGAGCTTTTTTGGTGATGGTGGTGGTGTGAAGAGTCCATGTCAGGTCCTCAGTGATGTGGACCCCAAAGAACCTGAAGCTGCTGACTCTCTCCACCGTAGTCCCATTGATGGCGATGGGGGCGTGACCCTCTCTCTGCTGCTTCATGTAGTCCACAATCAGCTCTTTGGTTTTGCTGAAGTTGAGATGGAGGTTGTTATCCTGGCAGCCAGTGTAGTTCTTTGAGCCAGCATTGAGTTTGAGTGATTAGGTCACATGACCTGGAAGGTATTGAAGAAATAAGCTCATTTTTCCATCAAAATATTAATATAAAATATTTAAAGTATTAAAATGGAATAAAAAGAGGTGTGTCCTATGCAGCCAGTGTAGTTCTTTGAGCCAGCGTTGAGTTTGAGTGATTAGGTCACATGACCTGGAAGGTATTGAAGAAATAAGCTAATTTTTCCATCAAAATATTAATATAAAATATTTAAAGTATTAAAATGGAATAAAAAGAGGTGTGTCCTATGCAGCCAGTGTAGTTCTTTGAGCCAGCATTGAGTTTGAGTGATTAGGTCACATGACCTGGAAGGTATTGAAGAAATAAGCTCATTTTTCCATCAAAATATTAATATAAAATATTTAAAGTATTAAAATGGAATAAAAAGAGGTGTGTCCTACGCAGCCAGTGTAGTTCTTTGAGCCAGCATTGATTTTGAGTGATTAGGTCACATGACCTGGAAGGTATTGAAGAAATAAGCTCATTTTCCCATCAAAATATTAATATAAAATATTTAGAGTATTAAAATGGAATAAAAAGAGGTGTGTCCTATGCAGCCAGTGTAGTTCTTTGAGCCAGCATTGATTTTGAGTGATTAGGTCACATGACCTGGAAGGTATTGAAGAAATAAGCTCATTTTTCCATCAAAATATTAATATAAAATATTTAAAGTATTAAAATGGAATAAAAAGAGGTGTGTCCTATGCAGCCAGTGTAGTTCTTTGAGCCAGCATTGATTTTGAGTGATTAGGTCACATGACCTGGAAGGTATTGAAGAAATAAGCTCATTTTTCCATCAAAATATTAATATAAAATATTTAAAGTATTAAAATGGAATAAAAAGAGGTGTGTCCTATGCAGCCAGTGTAGTTCTTTGAGCCAGCGTTGAGTTTGAGTGATTAGGTCACATGACCTGGAAGGTATTGAAGAAATAAGCTAATTTTTCCATCAAAATATTAATATAAAATATTTAAAGTATTAAAATGGAATAAAAAGAGGTGTGTCCTAAGCAGCCAGTGTAGTTCTTTGAGCCAGCATTGAGTTTGAGTGATTAGGTCACATGACCTGGAAGGTATTGAAGAAATAAGCTCATTTTTCCATCAAAATATTAATATAAAATATTTAAAGTATTAAAATGGAATAAAAAGAGGTGTGTCCTACGCAGCCAGTGTAGTTCTTTGAGCCAGCATTGATTTTGAGTGATTAGGTCACATGACCTGGAAGGTATTGAAGAAATAAGCTCATTTTCCCATCAAAATATTAATATAAAATATTTAGAGTATTAAAATGGAATAAAAAGAGGTGTGTCCTATGCAGCCAGTGTAGTTCTTTGAGCCAGCATTGATTTTGAGTGATTAGGTCACATGACCTGGAAGGTATTGAAGAAATAAGCTCATTTTTCCATCAAAATATTAATATAAAATATTTAAAGTATTAAAATGGAATAAAAAGAGGTGTGTCCTATGCAGCCAGTGTAGTTCTTTGAGCCAGCATTGATTTTGAGTGATTAGGTCACATGACCTGGAAGGTATTGAAGAAATAAGCTCATTTTTCCATCAAAATATTAATATAAAATATTTAAAGTATTAAAATGGAATAAAAAGAGGTGTGTCCTATGCAGCCAGTGTAGTTCTTTGAGCCAGCATTGGTTTTGAGTGATTAGGTCACATGACCTGGAAGGTATTGAAGAAATAAGCTCATTTTCCCATCAAAATATTAATATAAAATATTTAGAGTATTAAAATGGAATAAAAAGAGGTGTGTCCTATGCAGCCAGTGTAGTTCTTTGAGCCAGCATTGATTTTGAGTGATTAGGTCACATGACCTGGAAGGTATTGAAGAAATAAGCTCATTTTTCCATCAAAATATTAATATAAAATATTTAGAGTATTAAAATGGAATAAAAAGAGGTGTGTCCTATGCAGCCAGTGTAGTTCTTTGAGCCAGCGTTGAGTTTGAGTGATTAGGTCACATGACCTGGAAGGTATTGAAGAAATAAGCTCATTTTTCCATCAAAATATTAATATAAAATATTTAAAGTATTAAAATGGAATAAAAAGAGGTGTGTCCTATGCAGCCAGTGTAGTTCTTTGAGCCAGCATTGAGTTTGAGTGATTAGGTCACATGACCTGGAAGGTATTGAAGAAATAAGCTAATTTTTTCATCAAAATATTAATATAAAATATTTAGAGTATTAAAATGGAATAAAAAGAGGTGTGTCCTATGCAGCCAGTGTAGTTCTTTGAGCCAGCGTTGAGTTTGAGTGATTAGGTCACATGACCTGGAAGGTATTGAAGAAATAAGCTAATTTTTCCATCAAAATATTAATATAAAAATATTTAAAGTATTAAAATGGAATAAAAAGAGGTGTGTCCTACGCAGCCAGTGTAGTTATTTGACCCAGCATTGATTTTGAGTGATTAGGTCACATGACCTGGAAGGTATTGAAGAAATAAGCTAATTTTTCCATCAAAATATTAATATAAAATATTTAAAGTATTAAAATGCAATAAAAAGAGGTGTGGTCAATAAATGTATGCTCTAGAGCAGGGGTTTTCAAAGTGTGGGAAGGTGAGCCTCCCCTCAGAGAATATAAGAACAGCCGCGCCCCCCCTCCCAATTATTATTGCTATTATTATTATTATTATTGTTGTTGCTATAATGCAGGGGTATTATTATCCAGTGGAATGCCCTTACCTACTGGCCTAGTTAAATCAAAGTGGTTACTTATTTTTGTCTGGGCAGTGTAGTTTTACACACCATCTTATTTGACTTTCTCAGGGCAGAGCCCCACAAAGAAAAAAATATATGTACACACGTAAGGTCATCATCTTAACAGTTTTTAATGCTCGAGTCATCCGTGCCTATTACAGCTGAATGCGGCGATTACCATCTTGTTCAGCAAAACGCCTCACAAACGTATTAACATCCAAAGCTTTAGTGCGTTTTGATTCAATGCTGAGCACAGCCAAACTTGACAGTCTCTTCTCTGTCATTGTAGACCGCAAATACCTTATTCCTTCCGTGTACTTGGGTCCGAATGCTTCTCGTTTTCTGCCGCCCGTTCAAATGAAATCGCCGCCAATCACATTTCCTCGCTCGCGCCAGGGTTACAAGGCTCGCGTCTTGTGCTGCATTCACTTGCACTCGGACATCAGGGATTTTCTCTGATAAATGTCCGATGAGCCACAACTTTTATTTCAAAACAAAGCTGCCAACTGGGGTGGCCAGACGCTGTCTCCTCTCTCACTTTAGGTAACTTCACTAAAAATCGATCCATGTTGCCGCTCGCATAAAGTTAGCTGAAGTTAACGAGCTAGATTTCATTGTTTCTCTTTATTTTTTTCTCACGCTGCGCCTCCCCTGAAGCTCTCTGGCGCCCCCCAGGGGAGGCGCGCCTCACACTTTGAAAACCGCTGCTCTAGAGTGAATTTGCTTCACATTCACACGATCGAGAAGCTGTCGATTTATTAAAAACAACATTTTTCTTGTGTAATTGAAAAGTCATTTGTTGATGGTCCCTAAGTGAAAGCCTCGTTTCGCACAGAAGATCTCCCCGTCGTAATACAGCCAGCAGCAGGGGAAACTGACGCTCCTGGCTGGTCCGCGAATGTCCGTCGAATATCCAACCTAAAACTAACTTCACCGCGGTCACGTGCTTACTCTTCTTCATGACTGAAATAACTAAATGGAGGCCCACTTTAGAGAACACGTGAATTGCAAATAAATACAGAGACAACATAACAATTTGGAATGAACATTTTATTGGTGTCACAAAGGTCAAAAACAGGATTAAGAAAAAACTGGATACTCACCTGCTCACCGTGACATACGGAGGTTTCACGAAAGTTACATGGGAAATAAGCCCCTCCTACACCTATATAAACAGCGTGTGGAAGCTAGGGGTGGGCGATACCACAAAATCTGGATTCGATCCGATACCAAGTATTTCAGGGCCAGTATCGTCTTATGTACTTTCAAATAGAGGAGAGCTGCATGACATGATTTTTGAGCTGAAAGCATCATAAATAGACTAAATCTGAATTCATTTTCATGAATAAAGACAGGACAGTTTTTATAGACAAATAAACGTTTTACTTTTGCAAATTTAAAGTGCAAACATGAAAAATAACAATACAAAGTGGCCACAGTAGCAAACTTCCTTCTTGCACACATCACAGTTCGCTAAGTTTTCATTGCCAGTTGTAAAATAGCTCCACACAACGCTCCTCTTTCTCTCAGCCATCATGCGCGTGTGTGTGTCGCACTCGCGAGTCGCTGGCTGCTGCTGTCCTGCTCAATAGTATGAAGCTGCAGCGTCGGAGGCTGTACTTTCAGGACCGCACTCACAGGACCCTAGTTGTTTTGCAACATCGCCACCTAGCAGATTGGATGACCGCAAAAGTACAACCAGCGAGTATTGAGTCTCATACACAGCGAGTCTCTTTAGACATTGTAATGCTTGTTATTAACCATCTAAAAATGCATGAAAATATGTTTTTCTTACTGAAATTAAATTATTATTATTAACAACAAGTTGTTGTTAATATGTTTTTGTTTTTTAATAACAAATGTATTTTGTATGTCAGATGTAAAAAGATAGTCTTTTATATTTGTCTTATCAAATTTGACATACAACATAAATATATATATATATATATATTGTAGTAATAATAATATAATCTATTTATAATTGTAAATGTATATTGTATGTAGACATACATTTAGATGTATATTTTGTTAAAAGAAAACAAAACTGTTAATTTAGTTTTTGGGAGAAGGGGTGGGGTTAAATAAGTGTAAACTCCTTTGAATCAATTTGATACTGCTTATGTTTCTACAGTATCATAATTCTCTTGTTTCATTTCATTATTATTATATATATTTTTTTTATTGTATTACACGTTCGAAATAAATCAAATCAAATCAAATGTGTCTTTGAAGAGGTGCTAGATTACTCAAAAACAACTGTTAGTGTGTTTATGCACCAGGCTGCAAAAGATAAACATGCAATTTGACGAGAGGCATTTCAGTGCAGAATACATTTGTATTTATTGGGCACAATTTCCACACTGTGGATTGTTCACTGGGGTGAGGCGGGGTCTGCTGTTCCCTCAACCACCAGAAAACAGCTCCAGCACCCCGGGAAGCCCTCTTCTGAGTAAAAACCCTGTAATATTCCTCGCCGTCCACTTCCCCGGTAGCCTGTGCCAACGTCCTTATACAGGTTGTCACACTGAAAGCACCTGGAAATTTGGTAGGCCTTCCTAAATTCCTGTTTGTGTCCCTCTGTGAAGATATTCCAGTTGACGACACCTGAAGTAGAATGTCATAAGAAAATTACAATTCAGACAGAAAAAGAACAAAACCTTCCTTAATTTAGCTGACCTTACTCTTAGTCAATCAACTTCACAATATTCTAACCTACAGAATAGGCCGACATAATAACTGACTAAAACACCTCATGCAATATTACAAAACATGTCAAAATGATGAGACTGTCTGATAAACAGTAAACAGGCAGTTAGCACAGTTAAGATTATTTACAATGAATTCAAATAGTAATACAATGATGATTAAAGAAGCATTTACACTGAAGACAGAATTTAGGCTACTGCTGATTTAATGTAGCGGACAGACAGATTATATTGACATGCTTTTGTCATCCTCTGAAGTTTAATTAATTAGCTGACTATAATTAATGATCAGAGTTGGGAAGTTTACTTTTTTTAAATGTAGTAGGTTACAGATGACTAATTACCCTGTTAAAAATGTAATAAGTAATGTAACTGACTATGTAACTATTTGTATTGATATTCTAATGTTAATTATGGTTATTTTATGTTTTTTGTGAGTCACTTTGGATAAAAGCCTCTGCTAAATAACATAACCATAACATACGGTTTCATTAAACAAATAAACAAAAAGGCTAACAGTTGGTTTTGCAGCGAGTCATCATAGGCTAACAGATGACATTTAGCACGTGTTGCTTGTATTGCTGTCCAATTGAATACACCAGAATAGTTGTTAACTTTAAACAAACAACATGATTCACATTACTCACACTCTTACTGTAATTAGTGATTAAATCAACAATTAATGTAGGACACCTAGTTGGGCTTGCCAAAATCACGCTACAGTTTCATTAAACAAATAATCAAATATGCTAACGAAGCTAATGCTTTTGCTAATAATGCTTTTGCCGAAAGCTATAGCTAACGAATAATTGTTTTTAGTGCCTTTAATACTGTTAGAAGCTATCATAAGCTAACAGATGTTTGTTTGTATTGCCTTAAGACTATCATAGTTAATGTTAGCTAATCACACTTCATTTCAAGACACCGGAATTGTTATTAATGTTAAACAAATAAAACTTTAAAAGCACTTCACACTACTCACACTCTCTGCGTTGTCGTTCATATTCATGTCTCCTGCTCACTAGGGTCCCAGGAGTGCGGTCCTGAGACTGCAGCCTCCGACGCTGCAGCTTCATACTACTCGTCCTGCTGGCTGCTGTCAGTCAGCTTGATAATCGGTGTTCACGCAGGGAGCGCGCTGCGCGTGCGCGAGCCTCGAGGAGAGGAGGACAGCAGTGGAGAGAGAAGAAAAGAGCGCATATACTTGTGTTCGTCTGCACATAGTTTTTGATGAAATTGACGAGTAGAGGAGAGGGAAAAAAAAAGTATAAAAGTATCGATCCTATTGGCTCTAGTATCGATATTTTGAAACGTAACGTAATATCGGAAGTATCGATATTTTGGGATCGATCCGCCCACCCCTAGTGGAAGCCCTGTCTGTCTCACTCCGTCCTGATGCAGCGCAGCGAATGCATCTCTCTTGCTTACGTGTATAGCTGCGCATATCCTCCTGAATGCTGAAAACTCACACGCACAGCTACATGTTCCTATAATACACACTGCTTGGATTTGATCACCTTTCAGGGCTATCCTGGGGGGAGATTGTTTAGTTATAATAAGCCGAAACAATCAAAGACTCCTGGGTTTACTACTGAAGATGTATTAGAATTGTTATATGTGAGTGATAGTAAAAACACTACTATGATAGCTATCACTCAACGTCATTTAATTTTTCTTGGGGTCTAAGGTGGGAGTTGGATCTGCCTCGGTGGAGAGCAAGGATGGCCAGTGCATTCAGTCCTGTAGCCGTCTTGGCAGCAGGATCCAAACCCTTTCTTCCCTGACTCAGCGAGTGCTCCATGTTTCATTTCTGTGGCAGGTTCGCTCTCTCTGGTGGCCCCTTATAATTCACTGCCTGATACTCTCTCCCCCTCACTATAATTCTAATCCTAACCGTCAAACACTTTCCAGGTCGTAACCTAAAATGGACGCCCACGTGCTTACTCCTCCTCATGCCTTAAAACTAAAATGGCGGCCCACTTTAAATTAATGAAGAGAACACGTGAATTGTAAATAAATAAGGAGACAACATAACAATTTGGAATGAACATTTTATTGGGGTTACAAAGGTCCAACATAGGATTAAGAAAATACATGGCAATTTACCTGCTTACGGGAACATACGGTAGCTTCACGAAACTCAACGACAAATAAGCTCCTCCCACACCTATATATAAAAGAGTGCAGAAGCCCTTTTCGGCTCATTCAGTCCTGATGCATGGCAGCGAAGGCATCTCTCCTGCTTACTCGTCTCTGATATCCTCCTGAATGCTGAAAGCACAAACGCACAGCTACATGCTACAATGATGAAGAATTATGATGAAGAATCCTAAATACTGAAAGCGCACACGCACAGCTACATGCTACTTTGATGAAGAATCCTGAATGCTGAAAACTCACGCACAGCTACATGCTACTTTGATGAAGAATCCTGAATGCTGAAAACTCACGCACAGCTACATGGGGGGAGATTGTTTAATAATAAGCAGAAACATTCAATGACTCCTGGGTTTACTACTGAAGATGTGTATTAGAATTGTTATATGTGATTGATAGTAAAAACACTACTATGATAGCTATCACTCAACGTAATTACATTTTTCTTGGGGCCTAAGGTGAGAGTTGGCCTGCCTCGGTGGTGAACAAGGATGGCCCGAGCACTCGATCTTACAGCCGGTTCCCGGCAGTAGGATCCAAGCCTCTTAATCCCTAACACAGTCAGTGCCCCATGTTCTCATTTCTTGGGTAGGTTGGCTCTCTCCGATGGCCCCTCAGGGCTCACTGCCTGATACTCTCTCGCCCTCAATCGAACGCTAATCCTAACCGCCCCCTTTTCCAGGCCATAACCTAAAATGGACGCCCACGTGCTTACTCTTCTTCATGACTGAAATAACTAAATGGAGGCCCACTTTAGAGAACACGTGAATTGTAAATAAATACAGAGACAACATAACAATTTGGAATGAACATTTTATTGGGGTCACAAAGGTCAAAAACAGGATTAAGAAAAAACTGGATACTCACCTGCTCACCGTGACATACGGAGGTTTCACGAAAGTTACATGGGTAATTGCGTAGCACATTTTTGATAAATCAATCGTGGAGGTCGTAAGCTAACAGCGAATACACCATTTTTGACGATTTACACGTCGCAAATTACTCCAAACTACTCTGATATAGTTTTCCCGATATTCACGAAACGATGTACTGTATATACATTGCTCTTATGAATCTGGACATATTTCAAATTGCCTTCCATTAGCCCTGCCCCCCAAAAACTCGGCAATTTTCAAAAAATAGCGTTTTTCATGCATTTTAAGCACATTTTTGCAAACTCCTCCTAGGGAAATGTTTGGAAAAATTCCAATCCAGGACAAGTTAAGCGCATATCCAAAGTCATGCTACATTGACAAGGAATAGTCCTTCGCTCTAACGGGGAGCTCGTAGGCTAACGGAGAATGTACAATTGTTGACCATTTACATGTCAGATAACCTACTGACACCTGCCTGCCTACTTCTCCCATTCACAAATCTCAAATCTAAAAATCTCAATATCTATTAATATGTAACAAATATATTCCATTTCAGAGCAGAACAAACAGCCTTCCAGGGTCCAACTCTGCACATTCATCATTCAGCAGTGCACAGTGAAGCACCAACAATCAACTGTATGAACAAGCAATACTTTGAAATGCAAAAGTCTATGTGTGTGTGTGTGTGTGTGTGTGTGTGTGTGTACGAACGAGTCTCTTTAATAACAATGTTCAACTCGAGCCTCAAATTCGCATGACGCGTTCTCGTGGTAGCCAATCAGCAGTGAGGATCTCAGCCACTGACGTTTATTAAAAAAACAAAAACAGCGCCTCATATCTGTTCAGAAACTGGACAAAAGTTAAACATAAACAGACCACAGACTCTCTGTGTCATGGTGAATACAGTCGCTGTTGTGTCTGTATCATGTTATTGTGAGTGTGGACTGAGTTAGTTTAGAAAACACACATTTTAAAAGGTTCTTCGCCTGCCGTCTTGTCTGCAGACTTGTCAAATCATTAATTAATGGTTTTTACTAACCATTATCAGTATTTTGTCCCTTCGGCATCATTTTCAAACGTGTATTACAATTAAATCACGGTAAAATATGTTAATTTTGTTGTAGTTGAGTTTACCACAGTATTTACATGAAGATAAGCCCCGCCCCCTCTCCAGCGCGTCCTGTTTGGACCGGAGTACAACAGCTGACAGTCACGGTGAAACTCCAGCTATTGGAGCAATTCGAATATTCGCATCGCGTCAGATACCAAACTATCAACTTCCCAGAGTGGAACTCACTCATCTTCCACACACTGCTTCTGTTTCGTGTATTTTACATTTTCACACACTAATACATATGCATACAATGAGTGAGTAACTTTCATGTTTATTTTATTTTTATGGGATTTGAGTTTTAAATAGAAATGCTTTGTTACTGACAGATTCAGGAAGCCTTTTCATCCCAACAGTTTTCCCTACAATACCTACATATACATTATCCTAATTTATAAATCACATTTGCACACTTTTCTGATGTGTATATAGTATCCTATGATTATATATTTTGTATTGTGACAGTTATATTACTCTAACTACTAGATGATATTAGATGCCCTGTATATTCTTTCATCTTTTCATTATATTCTTTACTCTTTTGGGTAAAAATAATATATTTTCTACTGTTGATGTGTCTATTAACTGTTAATGCTTGTGTTCTATTTAAACTTTGACTTACTGTTTACATGCTACTATGACAAAAACAATTCCCACTTTGGTTTGAATAAAGCAAATTCTCATCTACATCTAATCTCCAAATGAATCACTGCTCATTACTGCCACCTGCTGACATAAGAATGTAATACCCATTTTAAATACAACTGCCTAACAATGTTAATAAACTCTAAGGTGACAATACAGTTGTATTTTATCATAAATAATGGTCTTCCTGATTTAGGGAAATTAAATTGTGTGGAAGAGGATTTCTGGAAAAACAACATGATGCTATCTATAGCAATTCATTGATGATGATCTAATAATTACTAATAATATTGTGTTAACATTAACATTCTTAATTATAACTACACACATACCCTAGTTGAACTGTCAACTGTAAACCAACAACCACATGAAACAAATGAATTTAACACATGAATTTATTCCAACAAAAATATTTCTAATCTATGACTTTCACTCCATCTTCTCCTCCTCAGTCTGCTCCTCCGTTTGACTGACTGTGTCCCTTTGCTCTGCACAAATGAAGACAAAAAAACACAACACATTATCACAAATGACTCGTCATTGTATGATGATGCAATCAATACAACAAGATATTGATATAATCTTTCTTATCCTTCTATTATACACTGTTGAAGAGAGGAAGAAAATGGAACAATGTATTTTATTATATAAAGCTTAAATATGCTAAAAACTGTGTTAAAACTCTGAATGCCATAGACATGTATCGTATAGTTTAATGCTTTAGCAATATAAACAGGGTGTATAACATAAATCCTTACATGGGTGCTCATAAAGACCCGTGATGCAAAGTACTCACTTCCTCTTTCGAGGACTTGAACTCTCTATGCACTTCCCTTTTCGAGGAGAACATCTGTTATGTATTTCCTCGCTGGAAGTGAACAGTTAACCACAACAACGAAGAAGGACACCTCTAAACGCGCCAGCTTGCACGAAAAGCATGTGACAAACCACGTGTCAGACCATGTGACAAACCGCGGGAAAAAAGAGGATAAAAGAAGACTGAAAAACACTGGAGAGCAGTTCCTCTTCGAACTCGGCTTTGAACTTGAACTCTCCAGCTTGTTTAGCAAGCAACGGAAGACGATCGTATTACTTACTCGTATTGAGGCAAAGATCTCGGATATAATATGTATCTGGGCAAAACGCATTTAATTCTTTATTGATGTGTGGTGTTGTAACTTGTGAAACTTTAATAAAACTACCTGTTCACATTTGTGATAGGAAACTAAAGTCCATGTAGCCCTTCTGATTATTGTTGAATAGGTGACAATTCAGACGGCACTGTAAACCTGTTCCCACAATAGCTTGAGTCCTGAGTCCAGTCTGATTCCAGTGTCCTGTTCCTTGGCTGAGGATCAATCCCTGACGGAGTCTTGCAGAGACACCAGAGAGAACAATAGGTAAGTCGCACCTAAGCTAAACTCTGTTGCTGGATTCTATGTCATATTGGAGGTCGCCACGATCGGTTGATCTTAAATACGGCAGCAGTGCTTTACGGGTATTGAATCCCAAGGTTTCAGAGGTGTGTTCATTAAGGTCTGTGTTTAAAGTCTAAAGGGAAAAACTAACAGGGTAAAAGTTGAAATGATGTGCGAAAACTGATGAATGGAGGTAGTATAGAAAGAAGGGAGTTTGTCGGTACCTCGTGGTGGTGTGTGGGTCACACCTTTTATGCCCGGTCTGAGTAAAAACCGCAACCTTTTAACAACACTCACTGGGATCAATTGTTGGGCCAAGTTGTTAGAAAACAGTGTAATCTATAATGTCAATTCCTAATTCAAATGACTCTTTATTTGTCTGTACTGCTTACACATTTCCTCTTCTCTGCTAAAGTAGCAAATCATATGACATGGTTAAGATTCCTTCTACTCATAGAGGACAGATTTCATTCAATAACATGTTAACTTTTGAAGACTAAAACACAACGGTGATACTCTATCAGTCCAGCCAAAAAAAAAACAGTCAATGTAATACTGCACAATCACAGTCATACATTTGAAACTTGAAGGACCAACACTTCCCATCCTTAGCAAAGGAGGCGGTTGCCTGCAGCACCTCGAGGCACTGCAGGGCCTCGTCTGCCTTCCTCTTTAAGAGGACATTCTCCCTTTTCAGGGTCTCCACCTTCTGTTCGGCAGCCCGCCGGAGCCTCAGCTGCCGCCCCAGCAGTTGGAAGCAGCGCCACAAGATCTGTAGCCCTCGGGCGTACAGAGCCTGGCGAGTCACCGCAAATAAAAAACAACAAATGTACACATAAATCAGAAAACTATTAACAATCATTTAGACCAGTGATTCTTGAGACATGGGGCTGCACCCCCCTAAGGGAACCCCCGTGCCACTCCTGAAATTGAAGATTTTTTTTTTTTAAATATGTTTTTTTTTTTAAATATATAAAGCGCAAAATCACAACTGAAGTACAGCCAGCAAGCACAGCCAGCTACATGAGTGATACTGACGGCCTGTCAGGAGAGAGAGAGAGAGGAAGAGAGATGCTCCCTTTATTATTCTTATATTATAGAGTCGTTATCACATCTTTTTAAAGCTCATTATTACATGGCTTAGTTGAATTCTCGATTCTGATTGGTCAATTCAGAACACGTGACACGTTCTTAATCCAGAACAGACAGACCGCTGTCAAGGACTTATTGACCGTTGTTAAGGACGCTCACATCTGCACAAAGAAGTCCGGTCGATTGAACTGTATACAGTTTGGCTGAAAAGCAAACTGCATGTAGTTTGCTTTTCGAACTGACAAGACAAGAGCGACAAGAAAACAGCGGAGAAGTAACGGGCAGAAACCTTCCTTTTTACGCAGCGGTCCAAACATAGACATCAAGCGGCAAAACATATTCAGTTGCCAGTTACTTTGGCATTAGGGCAGGGATATCTAGATACTTTCCAAGGTTTGACATTATGAATTGTGCTACTTTTAAACCAAGCAACAATGTTTTCAAATCTGTAATCAAAAAGCTCCGCCTTCCTGCCGTTGCTGCGTATTTCAAACGGTAACAACGGACTATTTTTCTTAGCGGATTTATGTCAATTTAAATCAATACATACAACTATTTTTTAAATCAATAAAAACATTTTCTAAATTCATAACAGCATTTCAATTAATATTGGGAGTCATATCGTTACTTGAGAATGTGGCCATGTAATAAGCGGGATAATGTTGTTAGGGTTGAGTGTAGCAGGCAGGACCCAAATGCAGATAACAAAGAAAATACCTTTTATTAAGGTTTTAGCGGTGACAAAAAGAACACTAACCCGTGAACACAGTCACAGACAAACAAGGATCTAACAAAGACAGACAGAAAAACCAGAACTTAAATACACACAAGACTAATCACACAACAAGACACAGGTGAGGAGGGAGGAGAAAAGACAGGGGCACAAGGTGAACACAATCAGGAAATCAGACACACCAGGGAAACTAACGACGGGAAGGCAAACACAGGGAGTAGGATCAGACAAGACACAAGGAGGAAAACATTTCAAAACAGGAAACCAGAGACAGAAAAAGACAAGACACAACACAACACAGAAAGATCGTGACAAATGTGCAGCGACTTCATGTAGATCTAGATCCCTCCGCTACGCGTCGGGCTCCTGATCTGCCTGTCGGGTGTTCTTTTCCCCATAATGACCGCCTCGCTGCACATTATCCCTTACATAAATACTTTTGTCATTTAAATGTTTTACTTACAATGAAGAGTTGGCCCTCTCCCCGGAGTGTCTCCGCCTCGCTGTCCTGCAATTGAGGGATTTTGGATGGAGAATCCATTTTTCTGCCTAAAAAAACACAACACATTAAACAATAAAATACATTAACCCTTCAAGTTAACTAATGGAAAGTTAGCTCTACGCAGGTCTAAGCTGTGGACCTACACATTAATACTTAAAGGTGGGGTAGGTAAGTTTGAGAAACCGGCTCGAGATACACTTTTTGTTATATTCCATGGAATGCTCTTAACATCCCGATAGCAATGAATATCTGAAGTGCTTTGACAAAAAATTCATCTGTGGAAGCCGAAGCGCTGTAAAAAGCACGACCAATCATTTTAGCCGGCCCGGCTAAAATAACTGGATGGCCTACCTGCCTGTCAGCCTTCCATCTGTGCACAAACTTATCTCGTGCCCTCATTGGTCATGTGCGCGTTCGTGTGTGTTGAAGGAGGGGCTCTGTAAGGAAGTGGCAGATTTTTTCCGGCTGTGTATTTTCAAATTCGAGCTCACTCGAGCTGGTTTCTCCAAAATTACCTACCCCACCTTTAAGTAAATATTAATTAATACAATTTGTTGTCAAAGCAATGATAAACCTGTGAGTTTGATGTAGAAAAGTTAGAATCAATATAGATGTTTTTATTTAAAAGTAAATTCAGATTGAACATAGTAAAAACATGTAAATTATAGTTTCCCTCCAAAAAAAAACACCTCTGGGTGTATTTACCTTAGTGCTAATTCAGACGCTTGGCGTTAGACTTGTGTTTTGTTTCAGTAAAAATTGTTAATATAGCTTAGTGTGTCAGTTAGCTGAGTTTCTTCCCGTTAAGTGGGTATGACACATTAATAGGTTGTTAAATGTTAAGGAGGCTGTCAGGGTTAACAGCTTAAACATGACAATAGCGCCAAAATCAACTCTACACATTATGTAATTCATGCTAATTATACATAACTAAGCGCAAGTGGAGGCTGCAACGCTAAAGTAAAGTAGAGCACCTTACCCTTTGCATGCGATGAGAGAAATGAGGGAGAGAACTAACGTTCACAGACGTGAAGTTATGATGCGTTCAAACGCCACTTATAAAATACAATCTTTCGCCCAAAACTTCTAATAATTTCTGAAAGAAATCTGCCTGCATATAAACTCAAGGAACTATTGGATTTTCATTAATAAATTGCTTTGAAAATAATAATTATTAACGTTAGTATTTCTTTTTTATGCTCAGGGGCCTCATTTATAAAGGGATATACGCTAAAAAAATGGCGTACGCCAGTTTCTACGCAATGTTTGCGATTTATAAAATACTAACTTGACGGGAAAATGTGCGGTCCTCCACGCAAACTCTAACCCATGCGTACGAACTAAGCACAACAACGGGAGAGACGAGAAACTGCGACACCGTTGGCAGAAGGAAGAATGGAGAGAAATATGTGGAAATAATACCATAAATAAAATGTTACCTCATTTATCATATGAAGAATTCATTTTCAAACATTGATTAAAGCCAATCTTAAAATGATTAAACAAACGCCTGTTTGCGACTCCTCAGTGCACACAAAAACATAACTTGGAGAAATAAATAAATACGGATATGCTATTTAAAACCACCTCGAATATGTTGTGTTAAAGGAGAGGTGTCATGGCCATTTCCACTGATCATAATTCCATTGTTGAGGTATACTAAAATAGATTTATACTGTGCATTTCTCCAAACTCACATTGGTTTCTCATACAGCATCTCTGTAAACTACGTGTATCCGATCCCAACTGTCTGTTATCAGCCTGCAGCCAGGGAGGAGAAATCAGCAGAGAGTGTGTGAGGAAGTCCGTGGATTGGCCAATTTGGACCAATCAGCGGGGGCTTAACGTAACGGTTCCGCGGCCGTAACGTAACGGCTCCACGCATTGGTCCATTTCGTTCCGGGTACGGCATGACATCATGCCATACCCGGAAGAATCAAATGGACAATGACGTATCTCCAACGAGGCGTTTTGGGGAGGTATTTTCTGTGTTAGAATTTTACTCGCTACAGGGTGTACTTTGAGGGTTTGTGACTCTGCAGACCGTTTACATGCATAAAAACCTTCATAACACACAAGGGGACGGGTAATAACCGGAAAAGCATGACACCTCTCCTTTAATGTTATGAAATGTTTTCTCATAAATGATGCGGTAAGCAGAGGACAGAATTACGTCTAAACTGACGCCGTTTTGCATTTCTATAGGTTGTAGATACGAGCATGGTTTTATATCCTATCACGTTTAATCGTGTTTTATGCCGTTTGCCAAGACTTTATAAGTCGCTCGTAAAACACAGGAGGTATGGAAACTAAGAACACCATATGTGTTAGAAATGAAAATCAATGTTTTATGGCATAATTTAGTTTAAACATACCATCAGTTTAAAAGCTGTTTTATTCTGGAAAAAAACAGAAGTTCTCGTAAAATCTCAATGCCAAGCTTTTATTCTGAAAATCCTTCATCTCCGGTTAGCATTTAGCATGTGGGCATGTGGCTAATATTACGTTTTCTAGAAATATGAATGTAAAGTGAAAATGACACAGAGTGTTGCACACCAAAACCTACTGACTTTAACACTACATCTATAGACGTCGAGATATCATTATTGCTGAATATTAAATGAAGGTAGTTTATTTTAATACGTTTTGTTTGTTTGTTCAGAGACTGCATTAGTCTCATTATTTTAAGTTTCTTTCCTGGGAGCGAGAAGATCACAGTTCTTCAACAACGGCTAATATAACGGCGCGTCCACACAGCAGCGTTAAAAAAATCTTGGAACGCTTCTGCCCATTCACTTTGAATGGGGTGACGTCACTTTGCCTCACTTTTCGCCGAACTGCATTGTGGGCAGCAGAGCGGAGATTTTCAGGATTTTCAGGATTCAAAGTTGAGCAATGTTCAACTTTTGAAGCTGAGGTGGAAGCGTCAGCCAATCAAATCCTGTGTATGCAAATCTGACAGTTCAAGCGCCAGCCAATCAAACCGCGTGTATGCTGGGAGAGACATACCGCAGGTCATTTCCTCATATTCCAAAAAATGGAGGAGAAATTAGCGGTAGGGAATCACCCGGTGCTTTATGACCAGTCCCTATTTACCTACCGGGATATAAACCGGAGGAGCCAGGCATGGAGGGAGGTGGCAGAGACAGTGGTAGGTTTTCGCCTGTTTGGGGAGTTTATATCCAGTTTACTTCGGGCTTTTTTGCTTCGTATGTCGGGGGCGGGAGATTCATGTGATTGGTTGTTGGTGCCTTGCTCGCAAAAAATCCCCAAGCTTCAGATACGCCCACCTTAACGCTGCTGTGTGGACGCTCCGTAACACAATACATTAGTTGTATTTCCTTTAACTGGTGGATTATGGATAGATAGTTGCTGATCGAAAGCTGGAACACAAACCACCAAATACAAAAAAATTATTCAGATCCAGTCGTCATGACTCCACTCCGGAGGGATTCCCCGATCATTTCTTAGAGTTTCTCATCAAGGGGGTGTCTCCTGTCCCCGGTACACTGCCTGAGGAAGGTTATGTGTATTTTTTTTTGTCATTAACCTTTTTCGGACCATTTATTTATTTTGGTGACGATCCGACCTCCATGCTGCTACTCTGGTTCAAACTGCATCCACCAAACATTATGATTTATCTCGACCTTCCCAAAATAACCCAAATCTGACACGGTGTGAGATGTCTTTTTTAGCTGTTCTGTCGTCATTTCCTGCGATCTTCTTCATGCAGTCAGTCAAGATGAATGAATGAATGAATGGGCGTTTCTTTGACTATTTATGGGCAAATATGGGTGTGATGGGAAGCCCGCAAAAGCTGCGCCGCATTTCGAGTCGATTGTGATTTATAAAGGGAAACAGGCGTAGGAAGTGCCGTACGCACTTCCCTCGCCGGTACGCAATGTTTTGTGAATCGGAAAATGTCTGTACCTATTTTTTTGCTTTGTACTACGTAAGCAACCTTCCCACGTGAATCCTACGCAAGGCGTTATAAATGAGGCCCCAGGGCTGGTAAGGCCTATAGATTTGAACAGCAGTTTAAAAAAAAGCCAGGCGTTTTTGATTGGCTGTTTGTCTTTGTGGTTGTTTAAAATAAATAGCTTTTTTGAATACTTGTGTCTGGTTGGCTGTTGTGCTCGATTTGAAAAATGATACAGTATTTATACAGGACTTGCATCTTCTGCCTCTTATTCGCCAAGAACAAAAAAGCAACAGAGCCAAAAATGGATTCCAATGGTAAATGGACGAACTTAGATTAATGTTACTTGTTATTCATACAGTGTGTGTAGGTGTGTGTAACAAATTAATGTGTAAAACACATCCAAATTAAAATGGACGCCCACGTGCTTACTCCTCTTCATGCCTGAAATAATTAAATGGAGGCCCACTTTAGAGCAGGGGTTCCCAACCTTTATTGTGCCAAGGACCGGTAGATACATTTAAAAAAAATCGCGGACCGGTTGTCAATTTGAACTGATTTTAATATTTACTCACCACCAGCAGGTAGCAACAGAGGCTAATTGTATGTAACAGCCTGAACAAATACTAGAACAATATGCATCCAAAACATATTAACAAAGTTTAAAAAAGAACCGGTGTTGTTTTTTGGTTTTTCGGAAAACCAAAAAACCGACGTTATTCAGTTTTTAAACCAAAACGGGAAAACAGATAAATCAACGTTTTGGTTTTGTTTGTATGATTTACGGATAATCCAGTGAATGCTGGGAAAATGAGGAGAAGGCGCATTATGAAGGAGATGTCCGGTCGCCTGTGTGCACTCCCGACAGCATTTAGCACTACATCGAGATTAAACTAATTTATTTTGGGAACAGCCGCATATATGCCGGTGTCGGACAGACACAAACACACCGAACACACAGAGCTGAGCAGAGCACATACACACACACACATCATGCGCCTTGGTGACTGACTGGACATCTCCTTCATAAAACTAATAAAAGGGGGAGTAATCGGGCAGTTCGATGTGTGTAGATGTGTGTGTGGTTAACACGGAGCAGCCTGCAGTCACTCTTAAACTGTTCTGATTAAGTTAAACACAGCGAAGGCGGTGCGTAAAAAGGCACAGCTCTTTACCGAGTATACGTCCCGCTGCCTCCTGATGCTGCAGCCATTTCATAAAGTGAAGGAGGGTTTCCTTCTATAAAACAGCTGCGGGCAGCAGATACCGTGAGAGTCCCGGACATTAATTCATAGATCAAGGCAGACTGGTTTACTCTCCTGTTTTGCCAATCCGGTGCTTAAAAAAATAGCTCTACACCCCTGGCCGACATGTCCTTAAAATGAAGTCTGAGTTTGAAATTAAAGTAAACAGATATGGTTCTAAACTGTATTGAAGTAAACATGTATTATTTTGAATTGTATTTTAGTGAACATGTATTGTTTGAACTGTTTTAAGTAATCACATATATACATATTGTATTCTCACTTACAACTCACTGACCCAGAGATCCTGTTACACACACACATATTCTTTTCAAGGTTCTTTCTGGGCATCAATATATCTGTGTACAATGTTTGGTTGTCTGGGAAAGAATAGTTTGTGTGAAATATTCCTTGGGAAAGTAAAGGAGTGAATATCGGTGCAGAGATAAGATTGACTCTGCCCTTGTGAACTTCCGAATCTCACGCTCTGCTGTGAAGAAAACATACTTTTTCTCAGAACTCTGATTCGCTGTATTGGACCCGACCAGAAGTGAATCCAACCAGTAAACAGGGTGCGTACGGGTGCTGGAAATCCTTGAAAATGCTTGAAATTGTACGAGGTGTTTTCAAGGTTTGAAAAGTGCTTGAATTTTGGGAATGGTGCTTGAATTTGGGATAAAGTGCTTGAAATTGTAAATGCTTTACTTCGCTTTTTAGATTAAAAGAAAATAAAGAAGTCTGAGCGCGCTTAATTGCTTCGCTTTTACATAAAACAGCTCCGCTCCGGCCTTCCCGCACAATGCGCGTGACCGGCAAGTGTTTTTGTTACGTGTGTGACCTGGGCATTCTGATGAGAGTGATAGATGACAGTATGCCAGGAGGTTGCCGTTTCAACGAGCGTTGGCTAGCAGAAGACAAATACAAGCCATGGCTAAGACGAGGGTCAAGCCCAAGAGTAGCCTCCTGCAAAGTGTGCAACAATAACGATGCGAGAGTCTGCGCTGACGAGCCACACACCACACGAAAGGTACGTTGTCGTAGAACATTTTAGATTAGGCTATCGTTGCATGTAAAATACATGACACTTTTCTCTGTGCGCGGCAAAACAAGCTCGCCAAAATGGCTTCACTAGTCTGGCAGTATTTTAAGTGTCCGAAAATGACAATAAAATAGCGGTATGCAACGTGTGTGTGAAGCAGAAATCCTGCAGCTCCACCCGCTGTGACGGACCGGTGAGCGGAGCAGAACACACATTAAGAGTTAGACCTAACACACTTAGCTATTTTATCTACCTCTGGAACAAGCTAAACTAGTTATAAATATATTTATTCTTCACTGTCGGGTCGCTCATTACTGGATCAGTGAGCTGCAGGAGATACTGACGGGCTGTCAGGAGAGAGAGAGAGGAAAAGAGAGCGATATCGGTATCGGCCGATACTGATTCCGGCGATCGGCTCCAAAATTGGCGATCGGAGCATCCCTAATAATTGTATATGTTTTATAATGATTGATCATGAAAGTGTTATCAAAGCTGGTAAAGTTGCAGCTAGTTTGAATGACTTTGTATACTACAGAGTAGCTTGTGAATTTACTCCAGGTGGAACTAAAGTCTGATTTAACACTTGATTATATTTCACATCATTCATCCACATCTGTAAAGTAACTAAAGGTATTAAATACATGTAGTGGAGTCAAAGTACACCATTTACCTCTGACTTGTGTTTACTGCCAACCTAAAAGTACCTCAAAAATAGTAATCAATAATATATTGAAAAGTTATTTGGCTGATAGTTTTATATTGGCTCAGCCAGGTTATATGGGATGCCCAGTCTACGTACAGATAGGTGACACATTTTGAAATATTAAACTTAGTTTTCTTTTCTAACATTTTTAATTTTTCATCCTCATGTAGAATGCTATTATGAAACACACATTTGGTTGTTTATAGCATAAAGAACATTTGATTTAATGTGAGGTAGGGAAATAATCATTTGAGTATAAGTATGTGTATATAAATATGTAATTTACAACAGCTGTAAGATGCTTGAAAAGCTTGAAAATGCACCTTGAAAATGCTTGAAAAGTGTTTGAATTTGACTTTGGAAAAGGTGTAAGAACCCTGTACATATATATATATATATATATATATATATAGGGATGGGTATCATTTGAAATGTATCGATTCCGGTTCTTATCGATTCCCCGTTTCGATTCCATAATAGAATAATACTAAGTAAAATAAGCTTATTGAAGCTTGCTATTTATTTTTTAACAAGTATGTGGGGAAATGTTCCATCTATGATAAAGAGTTTATGGATTAATTGCAGACAAATGTGATAGGTTTCTTTAAAAAAAATGATTTTAATGTTGCTCCACAGGCAAATTCTTCATTTGACCTTTCATCGATTAAAAAAAATGGTCTATACCCATGAGTAGGGATGGGTATCGTTAAGGTTTTAACGGTACTACTACGCTTATCGGTCCGGTCTTTTAACGGTACTTTTATCGGTTCTTTTGGAGGAAAAAAAGAGGTAAACTAATTATATGTTGTATGTCAGGGACTACGAATGGAAATGAGCTCAAAGATAAAATCCGGCATATTTACACTTGAAGCATTATTTGTCTAAAGTGTTCATTAATGTGCATTGTCCCTATTCAAATATACGATAAAATGAAAATAAACAAAGTGTGAACAAAACTAACATAGCTTTTTATTTAAATTAAATACATAATATTTCACATCAAAAGAAACAACAACGTTTTAACAAATCATATTAAATAATGTGATTACAGAACTGTAAACAGAATAGCTGAAACTTTAACAAACTAAATAACTCAGTTACCTCTAATCATTAACCCATGTTTGTATAATTGAGTTAACTCTGAGTGTTGCTGCCAGCATACATAATATACCTGACGTGGAAACGTTACTCGTGGATGAGGCTACAGAGCTACTAGAAAGACAGTCGAACCCGGTGCATTTCTCCGTCTGAATGTGGTGCACTTTTGCTAAATGTTTAGACAAATTGCTCGTGTTACCGCTCTTACATGCTAAACTCTTATTGCACTATAGGCAACGAGCGAGACGGGTAAAGTTTAACCACACCTCGGAGCGCGTTCTCTCCGCCATCTCCTCCGTGTGTGTGCTGCTGCATGTAGCAGCTGCGTGTGTGTAAACTGCCCCGCCCCCTCGCAAGCAGGCGGGGGAGAGAGATCGATGCATGTTAGAAACGGAGTTGGCCACACTAAAACTGCAATATAATGTTTGTGTAGCAATAATACACATGACATATTTTTTACATGTCTCCAGTACCGATAAAAAGACCGATAACGTCGGAGCTTAACGGTACCACGGTCTTTAATAATTCAGCCCCGGGGCCCGTTTAATACCGGGGCTCGGTACCCATCCCTACCCATGAGTCAGTGCTGTAGTGATGACACTCAAAGTGTTCACTGCAGAGGCGAGAAGAAACCTTAGGGGTCCAGCGCAGTCCTCTGATCGACGCTCTGCTTCTGTTTGTGTGTGTCAGGCCGTCTCTTACTGGGTAGCTACATATCCAACCAGGCAAGGTCTCGCCCTTCTCCTCCAAATGACACCCTGGTCACGCCATAATCCCAGAGGAGTTCCTCCCCAACCTTAATGTTCTGCAGCGCGAGGAACACTAACACCTCTGGGGCCATCTGGGAATGTCAGGACAAACCTATTTGCTTTTAGTTTGGGACGCTTCCTGGAGTGATTCAGGAGGCGTCCATATGTCTCCACTTCAGGGTCGCAGTCACAACGGGAGGTGGCGTCAATACAAACATGGGTACCTCCCTCCCCCTTAAAAAATAAGAGGTAGCCCGATTGTTCCCTTCCACGTCCCTCAGCGTCTGACACAAGGGTGCCATGGTAATCACACACGACATCCCCTTTGTCCATGGGACATGTGGCGACTACACCTTCAATAGGAACATAGAGAAGGGCGTTAGTGTTTAAGGAGACATTCAAATCAAACCTACCTTTCACACAATATAGGCACTCACCTTTGCCCTTCTCCCCCCCCCAAAGTCCCGGACAGCAAGCCCACGCCAGCTCTGCTCTGAAATAGAGCGGATAAGGCTCTCACTGGATGTTGGCGCGTCGCGAGGAGCGACCCATCCACCCACAACACCCTGTATGGAGGGGGTGTTGTTAACCCAGCCCTCCTTGTTCAGGGCCCGTCGCACTGCCTCCTCGGTCGGTTTTGTGGCTTGCCTGCCCATTGCCTGACCTGTGTGTGACGAGTTAAACGAGTGAGCAGTGCAATCAAGGGAACAAGAAGAAAAGGGGAACACAAATTCTGCACACAACACTGCCTGAGTGCAAAATACTTACTGAGAATGTAGGATGTTCTCTCCAGGAGCTGCACACTCCTCCACTTCTGGTACAAGGGCCTGTGTGCAGTGAAGCCGGCCCCTACACACAGCCTCTTACGCCGCCTACACACGGCGGCGTGCGTTGCCGCTTCTGCCCATTCACTTCTGAATTGGGTGACGTCCCGCTTCGCCGAGTTGCATTGTGGATCAGTGCTGATTTCAAATAAGAGAATTACCTCTCCTGGGGTTTTTCGGAGTCTTGTCCACGTTTCAAGTAGTTCTCTGAGCTGATGCTGTGACGACGACTAAGCGTAGCTTTGCTCGCGGTGCTCGTTGCAAAAGTTTCATTTAATTTAATTTTTATTTGTCCCGCTCATGGTACGCATAGCCAAATGTACAATAATTGCCAACAAAACATGTCTCTACACACCATTGAGCGAAAATGAGCAGGGAGAAGAATAAAATCTTATATGACCTGCCCCTTTCTAAAAATAATAAAATAAATACAAATAGATGGTCTGCCCTTCATAATAAAAAAAAAAAGTTCACAGCCACACATAAGAGTACACCCTCATCTGAGTCCTACTGGAGAAGAAGGTGGAAAGCGGCGCCTAATAATAATAACAATGGGACCTGCAAATAGAGAACAGACATCACATCAAACATATTCAACAGGACCAGAGTACACATTCTGCTTCATATAGTCCCATCTTTCTTAATTTATACAATTTCTTTAACTGAAAAATACATATACAATTCTTTAGATCCTTTTGTTGAGAATTCCACAATTGTACACCAACCACCGAAATACACATTTGCTTACGAGTAGTCCTTGCATAAGGATGCTTAAAATGTAATTTCCTTCTGTGGTCTTCCTTGTCTGATCCAAAAACAAACAACTAAATATACTGGTAACATTCTGCTTTTTGCCTTGTGCATTACTAATAATGTCTGCAGCTCAGCTATGTCTTTGAGTTTCAAGAGTCCTGACTTAAAAAACAGTCTGTTGGTGTGTTCTCTTGAATCAGCTTTGTGAATTATTCTTACTGCCCTTTTCTGTAATATTGACAATGGCTTTATGTTGCTCATATACGTGTTGCCCCACACTTCTATACAATAAATGAAAAATGGCAAAAATAAGTGAACAATACAACATTCTCAATGCCTTGTAATCTAGCAAATACTTTGCCTTGTTTAGAACAGAAATATTCCTAGACACTTTTGTTTTAACATGTGCTATGTGTGATTTCCATGTCAGGTTATCATCCAGCGTCACACCTAAGAATCAAAATTCAGAAACCCTTTCAATAAAAACTCCATCAATGGACAGTGACATTTTTTCATCTTTTTTTCTATTAGCAAAAACCATAAACTTCGTTTTATTCAAATTTAGGGTTAACTTATTTTCATCAAACCATCTTTTAAGTTTGACCATTTAATGTCCAATACACTTTGCTAAAATGTTTAAATCATCTCCTGAACAAAATAAATTGGTGTCGTCTGCAAACAACACAAATTGCAATAATGTTGACGTTTCACATATGTCATTGATGTACAAAATAAAAAGTTTAGGCCCTAAAACCGAGCCCTGTGGGACACCACATTCTATGTTCATACACTCCGATGTACTACCAGCAAATTCTACATATTGTTGTCTGTTATCTAAATAACTTTTTAACCAATCTAGAACTACCAAGATGCAGCGGTGGGTTTCCCACTGACTCCCTCTCCTGACCCTGGGTACTTGCAATCCTAAGGCAGAGTAAAACAATCATGGCAGTAAAATAACAGCAGCAGCTACACTCATGGCGGCAAATGTGTATATTAATGACACACACACACACACAGTCCTGTATGACCGGGGAAGTGAGGACTGGGAAAATTCACATTGGGAGTGAGGACCACCCTTTCTGCTATACTTAGAGAGAAATTAATTCTGCATTTCAACACTAGGTGGCCCCCTGATTCCAGTTTCCACCTCAGCTTATTTTTAAAAACAAAGGAAAAAATATATAAAAATATAACTTTTCAAGCCAGTTTAGCATCGAAGTGAGGACCTGGTTTTGTTGACGTTGTTGAGTTTTGATTCATAAGAGAGTAGTTTAGCCTAAAGCTTACAGTTATTCTTACATTTGTAAGTAAAGACCAATTTGAAAAGGTTTAGACAGCTTGAGATTCATAGATAAACAGAATGCCTACAATTAATATTCAGACCATTGATTAGACTGCTGTGCAGAAATACATTATTATTATTACATGTTACTTGTTAGACGCTTTTATCCAAAGCGACTTACATACTCCCCACAGGAGCAATTTGGTGTGAAGTGTCTTGACCAACGCCACTGCGCCACAGCCACAGATACCATTTTATGCTATACTTGTTAATATAACAAAATGAAATCATCTAAAGAATATCAGTATGATTCAACTTCCAACACAACTGCAATGAATGCCCTTTCTGGTAGCAGTATTATATTTATTTATAGTAGTGACTACTTTTGACTTTCCAACACATGCACAAACACCTGTAGAAACAATAGAGGGAACCCCTCAACAAGAAGAAAACGGAACATTAAAACGCCCCGCAGACCTTTAAACATATTTGTACAAATCATGGCGTGAGTTGCTATAGAGACTGTTTCTTTTTTCATTTCTCTGTTTCTTTTTTTTCTACCGATTCGTGTTTTATCAAGTTTGCCTGGGGAGACAGAGAGAATGAAAGACAGACAGACAGAGAGAGTCAATTATGTGTAGGGGGAATGATCAAAAACGGGCCATTTAAACATCCAATTTGCCACAGGTGCAAGATGAGAGATGAGTGAAGGACATTCAATGTGCTGTGGATCTCTGTGGGCATATTGACCAACATACCGCTTTTTTCTTTCTAAGAGAAGCCAAAATCGTACTATTCATTACTATTTGATTACATTAGATTCTAGTTATTTTGCAGATAAAGTAGTAATACGACATATCAATGTAATAAAGTATTATGTATTATTATGGATTATGCTATAAAGTAAGAACAAAAGAACAAAAACTGAAAATGACTTCAGAAATGAAGTATCTTTGAAGCCGATCGGCGATTAAGTGTCACGATTTGGTTGTGGACATAGTTTTTCACGTCCTTCCAGGACCTTTGGTTCAAAGCGCTCTCTTTCTCCAGGCATTGAACGCAGTCGTCCTTTCCAGGAACCCGCCGTTCATCGAAGAATTGTTGGAGATGTTTTTTGATGGCAGTCCTTTCGCCCTCAGTCCAGGGCCGCTTGTTTTGAACTCTGGGTGCTACTATATAGACAAAAATTAAAAACTGTAATTCAATTAAACATGGGAAACAATGGAATATGCTTACATATGGCACAAATCTTTGACTCAATGGTGAATTAGTTAGATTTTGAAGATCAATGTGTGACCTTAAGTCTTACGTATTTTTGTGATATTTTGGGAATGCCTTAAGTGACTCTGTGTAATTTTGCATTACTTTTTTTAACTTGGACTCAGCAATTTATTGATTAGATTTTGGAGATCAAAGGCTAAGGTCACTGTGATTAAACAAAACACACTTTTTTCCGTAACTTAACAATATTTATGCTAATTATCACAATTTCACAAACATTTCTTTGAGGATTGAATCATAAAGTGATGATGTTTATTATATTAGAATATAACAAATAATGTAAAATATATTTTAATTACCACTGTCACTGTCTTTCTCTCCCTCCTTATTTCTTCCTCTTGCCTGCTTCTTCTTTTGGAAAGATCTAGCCTGGCCTTTTCCTGGGCTCTGATCTATAACAGCAAAAGACAAACATTAGTTAATTTTGGTCAAAGAGACCTCAGGTACTATAAGGTTTATGTGTGTTCAACTGCTGACATTCAAATCCAACCACCAGGAGCTAACAGCTAATTGCTAATACAGAGGTCAAAATTGTGAGTAACAAAACTAGTAAATATGAGAGGGAATTATTGTAGTAACCTAACAACCCTGCTGTGCAAAACGTGCTGTTGAAATATGTTAAATGTTTGCTGATTGTATTTATAGAGCAATACAATAATTCAGGAGCACATATTAATATTGTTTTGTGTCTGTGTAATTATACAGCTGACTGGAAGTAAGTGGTCTTTTTACATTAAAATAACTGTGGAGGTGATAAGACAAGGTTAATCTTCGTCAGACAGAAAAATAAACTTTAACCTGTTAAGCCCGAGAGACCCCGGTACCGGGGCACTGCCGCAACATCTTGCAGGAAACAGTGTCTGAGGGCATGTTCATTTAATAAAACTATGAATGTTTTATATCCATGTAACGGGAAGAAACTCATCTAACTGATCATTTTTATTTTTATTTTCAAAAGAAAACCCACAATGCAGGACTTTTACTGAAACAGAGTATTCATACACTCTGGTACTTCTACTTTTACTCAAGTACACGATCTGAGTATTTCTACTTTTACTCAAGTACAAGATCTCAGTACTTCTACTTTTACTCAAGTACAAGACCTGAGTACTTCTACTTTTACTCAAGTACAAGACCTGAGTACTTCTACTTTTACTCAAGAACAAGATCTGAGTATTTCTACTTTTACTCAAGTACATGACCTTTTCAGTAAAAGTCCTGCATTCAAAATGTTCCTCAAGTAAAAGTATAAAAGTATTCTCATCAAAATATAGTGAAAGTAGCAGTAAAAGTAGTCATTGTGCAGATTGGTCCATTTCAGAATACTATATATGATATGTTTTATAATGATTGATCATGAAAGTGTTCTCAAAGCTGGTAAAGGTGCAGCTAGTTTGAATGACTTTGTATACTGCAGGGTAGCTTGTGGATTTACTCCAGGTGGAACTAAAGTCTGATTTAACACTTGATTAGATTTCACATCATTCATCCAGATCTGTAAAGTAACTAAAGGTATTAAATACACGTAGAAGAGTAAAAGTACACCATTCACCTCTGAACTGTAGTGGAGTAGAAGTACACAGTAGCATACAATGGAAATACTCAAATAAAGTACACGTACCTCTAAATTAAACTTAAGTAAAGGGGTAGTGGTAGTGGTGGTCTAATGGATAGTGAGGTGGGCTGAAGATCGGAAGGTTGTGGGTTCCCGCCAGGAACACCACCACTAAGTTTAGCCCTTAGTTACTCCAGGGAGAATGTCCCTGTAATAGGTAATTTTAAGTCACTTTGGATAAAAGCGTCAGCTAAATGAAATGTAAAGTACAACAATAATATAATAATACATATTTGATTTATTTCACATTTAAATAAAGCAATGTTAATTCTATTTACAATTCTTTAAATTCTTCCCTTTAAAAAGTTTACAAAAAGTACTGATAAGACTACCGTTAAAGTACCGTAACGATAAGAGTACTTATTAAAGTACCGTTAAAACCTTAACAAAATCAATTTAACTGCAAATGATGCATTTTAGTGACTTATCTTAGATGGAAGTAAGCTAATCTCTAAAAATGTGTTGCTGTCTTAAAACTGACGACATTTAGTTCACATTTGAAGCTTTTGTTCCAGTTATCTATACCAAGTGAAAAGTCACTAAAAAAAAAAAAAAATAGCATGATATACAAGACACCAGCGGATACCACACAAAGCACTACATCAAATAGAGAACCACAGGCACTCAGATTATGATCACAAAATAGAAGACATTTCACATTATTGTGTTTAAAAATGCTTAGAACATTTAATTACTAAAATGTAGGCACTTGCTATTTGTTCAGAGAGGATGAGGGCTGGTCACAAAGGCCCTTTGACACTAAATGCTATCTATCACTAGGTGCAAGTTTACTTGTTTGTAAAAAAAAACTCAAACGACTATTTCACAATTACCTAAAAATGTTACTTAAAAATTAAATTAGACAATTTATTTATGCAATAAATGTTTTTAATTCTTCATGTTAAAAAATGATATTGCACGTTTAGCATTAATTAGGGCATGTAGAAGCAACAATCACAAATAAATTATCTTAAAATCTTACCTGCACTGAAACTGTAGGAGAAAGCCGCCTTTCACATTTTTTGTTGGGAATTTTAAGTCGTTCTGGTCTTCTCTTAAGTCGCTCCATGCTCCTGCCGCGCTCAGCCATGTTGGAGGTTAGCTGCAGACCTTCCGGAAATGACCTTCGGTGGTCATGACAAATGTGTTTGATGGGGCAGGGCAGTTAGCTCTGCTGTAGCAGCCATTCAGCAGCATGCACTTTGCAAGTGAGCCCCTCCCCTAAGCGGGAAAATCACCAACAGACACCACAATATTCTGCTGCTCAAAAACTCTGATATTCAGCCCTGATTTACAGAATAAATCAAATTGATCAGCACCAGAGTGCCCAAATAAATCACTCATAATGCAGGCCACACATGTAGTTAGTGTGAGCTGGGCCAGCAAACAGTTAGGAGGCAACTGAAGTGAATTAACACAGAGTAATCTGTGTACACAAGTAAGTATACACGATTTAAGAGTTCTGATGTCCAATTCAACTCCTAATGTTAACTCTTCAAGTAGACATTTAATTTGAAATGATCATTTTTTGGCTTCATTTAATTTTTCCTTTGGAGACAATGAGGTGAACTACAACAGAGCACAGCACAAAGAAGATAATTCTGGGTTGAATCATTATCATTATCAAATATTATACTACATTATATACTTGTAAATCAATGTATTATCATTTAAAAAGTGAACTGCTGTAGCAGCCAGACAGCAGCATGCACTTTGCAGGTGCAGAGGGGGGAGCAGCCCCTCCCCTCGATGGGCCATTAACTCAGCCCGGGAAAGTCACCAACAGACACCACAATATTCTGCTGCTCAAAAACTGATATTCAGCCCTGATTTACAGAATAAATCACATTGATCAGTGAGATTAATACTATAATTAAAGTAAAAGCATTACCCATATTTAAGTTATAAAGTAAACAATTACAATTTTAAAAGAAATATAAGTTTAAAGTATATAAAAATGGGATGCAACTGGAATGATTACAAAAAACACACATTCAGTGTGTAGGAAAATACAGAATTATGCACACATGTTCTCTATTGTCAAAATACAGATGATATTTTATATTAATTTCTCATATTTGTGTCCAGGGGCCTCATTTATAAAGCTTTGCGTAGGATGCACGTGGGAAGGTGGCTTACGTAGGACAAAGCAAATAAATACACACAAAAATATTCTGATTTATAAAACACTGCGCATGCACGTCCTACGCCGGTTTCCCTTTATAAATTACAATCAACTCGAAATGTGGCGCAGCGTCTGCGGGCTTCACGTAACGCCCATATTTGCCTATAAATAGTCAAAGAAACACCCCGTATTAATATTCATTCAGACTGACTGCATGAAGAAGATCGCAAGAAATGACGACAGAACAGCTAAAAAAGACATCTCACACCGTGTCAGATTTGGGTTATTTTGGGGAGGTCGAGATAAATCATATTGTTTGGTGGATGCAGTTTGAACCAGAGTAGCAGCATGGAGGTCGGATCGTCACCAACATAAATAAATAAGTGGCATAGGAAGGCTATGTGTATTTTTGTCATTAACTTTTCACCACTCAGGCAGTGTATCAGTGTGTTTGTGCCGGGGAGAGGAGACACCCCCTTGATGAGAAACTTTAAGAAATGATCGGGGAATCCCTCCGGAGTGGAGTCATGACGACTGGATCTGAATTTTTTATTTGGTGGTTTGTGTTCCAGCTGTCAATCAGCTGTGCACAGCGTCTCCACTGCAGCCTGTGCGTCTATTTATCCAAGTTATGTGTTTGTGTGCACTGAGGAGTCTCAAACAGGCGTTTGTTTAATAATTTTAAGATTGGCTTTAATCAATTTGTGAACATTAACGGGCCGTCTCCACGGCAGCGTTAAAAAAATCTTGGAGGTGGGCGTATCTGAGGCTTGGGGATTTTTTTGCGATCAACCAATCACATGAATCTCCCGCCCGCGACATATGAAGCCAAAAAGCCCGAAGTAAACTGGATATAAACTCCCCAAAACAGGCGAAAACATACCACTGTCTCTGCCACCTCCCTCCATGCCTGGCTCCTCCGGTTTATATCCCGGTAGGTCTGGTCATAAAGCACCGGGTGATTGATTCGCTACCGCTAATTTCTCCTCCATGTTTTGGAATATGAGGAAATGACCTGCGGTCTGTCTCTCCCAGCATACACGCCGCTTGATTGGCTAGAGCTTGAACTGTCAGATTTGCGTACACGGGATTTGATTGGCTGACGCTTCCTCCTCAGCTTCAAAAGTTGAACATTGTTCAACTTTGGATCTTGAAAATCCTGAGAATCTCCGCTCGCCTGCCCACAATGCATTTCGGCGAAAGCGAAAAAAAGTGACGTCACCCCATTCAAAGTGAATGGGCAGAAGCGTTTCAAGATTTTTTAACGCTGCCGTGGAGACGGCCCGTAATTCTTCATATTTGATAAATGAGAGGTGACATTTTAGTTATGGTATTATTTCCACATATTTTTTTCCCTTCTTCCTTCTGCCAACGGTGACAGTTTCTCGTCTCTCCCGTTTTTGTGCGTACCGCGTACGGATGGGTCAGAGTGTGCGTGGAGGACTGCACATTTTCCCGTCAAGTTTGTTTTTCATAAATCGCAAAATTGCTTTGAAACTGGCGTACGCCATCTTTTGAGCGTACGCACCGTTTATAAATGAGGCCCCTGATGATTGCAAGCTATTTCTCTACAGTCCTTTCCTCTCAAAAAATTACGAGATCACTGCAAAATGTACAGTGCATTTTACACCACTGAATACTAAGCTTTAACTTAGGTAGAGTTTAGAAATCAATATTTGGTGGAATAACCTTGATTTCATGACACATGAACAACAGCGTTCATGTGTTAGCATCCTCTCCCCCAGTCTGTCATATTGCTGTTGGGTGATTTTCTGCCAATCCTGGAGCAAACATTTAAGCAGCTCTGTTTTGTTTGATGGTGTGTGTGCACACTCATTATTAAAGGAAATATTTTGTGTACAAATAATCAAACCTATTGGTGAGTAAAGGCTATAATGACTTATTTACATGTTTTGATATTTTTATATAAATGTTATATTAATTGATCATAGTTTTGTCACTGAAAGAAATGAATAGATCACTGCAAAATGTACGGTGTATATGGTCTGACCATTTATAGGTATATATGAGTAAAATTAAATGTTTTGGATTATTCTGTAAACTACTGAAAAAAAGTATTTAAAATTAAAATATTGTATATAATTAGAAGCACTTTCTGATAATGACAACTGGTCAAACCAGCTACAAATATGCAATACTTTTGGACCTCAAATGATGTAAAGAAAACAAGTTACTATTAATTTTAAATAAAAAATGAATAATTATATTTATATTCTGAAACTTTGCTTTTGAAGTGTTAGCATTATGTGCGCTATTAGAGCATGCAAGACCCATGTTAATTATGTTGGAGAGCTTGTGTTCTGCTCAGTTAGTCCTAGCAAACATTAGCTTTGCATGTCTACAATTGAACTAACAATCTAATTTAATATGACCCAGTTCAACCACCCAATTATACTGTATGAGTATGAATTTGCATATCATTTTAATAACTGGACTGATATTTAAATATGTATGAACACACAGTCCTCCTAATAAGATACACCAGGATCTTAACCTGTTCCACTCTGAGCCTGTTTTTCAGGTCTCAGGCTCGAAAATGACATTCCCAGAACAAATGACCATATCTTCCCTTCTAAAAGGGTTAAATTAATAATCTTTTCTCAAAGTAATGATAAACCTGTGAGTTGGATGTAGAAGTGTCAGAATCAATATAAATGTTTTTTATTTTAAAGAAAATTCAGATTTTACATAGTAAAAAACTGTAAATTATAGTGTCCGTCCAAAAATTATTTTTACAGATAGTGAAAACTACCCTTGGATGATGGGTTAGTAGACTAAAAGCTTTAGGAATCCAAAGTACAACATATAATAAGTACCCTGTATCAAGATTGATGCAAAACAAGTGAAATTTGACCTTTTTAGAGAGATTTAGCCAAAAACTGGGCCATCTGGGGTCATTTGGGTGGATTTGACCTATCTCTGGCCCCCCTTGCTCGATCTGGTTGGTTGACATACCCTTGTGACCGTTAGAGCCAATAGAATCGAAGGAGGAGACTCACATACACATACATTGTAAAGAAAAAATATTGCCGCTTCGCGTGTGGAAAGCGAAACTAAACTGGAGGAATGTCTCCTTCTGGAGTTTGGAAACTAAAACGCAGTTGTATTGCTTATGGATTATCAGAAATAATTTCAAAGAAGGCACAGACACATAGGATGAACCTATGGATTAACTGCAGCATCGTTTTTTTTATCGTTTTAATGCCATTGAAGACCACTTTTGACCAAGGTAAGATATATTTACATGTTTAGCTTCTTGGCTCCACATGTGATGATGTACGCTTTCGTTGATAGCGTCGCGAATGTTTATCACTGAGTGTTGAGGTGGGCACCGTTAGATTCAGTGTCTCCAGGACACCAAAAAATAGTGTTTGGTTGTGCATCTAGGATAAGTAATAAGGGAGTTCTGAGTGAGTTTATGTGCCTTTGTAGGTTACGTTTTTTCGTCGAGGCTAATTCAGAGGCTGAGTGCTAGCATTGTGGGTTTTTTTTGAAAAAAAAAATTAAAAAGATCAGTTAGCTGAGTTTCTTCCCGTTACATGGATATAACACATTCATAGTTTTATTCAATATTAAGATTCCTTAGACGTTGTTTCCTGCAAATGACGCGTTTATCCGCCCGGTACCGGGGGGAAGGCGTGAAACAGGTTAAACAACAATAATTGATAATATATATATATATTTGGAATATAAAAATGAAGCAGTTTATATTTAATAAATGTAGTACAGAAATACAGATTTTAATATAATGTATTCTAAATGAAAATAATACATTCCTGTGCTTGTCTTTCTGTAATTGAAGTTGTTCTAGTGAAATAAATTGACAATGTCACAAGGGGGCGATAGAGAGTAAAATGTGTATGAATTTTTTCTGGAGAAGAAGTTGCTCTGCTGGAATAAATCAGCAAAGCCACTAGGGGGAGATGGAGAGCAAGAGTGTGTGTATTCAGATGAAAAAAAAAAAGAGTAATTACACACACATAAACTCAGTTTAACATTTTTCTGAGGACCAGTCTGAAACTTTGAGAGAAGCTTTTAAACAACCTCTGGAGGCCATTGCAGTCAAAACAAAGTGAGGACCGGCCTAAATGTCCTCACTCTGCAAAATGGTCCTCACTCCAAGGGTTGATAACCCGTGTGTGTCCTCACAAAGATGGCAGTACAAACACACACACACTTTATACTTCTTCTTTAGGTTGTCCCACTTTTTCTTGGCTTGCAGGGGGGTCACCTTCCCCTGCAGGCCCATTTCTTCCAAAATCTTCCTACTCACAGAAATAATAGAAGAAGAAATGAACTATTATCAATAACTGAAAAAGTCTACATTTGGAAAAACTGACACTGCAAGACACACACAAATAATTAATAAAACATTTACTTAATGCTCAAAAGGCTGAGACATCACTACAGAAAAATACAAAGAAGAACATTGGGTATTGCTGCATTTAATTGTTGTTGACTTGGGAGGGCTTTTTATAAAATGAGGGATAATTGATAAGAGTAAGAATGATACAATTGGTATATTGTGCCTTACCTCCATCCAACGCTGGCCGAGTTTTTGGCCCCCGTGAAGAGGGTATCATTTCCCCCCCTCAGCTTTATAAAACGCTCCGTCTGTTCTTTGTTCCCTAAAACAAAAGCAATTGTAAGCAGATGAAAAGCTACCCCTTTGGCTATCATTTTTGTGTCAATAAGTATTTAAGTGGGATGAAACACTGTTACTCACATTTAAAGACGAAATCACTCGCTCCTGCGACTGTTGACGCCATTCTCTGAAAAACATAACTCGTCACAAGCGCGCATTGCACCCTGGGATATGGTAGGCCGCGGAGTGTACATCAGATGTATCCTTCAAATTGGGGAAAAGTGGGCCGCATTTGTGGGCCGCATTCGGAGGAGTCTCGTCTTTTTTTTGAATTGGGACAGCCTTCTTTCGGCGGAAGTGACGTATGCGGTCTACGAATGCACGCTTCGAAGGATGAAACCCCTGAATTGAGACACGGCCTCCAAATTTGTCTTTTGCTTCAGCAGTCCTTACCCTGACATATCTACTGCGAGTCTCTTCCTTTTTCTTTAATTGCCAATCATATGTTACAAATACAGGTAAATTATCACATGTCATTTATTATTAGCCCACTCTTAGCACTGTTTTCCATGACATTTGTAAAGATATTGTCGATCAATGTTGCACAAGTTGATGTTATTCTACTGGGCTTGGTGATTAGGGGATAAAGCCCCCTGCTGTACAATGCATCTAGGAAATCAGAAGTTGTTTTGTGTTTAGATACATTTAGAAGGTCGATGTTAAAATCCCCACAAATAATACATGTTTTATTTTCATTTAGGCCATCCATTAATACTCCTAAACTATCTTTAAAAAGCTCTACATTTGATCCTGGTGCTCTATATGCACAAGTCACAACAACATTTTTCTTCCTTTCCATTTCAATTTCTATAGTTATGCATCCCATTAAATCATCAGTCACAATTGTCATTTTTTCAACCAGTGTGCATTTTAAGACGCTGTCCACATAAAGAGCCACACCCCCTCCTCTCTTATTGGTTCTGTTGATATGGTGTAGCACGTAACCCTCAATTTGGAAATCAGTGACTTTGTCTTTATTTAACCAAGTCTCCGATATGGCAATTACTTTGAATTTACTTTTAAATGTATGTAGGTAGTCAGTGATCTTATTAAAGTTTGCATGCAGACTCCTGCAGTTGAAATGTATTAAAGAAAATGTATTTTCAAGTCCAACATTGTCATTAAATTGATCATCGGTATAATATTTACACGAGTCACTTATATGATTAAATACATGATTCTCTGAATCGACATCATATTCAAAATTGTACATGTTATGCTCTGTGTTGTCAAATCTGGAAAAGATTCCAAGTGGCTCAGTCATTTATGTGTTGTTATTGTTTTCCATGTACGTCTGCAAGGAGTTAACTCCCTCCACACATACCTGTTCATTCCTTTGCTCTTTCATGCCGATCAAGTGAGTCAATTAATGTCTTTACGTCCGACATCAGCTCACATCCTGGGGTTCTCCGGTTCCTGGAGTGGTGTGTCTGCCATCCTGAAGCCTGAAGAGTAGACTCCAAGTCCGGTTCTCCTGCTGGACTCTCCATGTTGACACCATACTCCAGTAGACCCTGTGCTGCATCTTGTGGGTTGTTAAACACCCTGATTTTTCAGTTTTTCCTTGAATAGTTTCAGTTTAGCAGGGAACAGAATGCGGGATTTGATGTTTCTTTCCTGGAGCTGCTTCCTTACTTGTCTGTATTTTGCGCGCTCCTTGAACACTTGGGTGGTGAAGTCCTCATCAAAGAAAATCCTGCAATCTTTCACCCTAATGTCCTTCTTTGCCCAGGCGGCTTGTAGCACCCTTTGCCTCACGTTGTAGTTTTGGAAGCGGACTATTATTGATTTGGGACGGTCGCTGTGCCCAGTGAGATGCCCCGTTGCCTGGTGCGCTCTCTCAAAATGAGAATTTCCCCGCTCACCTCCAGTTTCTCGCGTATTAATTTTTCCACAAAGTCCAACATGCTATTTCCCTCACATTTTTCGGGCACTGAATAAATCCTCAGGTTGTTCCGTCGTTCACGGCCTTCAAGTTCCTCACATTTATTTTCCAGTTGCTTTTGCATGCGTAAACTGTGAAGGAGTACTTTTGTCATACCGATTTCACGGTCTTCATTTTCTGCGATTCTTAATTCTGCTGCATCCGCTCTTATTTTCAGCTCTCCGAAGCCTTCTCTCAAGTCGTTTATTTCCTCCTTCAATACTCAAATTCCCAGCAGTTTCCATGCGGAATTCTCTGATTTCTTTTAATATTTCAGAGAGGCCTTCCCCTCCCTCCTCAGGTATATTTGCCTCAGGCGGATTCATTGTGCCGGCCTGTTTCAGTTTTTCTTTCTGGCTGAAACGTGTTGACATTTTCCTTTCCTTTTTCTTTACCTTTTTCTTGTTTGATCGGGAACAACCAATTCACTTTGCGTGTTTGAATATCCTACATTCACATACTCACTGTACAAGGCAGCAGCAGCAGCCAACTCAGACTCTGCCTGTTGCAGTGTTTGGCTAGCTCATGTGAGCCACTCCTTCCTGGTCCACTGGGTACTGGACCTTTGTTTTTAGCAGTATTTGCTCTGCAAGCTTAAAAGGTCTGTCATAAGTATCTTCGTAATATTTGTTAATTACAGATGGTTATATATACACACACATTACTAAATGTTACCTTCAGAACCAACACACGCAGGACGTAGAATCCTGCTGTTTGGGATGATCGATTGTCGTGCAGGCCCATCTCCCAACTGAAGGTCTGTGTTTCCGGACCAGCGATCTACACAGATAGATTGGGTTTTGTATATAAGCCCAATTAAGATCCTTTTTTAAGTCAAGAAGAGCTGCATGTTCACACAGGACAATCTAATGGTATTCAAGTAAAACAGTAGTAATCAGGAACATGATTTATGTGGCTTTGTGTTGCTCCCCCTTAATATAATCCACAATCATGAATATGTCTAGTAAACACATTAGAGCTTGTATTTTATTCACCTTGTTAAATCTTTGCATCTTATTAACTACTCTTCCTTGGCCCCCAATGGGTTCAAGAACAGGGACCTGTTCTCGTTCAGATACATGATCTATGGAAGTGCAAATAAATTATTAAAGTGTTGAGTGTTAAATAAATAAAAATGTCTTGACCATTAACATTTTAGATTACTTACAATGAGTGTCCAGTGTGCCCCGTCACAGACAGCTCCGGCTGCCACATCATGTTTTGACAAGTCCAACTGAAAAACATCAGTACATACATATGTTCATATATACACTTATTTCTAGTACTCAACTCGCTTTCCTTAAGGGTTCCCTGCCAGAGGGAAGTCATGAGGTATGAGTCCACAATGAAGACCCCAGCTTTGGCCCCAACCCATGCCAGATAGGCATTCACAATCTATAAATACACCAGTATCTTTTGAACCCATTTTCTAGAGAATTATCAGTTTGCCTACTTACATTTTTCATATACAGTACGCTTACCTCTCCCTCCAACTCCTAAAACGGGCCGTCTCCACAGCAGCGTTAAAAAATCTTGAAACGCTTCTGCCCATTCACTTTGAATGGGGTGACGTCACTTTTTTTCGCTTTCGCCGAAATGCATTGTGGGCAGGCGAGCGGAGATTCTCAGGATTTTCAAGATCCAAAGTTGAACAATGTTCAACTTTTGAAGCTGAGGAGGAAGCGTCAGCCAATCAAATCCCGTGTACGCAAATCTGACAGTTCAAGCTCTAGCCAATCAAACGGCGTGTATGCTGGGAGAGACATCCCGCAGATCATTTCCTCATATTCCAAAAAATGGAGGAGAAATTAGCGGTAGCGAATCAATCACCCGGTGCTTTATGACCAGACCTACCGGGATATAAACCGGAGGAGCCAGGCATGGAGGGAGGTGGCAGAGACAGTGGTATGTTTTCGCCTGTTTTGGGGAGTTTATATCCAGTTTACTTCGGGCTTTTTGGCTTCGTATGTCGCGGGCGGGAGATTCATGTGATTGGTTGATCGCAAAAAAATCCCCAAGCTTCAGATACGCCCACCTCCAAGATTTTTTTAACGCTGCCGTGGAGACGGCCCGTTACTGTGAGTTTACCCACTAGGTCCATGCCGACAAGCTCCAGAGGCTCTGTTACCTGAGATGAAAAAAATACACATGAGCATTGCAGTACATCACTGTTGACATGTTTGAAAGCTGAAACTGTCTGCAAATGTTTCCTTATACCTCAATAGGACTGTACTCTTTCTTCTCCTTGATATTGGCCCTCTTGGATTGGCACTGGGGACACTCAGCAATCTGAACAAAAAACACATTATAAACTTTTATGTGTTGCACTTTTGTACCATAATGTGTAATTTACCTCATTATTTTGAACTCACCCACTTGCGGATGTCCTCCGTCATGCCAGGCCAATAGAATCGCTGAATGATGGCCAGATGAGTTTTCTCCATTTCAGCGTGTCCACCAATTAGGCTGCAGTGGAACTCTATGAAGAGCTCGTTGGCTTCTTTACTTGATAAGACCACTTTTGCAAGGTGCTCAGTCCTGTTTTTTTTCCTCCTGCATATGTAGTGCAGGTCCCCATCTGGTATTGAAATGTCATAATTATACATGTATTGACAGTGTTATCATAGCAGATGATGTTCTGAAGACCACATGTCTGAAATGGTTACCTTTTAATCCTGAAGGACTCAGCTCTTCTTTTGATAGCAAACCTTTGTTTGCTAGTAGGGATGGGTATCGATTCCGCTTATCGATTCCCCGTTTCGATTCCAAAATTGTAAAAGAAAGAGGTCAAACGTTTAGAGAACACAAATATCTTTATTCTTTTAAGCTTTAACTGACATTTTTACAAATAAAAAATATACATTCAATACAAATGTATTGCACAATTGTTACGAACTCAGACACTTAGGATGTAGGACCCAATTGCACGACCCGGGAGACAGAGGTAAAGTATTAGTAAGATACTTTATTTTCCAAAATACAGCAATGAACAACAAAAAAGGTAACTATCAAATCTCTAACCGAGATGACAAAAATAGAGGAACAAAATGAAAGCGCTCACGTAGTGAGGAATCAAACTTTACAAGAGTACAAAGAGCATAGACCTGACCATAGCAAGAGACAATACGAACTGACAAAGAACACTTGGGAGACAGGGGAATATAAGCACAGGGTAACTAGACACAGGTGGGACCAATCAGGGGCGGGGCTGACATTGATGAGCACAGGAGACACAGGTGAAAATAATCAGGAAGCCTGGAATGAGAGAAAGCAAACGTAAATAACATGCATCTCTCTAGCATTTCTGTCGGTGCACAACAACAATAGCTGTGCCTTATTTTAACTGAGCTATGCCTGTGGCAAGCTATTAACAGTGGAGCCTCACTTTAGAGCGTTTACCGCAATCCATCTTTGGTGTTATGAAGTAATGAGCTCGTGAACTGTCTACGGGAGGGCGGGGGGAGCCTCGCTGCGGGGCAACTGTGGACCTCTGTTGCCTGTCAGCGCAACTTACATGATGCCGTTTAAAAAAAAATGGGGGGTGGTGCCGGTCGGCCGTTCTGTGATTCTCCAGAACACACAGATGGCCAGTCCCCGTATTCCACCGGGTCACCGCGGTGCAGACGGACCCGCTGGAATACAGGGTCTACCGCGTTTAGGAACCGTTAAGCAGAACCAAAATTGTGTATTTTGTACGGGTACCCGGTACCCGGCATTTTCTTATCGGTTCTCATCTGGAACCGAGTTTCGGTTCCCAACCCTATTTGCTAGTCAAGCCTTCAGGATATATATGGCGGATATGGAAATCCAACAGTTCTTTCACCATGTCTGCATCCATGGTTTGCTGGCCCTCTCTAATATTAAGCCCTACACAAATGCTGTCCCTCCAACACACACACAGGCAAACAACTACTCACTAAATTACCACACAACACACAAGGACAAACAAACACTCTATCACATTCAGTACTCGCGCACAATCGATCTTTCTCTGTCGAATCTCACTATTCTATCGCTATGTATCTGTCTCTCGCTCTAAATGTCTCTCTCGCTCTAAATGTCTCCCTCGCTCTAAATGTCTCTGTCGCTCTAAATGTCTCTCTCGCTCTAAATGTCTCTCTCGCTATGTCTCTCTCGCTATCCTCATAAAGTTGTGTAATTTCCACCGGTTTATATAGCCCTAGAGACAATCAAGGAGCAGATCACAGCTTGTCCCAGATGATCAGCTGTGGCCAGCTGTGATCGATCATCCGTGTGTGTTCCTGTTATTGTTTACTTCCTCTCTGCCTTCTTCTGGTGATTTATCTGACGTTTAGCGCTCCGTCTTTTAACCTCTTTTGCTTTCTCTTTCTTGATCCTCCTTAGCAACCTTCATTGTAGTCCTTGACAGTGGTCTGTACTACTGTATTAACGTGTCACATGTTAAGAATTTATCAGAATCGAGTATTCAACTAACCCGTGTAATAAAAGTTGTGAGTAGCCTTACTCCTCTTCATGCCTGAAATAACTAAATGGAGGCCCACTTTAGAGAACACGTGAATTGTAAATAAATACAGAGACAACATAACAATTTGGAATGAACATTTTATTGGGGTCACAAAGGTCAAAAACAGGATAAAGAAAAAACTATGGATACTCACCTGCTCACCGTGACATACGGAGGTTTCACGAAAGTTACATGGGAAATAAGCCCCTCCCACACCTATATGAACAGCGTGTGGAAGCCCTTTCCAGCTCACTCTGTCCTGATGCAGTGCAGCGAATGCATCTCTCTTGCGCACGTGTACACGCGTATAGCTGCATATCCTCCTGAATGCTGAAAACTCACGCGCACAGCTACATGTTCCTATAATACACACTGCTTGGATTTGATCACCTTTCAGAGCTATCCTGGGGAGATTGTTTAGTTATAATAAGCCGAAACATTCAATGACTCCTGGGTTTACTACTGAAGATGTGTATTAGAATTGTTATACGTGAGTGATAGTGAAAACACTAATATGATAGCTATCACTCAACGTAATTACATTTTTCTTGGGGCCTAAGGTGAGAGTTGGCCTGCCTCGGTGGTGAACAAGGATGGCCAGAGCACTCGATCTTAGGATCCAAGCCTCTTATTCCCTAACGCAGCCAGTGCCCCATGTTCTCATTTCTGTGGTAGGTTGGCTCTCTCCGATGGCCTCTCAGGGGTCGCTGCCTGATACTCTCTCACCCTCAATCGAACGCCAATCCTAACCGCCCCCTTTTCCAGGCTATAACCTAAAATGGACGCCCACGTGCTTACTCCTCTGCATGCCTGAAATAATTAAATAGAGGCCCACTTTAGAGAACACGGGAATTGTAAATAAATACAGAGACAACATAACAATTTGGAATGAACATTTTATTGGGGTCACAAAGGTCAAAAACAGGATAAAGAAAAAACTATGGATACTCACCTGCTCACCGTGACATACGGAGGTTTCACGAAAGTTACATGGGAAATAAGCCCCTCCCACACCTATATAAACAGTGTGTGGGAGCCCTTTCTGGCTCACTCTGTCCTGATGCAGCGCAGCGAATGCTTCTCTCTTGCTCACGTGTATAGCTGCATATCCTCCTGAATGCTGAAAACTCACACTCACAGCTACATGTTCCTATAATACACACTGCTTGGATTTGATCACCTTTCAGGGCTATCCTGGGGGGAGATTGTTTAGTTATAATAAGCCGAAACAATCAAAGACTCCTGGGTTTACTACTGAAGATGTGTATTAGAATTGTTATATGTGAGTGATAGTAAAAACACTACTATGATAGCTATCACTCAACGTCATTTAATTTTTCTTGGGGTCTACGGTGGGAGTTGGATCTGCCTCGGTGGAGAGCAAGGATGGCCCTGACTCGCCTTAGGGGACCCGTGTTGTCACACACCTGTACACATGCCCTTCAATGGGCACATGTCGAATGTATAGAAAAAAATTACCCCAACTTTTTTTGCCACGGCACACTAAAAATAAGCTGCAGGATCATAACTGGCCGGAAATGGGGGTCCCTAGAGCATTCCCCCTCAAAGATAAAAAAACATTCAATATTTGGGATTTTAGCGTAATTCACAAAAAGTCCGCCAGAGGGCGTACTGTACATTTCATGCAGAAAGATTGCATCAAATGGACAACATTTATAAAGCAAGCAGAGGGCAGGAAATGTGTGTTTTTAAGTGTCGGTTAAAGATGTTTAAATGATACTGATACTACCAGAGGACAAAAGGTCTTTCTATTATGGGTTAATGTGTGTGAAAAGTCGGGGAACATGTTTAAAATGACTGCAGAGTGGTGGCTGTTAGCAGGCTGACTCAGTTCACTTGTCTCAGACACCCAGGGTGCTTATGCTGACTTTAGAAGGCAGGAAAAGTGTTAAAAACATGGGTACATTAGTGTTGAAAGTCGGGGGAACTGTTTTAATTCAGGAGACAGTCATTCAATGAAAACTGGTAGTTCAGAATGTGCTATTTCAGCAGTAATAGCAGAATCTGAACATGTGCCAAAACTACACTTCCTGTCGTCCTACAGTCTTGCCAACGGTACAGTTGGATGCACAGTACATGAAAACGGGGGTACAGACTGAGCCTGAAGCAAACAGAGCTTCCTATGAAAAGTTATTAATTAATAGCAGAAATATGCAATTTTGAGTAAAACACACACACATGTGTGCCAAAACACAAGACACAGAACCAGGGTACACACACACCATTTGTACCCGGGAATAGTGTTCAAAACCTGGGTATATTAGTGTTAAAAGTCGGGGGGACTGGTTTAAATCAGGACAAAGACAACCAGGGTGAAAACAAAGTGCTGTAAGTGTCTTTACTGTAGGGTATTTTTATTATATGTACAGCACTTTGACTCGACCAAAAATCGTTTAAAAATGTGCTATATAAATAAAACTTGATTTGATAACGTTTTTACCCGGGAATAGTGTTCAAAACATGGGTACATTAGTGTTAAAAGTCGGGCAAACTGTTTTAAATCAGGTGGAGAGGGTCATGCACTCATTATTGTTGTTTTTAAATAGTGTACATTTGGCCTTCTCCATAGGTTTTGGCAGTCTTGTGTTTCTTGACATGGATGACGTAACCGTGGCGGGTGCTCCTTTTTTCCGCATCATTCACCTCTGAATTAGTCATGTTTGCGTAGACGCCCGCACGGTGACCATAGAGCAGGGACCAATGGAGTGAGAAATAGCCATATAATAGGTACCGGTCGTCTACAGATGGGGAACGCTCCATTCGATCCAAGAGCTCTGGGATGCACTTGACAGGCAACAATACACTTTTGAAGATCACTATAGCTGGGCAGGCTATCTAGCTTAAGCCTCTTCACCTGGAACTGGTGGACTGTCACGTCCCTATTCATGGGCACCAGGCAAGCTTTCAACTCCCGCTTTATGTTAGCCATGTCAGACCGACTGAGCCTGTTCGCCTTTACATTCGAGTCCCTCAGGTATCGAATAAACTGCAGTATATTCTTTAGATAAAACGCAACAGTTGTGACGGCAAGGCTGCTGGTTTCTCTGAGGTCATATGCCCAGGCACGGATCTTTTGAATTGTCTTTCAGGAACAGCCAGCCAGTCTGACAGACGGGGAGAGTCTCGCCCCATAAATAATAGAAAAAGCTTGACCCGGTGTTGTGCCAAATTATGCACCCCCATCATGAAATGCCCCCCTTGTCACGGGAACGCGCATTTCTAAATGACACGTTTACACCTTAAAACGATGTTTAAAACGAAAAGTAAACGTTCAGGGTTTTTATTAATGGTAATTTTCAGACTGTGAGTTGTTTAGTGGTAGCTCATATAGTCTTGATTCTTTTGGTTAAACTTTTCGCTCCGTATTTGATGGTAGTGGTGTCGAAATGAATTTGTCACTTCCTTTTCAGTTTTTTTTTAAATCTTTTTCTTTTGTTATTGTTACGTCCTGTCTGTATACACGTGCTTTAAAATGTATTGTTTCATTTTACATATTTGTCATATAATAATCAAAATATATGTTTACAAATGTTACATAGTCTTTGTCAGCATATTTTTGCCACGTTATGCACCCCTTGCTATCTTACAAAAATAAAAGTGTCACATTCATGAAACTTGCTCCATTCATTGGTACTAGTCCTACAACTATACCCTGAAAAATGCTTGAGGGTGGGAATAATAGAAACATCTTTTGGGGGGGGGGGGTGCATTTTATGACAGGCCTGGTTATCACAATATGCCCCCCGTGTGTGTGTTTTCTTGCTTAAGACAACACATCCCTGTACATAGCTTTTAATTAGACACTAAAAGATCAGTGTAAACACAGTCAGACGTGATAAATACCATCCATTAGAGTACCGCACAATTTACACAAGTTATTTGCAGCATCCTGTGGTACGTTCAATTTAGCTGACTAACCTTTGACAGCATACATCATCACAATGGAGGATTTTAATACTTTCTTCCATTAAAGAGCATGTAGTATGTGTCTCATTGATGTAGGTATTAAGGAGTTTAGATTACTTATCCCCTGGTTGCTGATAGTTGAGAAAATACAAACTGCACATGCAAGTCATGTTAGGGGATATTTAATGCATCATCAAGTTAGAGAGGCATACTATCTGATCATAGAGTAGGGGTATGCTTGCAGGTCTGTCTGGATTATAAATGTAACTTGTTTAAAAATAACTAGTAGTTAGTAGGCATTCATTATCATCTGTCATCACCTGAACCCTTTTTAGCTAATCATATCTGACCAAACTATGATAAATGTTAACTGCACCGTTCAAATATTTCAGATAAACCTGCAAAATAACGGTCATATTGAAAACCTATCTGCTAGGAGACGGGGTAAGGGTAGGACCCAAATGCAGACTACAAAACAAGGTAACAAGGTCTAGAAACAAAAGCGAGCTTTATTCCCAAAAGCTGCACAAAAACATGTCATGAAACACATAGGTACTACAAAAACTGACCGTGACCAACATGGTGGGAGACAGGAGAAACAAACATTTCAAAACAAAACAGGAAACCAGAGACAGAAAAAGACAAGACAAAACACAACACAGACAGATTGTGACATAACCCCCCCCTCAAGGGACGGATCCCAGACGTCCCAAAAAACATAGTCCAACATTTCCAAAAGGGTGGGTGGAGGGGGTCCGGAGGACGGGCCCAGAAGGGTGCCCGGGGGCAAGGCAGAGTCCAAAAAGGGGCGAAGGCCACAGCGAGCGAACTCAGGGGGCCGGGCATGAGAGCAAAGGCAGCGGCTCTCAGGGGGCCGGGCTCGAGGGCGAAGGCAGCGGCTGGAAGAATCAGGGGGCCGAGCCCGAGGGCAAAGACCGCGGCTGGAGAACTCAGGGGGCCGGGCTCGAGGGCGAACAAGAAGGCGGCGACGAGACAGCTGCGGAGGACGGGCAGGAAGGCGCCGACGGGACAGCTCCGGAGGACGGGCAGGAAGGCGCCGACGGGACAGCTCCGGAGGCCGGGCAGGAAGGCGCTGACGGGACAGCTCCGGAGGACGAGCAGGACCCAGTATCGGCCGGACAGAAACCAGAGCCGACGGGACAGGCGTAGACGGAGTCCTGAACATGACATGGGCTGGTGTCAATGGGACCCCGGATGGAGCAAGGGCTGGTGTCGACTGGACCCCCAACGGAACAGGACACAGAGTTGGCAGGACCCCTGGCAGGACAGGTGTCGGCGGGACCCCCAACAGGACAGGATATGGTGTAGGCAGGAAATCCGGCGGAGCAGGTGTCGGCGGGACCCCCAACGGGACAGGACATGGAGTTGGCAAGACCCCCGGCAGGAGAGTAGTCGGCGGGACCTCCAACATCACAGGACATAGGGTTGGCAGGACCCCCGGCAGAAGAGTAGTCGGCGGGACCCCCAATGGGACAGGACATGGAGTTGGCAAGACCCCTGGCAGGAGAGTAGTCGGCGGGACCTCCAACATCACAGGACATGGAGTTGGCAAGACCCCCGGCAGGAGAGTAGTCGGCGGGACCTCCAACATCACAGGACATAGGGTTGGCAGGATTGTTGGGGGGAACTGAAAGGCTCTTACTATACAGGTTACTTTGCAGCCCAGACATTTCCCCCAAAACACATTTAGACGCGATCGCAACACAGAAGTACCTTTCAAATCCCATCATTAAGACCTTCTAAATCAAATGTAAGACTTTTTAAGACCCCGCGGGAACCCTGTCATGATATATTGCATGGTCAATGAATACGCGAACACCAAGTCTTGTTCGTTCATGTGACAAAGTTAATCTTTCATTACATAAACTATCAACATTATAAAAACAAATGTAACTTTTTTTTTGACAGTGTTGACAACTTTGCCTGCTTGACAATCCGATTCTTTCTGCAATAAAATCAACTACAAATGTAATTAAAATAATGAACTCTATTCTCTAATTTGCACTTGAAAAATACATTGCAATATTTGTTGTATATTACATAGTCGCAATTTGTATACTTTTTATATTAAAATGGTATAGTGATACTTCTGGTGATCCCCAACCCTAGCAGTAGCACACACACGTGTTCATGCACACACCTATTCTGGGCTGCAGGATGTTCTCCACTTGATGAGCTGCTGGTAGATCTGGATGGCCAGGTCGCTGATCACCTTTTGGTACTCTGCCAGGTTGAAGTTGGACAGACAGTGTTCGTTCTGCCTCGTCGTGTTGTGCTTCATGAAGGCCTGACACGAAGACACAGGCAGATACAGGGTTACAACTGTTCTTGTTTAATTAAAAACAATAATGTAGAATTCTAACAATCCTTCTTCATGACTGTGTAACTATTTGAGAGAGTTTCTCTGTTTGTTAGGTAGCGTGGAAAGGGTAGGACCCAAATGCAGACTACAAAAAGGGTAAAAAGGTCTAGAAACAAAAAGCGAGCTTTATTTTAAAAGCTGAACAAAAACATGGCATGAAACACATAGGTACTGTAGCACAAAAACTGACCGTGAGCAACATGGAGGGAGACAGGAAAAACAATGAACCGCCCAGGCACACAGGGGAAGACAAGACTAAATGCAGAGAGGGGTAATCACAAGACAAGACACAGCTGGGGTAAGGGAGGCAGAAACACAAGGGCAACAGGTGAACACAATCAGACACACCAGGAAAAAGGATCAGACAAGACACAAGGAGGAAAACATTTCAAAACAAAGGTGGAAAATGAAAACATAAATTCAAAACATAAATTAAAAACCGTAACAGAACCCCCCCCCCCCTCAAGGGACGGATTCCAGACGTCCCAAAAAAACCCTAAAAAGTCCAAAACCTCTAGAAGGGTGGGCGGAGGGATGCACAACTAGGGCCAAAAGGGTGGGTGGAGGGGTCCGGAGGACGGGTCCAGGCCGACACCCCGGGGCACAGCGGAGGACCCGGAAGGGGTCCCGGGCGGACGGCCCGGGGGCAAGGCAGAGATAAAGGAGGGGGTCCCGGGCGGACGGCCCGGGGGCAAGGCAGAGTCCAAAAAGGGGCGAAGGCCACAGCGGGCAAACTCAGGGAGCCGGGCATGAGAGCGAAGGCAGCGGCTGGAAGAGTCAGGAGGCCGGGCTCGAGGGCGAAGGCCACGGCACTCAGGGGGCCTGGCTCGAGGGCGAACAAGAAGGCGGCGACGGGACAGCTCCGGAGGCCGGGCAGGACCCTTGTCGGCCGGACAGGAACCGGAGCCGACGGAACAGGCGTAGACTGGACCCCCAACGGAACAGGACACAGAGTTGGCAGGACCCCCGGGAGAACAGGTGTCGGCGGGACCTCCAACAGGACAGGACACAGAGTTGGCAGGACCCCCGGCGGGACAGGTGTCGGCAGCACCCCCAACAGAACTGAACATGGAGCTGGCAGGACCCCCGGGGTAGCACGTGTCGACGGGACCCCCAACGGGACAGGACATAGGTGTCAGCTGGACCTCCAACGGTACAGGACATGGGGTTGGCGTCGGCCGTAGAGCCAACAGGACACCGGGGGCTGGCGTCGGCCGGTACACCGAGAGGACACGGGGAGCTGGTGTCGGCCGGAGAGCCAACAGGAGACGAGGTGCTGGAGTCGGCCGGAGAGCCAGTACTGGAGCCGAAACTGGAGTCGGGACCATGGCTGCTGGGACCGGAACAGAGGCCTGGACCATGGCTGTATGGGCCGGTTCTGGAGCCGGAACCATGGCTGTTGGGGCCAGAACTGGGGCTGGAACCATGGCTGCTGGGGCCAGAACTGGGGCTGGAACCATGGCTGCTGGGGCCACGGCTGGAATCCTGGCCTTGCGTCTCCTAGAGACCTTTTGGAGACTCCGTGGACCTCCAACAGGACAGTAGTCGGATCCCAGGAAAGGGTTAGAGGCTTGAGAAAAGTTTCCAGGACTACTTGAAAAAAGTTGTAGCCACACACGGCAACAAACCCCTGAGCCAGGGCTTGCGAGCAACCTCCTGGCGTGCCTCCTTCAAAGCAGCCACTCTACCCCGTATAGATGTGGCGTCATACCAGGTATAAAAAAGGTACTCTAGAGCAGTGGTTCCCAGGCAAGTCCGGGTGTGCCGTGGGATTTTGTGACAACCATACGTTATTATTGCAATATACAACTACACAAAAATAATTATTTTTTAATTTACTATATCAGTACTTTGTATGCACTCATTTCATAATACAGAGGCAAACTCTATACCTAAAAACAATTCTTTAAAAAAGAATCCTCACAGAACCCCATATTTCGCTGTTAACGCAGTTGCAGGTGGGAATTATAAGACCGTGACACATCGAAGGCTGAAGGACAACATTAAAACAGAGAAACACGCAAGAGGGAAAATTGAGCGCTTTCTTGTGCGGAGCAAACCACCAACCACCAGTGCAGACTGCCGACAACCCACCACCGAAAGAAAAGAGGAAAAAAACTCAGCAGACAGTATCATGAAAGTTACCTGTCTTATGGCACTGCAGGCGAGCGGCAGATTTTCCCTACAAATAGACGAATCTACTGACAAAAGTGGGGCTGCCCAACTTCTGGCAAACGTCAGATATGTTGATGCTGACTCTATCAAAGAGACGTTTTTCTTTTGCAAAGAAATGGAAAGCCATACTACGGGAGAAGAAATATTCAGGGTAACTAATAACTATTTAAAAGAGAACAGTCTGACCTGGAATATGTGCGTCAGTCTTTGCACAGATGCGCGGCAAGCATGACGGGGAGAGTGAAAGGATTTATTGCTAAGGTGAGAGCACAAAACCCACATATCGTGACAAACCACTGCATTTTGCATAGAGAGGCATTAGTTGCCAAAACCATGCCCCCGGAGTTGACTGAGGTGCTGAATCAGGCTGTGCAGATGGTGAATTACATCAAATCAAGGCCCCTGAAATCTCGCCTCTTCTCCCAGCTGTGCGCCGAGATGGGAGCCAACCACCAAAGCCTGATCCTCCTCAATTTTTTATTTTGTGACCTGTCTGGTTTAAATGAGTGTGTTGCTGCTTTGATGAAGCCTAATTTGATAAAGTTTCAAATTAATTTCTGAAATATTTCGTTAATAAATATTTCATGAGTAATATAGTTGTCTTTGTCACATTTTATTTGGCATTAGTAAATAATTATACACATTTACAGATATTTTACATGATATGAGTGATAACACGTGTTATAAGGGCTATTTTGCACAATAGGTGTGCCTTGAGATTTTTTACTTGTCCTTTGGTGTGCCTTGGGGAACCACTGCTCTAGAGAGTACCCAAGACGTTCCGCCTGTAGAATCAAAAAATCTGAATCTGCTGAGTCCAAAGCTGGTCGGTTCATTCTGTTAGGTAGCGTGGAAAGGGTAGGACCCAAATGCAGACTACAAAAAAGGTAAAAAGGTCTAGAAACAAAAAGCGAGCTTTATTTTAAAAGCTGAACAAAAACATGGCATGAAACACATAGGTACTGTAGCAGACAGGAAAAACAATGAACCGCCCAGGCACACAGGGGAAGACAAGACTAAATACAGAGAGGGGTAATCACAAGACAAGACACAGCTGGGGTAAGGGAGGCAGAAACACAAGGGCAACAGGTGAACACAATCAGACACACCAGGAAAACTAACGACAGGAAGGCAAACACAGGAAGAAGGATCAGACAAGACACAAGGGGCCGTTCTCATTTCATCAAATTCCCCTCCTCGACTCCTATCCTCGAGACTTAGTCCCGCCCATAGGAGATGCGAGCGGAGGAGCCGAGGAGGGGAACCGAGGAGAGAGGAGGGGAAGCAGCAGGCGGTTAGAGAAATGAGAACTCCTCTCCTCTGAGCGGTCATTTTAAAGAGACGTCCATTAATGATGACAGGAGGCACAGCAGCCCTCTGTCTGATGGACAGATGTGTTCATGACGACTTATATATTTACTTTGAATTCATTCACAGTGCGGTATAATGAGACAATAACAGGCTACAGATGCGAACTAGCCCTAGTGGAAAAGCAAAAGAAAACGGGCCGGGTTTGGCACGGCACGCTTAAACCGTGCTACGTGCTGCAGTGTAAAAGCGCCATAAGTGTATGTTTTGGTTTTGTGGCCCTTAAACCAGCTTTTAAATTAGTTTAGAGGATCTCTTAGTCAAACCAAAACACAGGCCGTCTCAGCATACGTCGTAAAACTGTTAAATTGGACAACATTGGGTTGGTTGAGTGACCCATTGTCCTTATTGGTTGTCAATAATATGCGCCTTTACAATGGGTGATCCAAGGCCCCACATTTTTTCCAATTATATTGCTTTTTCACAATTAAATGTGCTGTTTTTTATTTAAATTGTATTTTAAACTCTACATTTTGGAATACAAACAACAGTTATTTCCCCAAAAAAAGTTCTCATGTGGTAATATATGCTACAATGGTGAAACCAATACCTCAAATTGAAATATATATTTAGTTTAGAACTAGCTTTCCCTTCAACATGACCTATATAAATAAATATTTGTCTGATTTTATAGAGTGGTTACTAAAACTCTCCCTTTAAACTGTAGATTAATACTGTAACAAATTAAAACACTACCAAATTCACACATGAATAAAAACTCTAAAAGAATAATTTGTAAACATGATGAAAAGATTGAAGAATCTTTTCTACTCTGTACTCCTAACTCCAAAACACCCACTGCTTAAAGTGTAGTGAATATTTCCATCATGTCTCCCTCTTTATCCCACAGTACCCTCAGTGTGTTTAGGTTTATTTTCTCATTTTACTTTAAAGGGGACCTATCATGCAAAATGCCCTACAATATATTATTCAAATATAGCATGATAGGTCCACTTTAATAGTTTCTTCTTTACTGCTATTTTTAATTTACCAATTGATTAATTCATGGGTAATACAACTTTTTATCTTTACTTATTTATCAAGTCAATTCAATTTCTTTAAATTTGGTTCTTTTTATGTGCGTTTGTGAATAAGTGTGTTTATGTGCAAACTCACTCATTCCGATTGATTCCCTTCCCGTCTCCTCTGGTTTATCTCGAGTCATGACCCCGGCCTCCTCACATTCTGCTCGACCAACTCCTCTGATTCTGACTTCTCCCCCTTTGTCCATCAGCTCTTGAATCCATCCGCTGTAACTCTTCTATGCAGCCATCTGCCCAGTTACATCTGCAGCCCCCACCATGCCACTGTTCTTGTACTGCTTTGCATTTCATCTCCTCCTTTACAGTCTCTTTGCTGTTTTATGGAGCTTTGGTTCTGGCTGACACAGGTGGAGATTGTTCTGTATGCAGTTCTGGATGCAGTCTTGTTGTTGTTGGTTCAGCTCTGGTTCTCTGTCTGTTCGATGGAGAAGCAGCAGTCTCCTGCTTGGGTTAGGTCTTTGTTTGCTCCGGCGGGTCGGGGTCTTAGCCGTCTGAGGCAGAGGGACAGTCCAGGTCTCGGGACGCATTACCTATAGAAATTCTAGCACACTGAGGTTAAATAAATCCAACCCTTTCCAATCTTTTTCTAATCATACTATCTGTCTTGGTTGTTAAATGCCATCTTAACAACAAAATGAATGTCTCCTAATGATATTACAGAACTCATTTTAAAAAAATTATTTCAACCATTTGTAACATATTTACTCAAAACAACTTTTTCAGTAAACCATTTTCTCCTATAAAATGAAATACTCACATATTTCAAGCTCCATATATTTCACACAAGAAGAAAATCCCCACATATTCTCCAATATTTTAAATCCTACTGTTACTTAGAACAACAGTAAAAACCACCAGAGAGCATACTAACAGATCACAACAATGTAAATTGACTCAAGAGTAGGCCTATGTTTTCTTTTTATATTATAATTATTAATATTATCACTTTTAGTGAACACTTATTCGTATTATCTAAATGCCCTGTCCTTAATCCAGACATGCACTCCCTTTTTTTCACTCGCATAAACTTTTTTCAAACTTTCTCATCTATTTTTCTGTTCTTTTACACCAAAACAACGTAAACATCTTAGTATTTTAACAACCAAATGCTATATTTTCTGTTCAAATGCCCTAAGCTGTTCCTGCCACCATTTTTAGGATAATATAGTAAATTCATAGGAAGGAATGAGACAATTAAGCTGTCGTCACTCACTTAACATAATCACCCTTTTAAACCTATGCCGTCCCTGACGGGCTCTCCGTAAAAAGTCTTCACTTACTATAAATATTTTACTTTAAATCCAATCACTTGCCCTATTCTTCGTTTTCGGTGGAGCCTCACGGCAGAGGATTTAATCTCTTATGTGTAACATAGGTCCCAAACTCTTATGTTTATGTTTAATTCTTAACATAGGTACCAAACTCTTATGTTTATGTCCAATTCTTAACATAGGTACCAAACTCTTATGTTGATCACTTTAACACTTAACATAGGTACCAAACTCTTATGTTTATGTTTAATTCTTCTTAGGGTCCCGGACACCTAAACCATGTGCACACTTATCAGAAATATATCCCTTGCTCCCCCCACACTTCAGTTGTCTCATATATTTTACATTACCTCCTCTGTTCATCCACCAACACTCACAGTTCTAACAGTCCTATTCTACCTATGCAGAATTTTGGCAGTAAACAACAGGCTTCTGCTTACCTTTGATTTTGGCCCTGTGAGTATTGATAGGAATCCGGAGGAGGTCTCCGCCGTCCTTCAGTCCCTCGAACTCGAAGACGGGAGTTCCCAATCGTCTTTCTGGAATCACGTCAGGGTCACCATTTTGTTGGGTTCAGAATTCCAGAAAAGACAGACAACTTCTAAGTTTAACTATTTATTGTAAAGAGAGCAAAATATATATATTACTTGGCCAAGGACTCATCACGTCTTTGGAAATCACAGGCAGCAAAGCTGTAATCTGTAACCACCCAATCCGTCAAGAGCCTCGAACCTCGTGCGAGAATACATTTTATTACACAGGGCGTTGCCCGTACATTTATGATTGGTCAAGACTAGCTGAAGAGATACCGTGGTTTAGACTTGGTTCTCTTTAGTTGGTGCACAGACTCAGATATAGTCTCTTGGCAACACGATCCTCCAATCAGCATTCGGCCGGCCTGTGGAAGTCCCTCCCTACTCTGGCACCATCATACGTAATTTGTTTTGATGAAGCTTCTACAGAAAAGTGGAATCTTGGTTATACTGATTCCCAGCTATGCGTGGGCGCGGAGCTAACCCAGGCGGCCAAGGCCATAGCCTCAATAACTCATTGTTTCTACAGTGCCTGCATCTGGCTTCTGCTACTTTCTATTGCAAGCTGAAAACTTTCTTCTGACTATTCCCTTCGTTGGTATATAACCCATCAGAACCTGGGATTAGTGATTGTGTCTATTTATTTTATAGTCATAGCAATCTCATGAGCACAATAAGCATCAGTCTTGTAATGTTATATAAAAATAGACTCCACAGTCACCAGGTGTAGGACTCAAAGGACTCGGGTTAATCGAGAGGGGAGACTCGTCACGACCAGCTCATTACTAGGATCCGGGTTAATGATCCGGATGAATCAGGACTCACCCATCTCTAGTCCTGATGCATGGCAGCGAAGGCATCTCTCCTGCTCACTGGTACATGCGCATTCGCGCAGAGCTGCATATCCTCCTGAATGCTAAAAAAACACAGGTGCAGAATTATCAATGGTTCGTACGGGTGCTGGAAATCCTTGAAAATGCTTGAAATTGTACGAGGTGTTTTCAAGGTTTGAAGTCTCTCGACCTCTTTCTGTCTGAACAGGAATGATATAACTGCTGCTGCTGGCAACATCACACACACACTCAGAAGTCCTGTCCGCACAGAAACAGCTGTTGCCTCTACACAGCCAAACAGGAAGGGCAACTGCAAACAACGGATCAGCGTTAAAATGTTTTGGACACTCTTGGGGCTCTAAATATTAACTTTATAGGTTTTATTAACAAACCTGGTCATCCATTTGTGATATGATCAGGGTGCTGACACATGCATATCCCAGCAGAAGCAGCAGGCTCACACACAGTCTCTGAGTGTGTGTGAACGCGTTGGGGCAGGGGCAGCTGTACAAAGATATCCAGATGTGGTAATCGGCCAAATAGTCTGATAGCTTGAGACTCAGCATCTGCAAGGGGGGTAGATATTAATATTAGTTTTTTGTATCTGAGTGTATGTGTATGAGGACTCTGTACCTTAAAAAAGCCTATTCCACGAGTGCATTTTCCCAGAATCCTCTCCACCCGCCCGTCACTTTGGTTCACAGCCAACCAGCACTGAGCCACAAAGAGCCACGCACGTCCCTTCAGCTGCCCTCTGCTCACCTGGGTTATTAAGAAACAGAAGGAAAACAAACCATATTCAAAAGGAAAGTCCACGCAAATCCCCAGCACTTTACCCAGAGAACGACATTTGCATATCAATGACTGATCCTGTGTTACAGTTTTATCCCAAAGGCCATAAGACTGATGAACTCCTGAGCTCTGTGCCTTCACAACTTCATACCATCTGTTCATCTCACATGTTTATCTATTATTACAATAAGAAATATTTAAATTCACTGTACACCATTTCATTTTACATTCTAGTGAACCCTGAAATGTTGAGTACCCCAAAGTGTTATGATAGTAATGTATAGTAGGGTCCCCAGTACATAGAAACTGCCGGATGCTAACTTGCATATGTTGGGCAATTTGAACAATTAGCATAAGTTGAGTTAATTAAGATGAATGGCATTATAGCATATGTAAACAAAAGTAAAACAATTATGTGGCCGATTTGGAGTGGTTTTGGGGGGATTTTCAGGATCAATGATGGCAGTTTTAACCAGAAAGTGGCCATATGTGTACTCTCTGTGAGCTGATTTTGACTACCATGAGTATTGTTGCAACCATTGGATGTAGAGAGCACAAGATGGAAATGATTACCTCTACTGTGGGCAATTCATTTTCAAAAAAATAGGCAATCTGTCCAATACAAATACATTTCTAACATAAAACTTTAGGGTACATTTCCGGTTTAACAACAGCTGACAACTAGACTATTTAGCTCATCTTATTATATTTTACTTGTATTTAGTGAACTACTCCTGCATTATTTGCACATTAGTCTATTTTATTTGTATTGTGTTATGTCTTATATCTATTTATGTTGCATTGTTGGTGGAGCCTGGGAATGCCTCCATGAAAAATGAAGAATTCAACAAAAAGTGAAAATTCTTGAACGATTTAAAAAAAACTCTCACAAAACTTGCAGTACAATCCAACTCTCATTTATCCAGTCGTATGCTCGTATATATTTCACAAACACGCCTGCAAAAATGTCAGAAATGTTCATGCAGAACGGTCTAAAATAGTGAGGAGAAATTGCACGTGTTTGTGAAGTAGTTATTCTGTATGTGGCCCTCGGTGAAAAAGCTTTGGACACCCCTGTGGTAAAGGATGTGTGTGGTAATGTCATTCTTTACCTCGGACACGTCCAGGTGTTTGATGTTCCAGCTCGGGGAGGGTCCAGAGTTGTCGTGCCAGATGTGCACCCCCCACACAGGGCCCAGGCTGTCGGCTGCACTGTGGGGTCAGAGACAGACCGCCTTTATAAATGAGCAAAAACAATTCAAAGCAGCTCAATAATGATGTGAGATTGATGTAAAACGCATCTGTGTATTGACTTTATGTGGAGTTTTGGATTTCACCTGATGATAAAGGTGTCTTGAGAGTTCCTCCTGAACAGAGTGCATCCTGGGACATGTAGTTCTCTTGTCTGTGAGAAACAGTGGCGAGCCGTCAGGGCCGTCAGGGCCCTCTGCGAGGGCCTAAGATATTCCAAAAAATAATATTTAAAAACATTAAAAAAAAAAATATTTTTTTTAAATATATATTTTTTTAATATTATTTTTGTTATATTTTTCATTAGTTTTACCGAAAAAAAACTTGATTTAATAAAATAACATTTCCAAAGAAATAAATCCTTCGAATCTGCCTGTTCAGTCTCTGTTTGAATGTCAGTTACTATAGCGGGCCTCTCTGCGATTCACAGAGGGCCCGCTATAGTAACTGAACGAGATGACAGTACAATTGACCAATCATATCTTCCCTCTAAATGGGTGGGTTTTATTATCGCGGACTTTATGACGAGTTCCGCCCGCTGTGAAACTGTTCTTGTTTCCATAGCAACAACAACTTCCTGTCAACAGCGTGAACTCGCCTTCAAAATAAAAGCATGCCAAATTACACTTAAGACATACAACTGCAATGAAAGTAACAAACACAATGCAATATCATTTTCAATGTCAAAGAACACAAATTGGGTTCACAGGTGTTGTTTTGTGTGGTAGAGGGTCGCTGTCATTGATGCGTTTTGCACCCTGGGCCGTTGTTTTGATATTCCGCTGAAGTATACGCTGTGACGTAATAACGTCTTTTTTTCGAGGGAAGGGGTGGGGGTCAGAGGGCCTAGGTATAAAGCTCACGGCTCGCCACTGGTGAGAAACCATCTTCCCCTTTGAGCACCATGTACACCTGTTAAACACAAATAGAGGTTTCCTTTGAATATCGGATCATTTTGGGTAGCTTAGTTTAATACAAGTCAAGGAAAACAAGGTCTAATCACAAATAAAAGAGAGATATAGAAAAATCAGGAATAATGCACTTTCTTTTAAAGAACAGAATTCAAGTTGTTGTTTCCCCTTTACTATCAGTAAGATGTCCAAGGACGTTTAGATGTATTTCACGTTTGTTATCAAAGACATCTGCTGGATTCTCATGGCCTTGCCAGTGACCTGTTTAACGTAGATATAAAGGCGGGAACAGAGCGAGACGTGTCACACTTCTCTGTCTGAACAGCGATATTTCAGAATGAGGAGAGCTGCAGTTTTTCTGGCGTTGCTGCTCTGTCTGCTCTGGACGGGGGCTCAGGGTGAGGATGGAGGGGGGACAGGGAAGAAAGAGGGGGACTTTGATATCCAAGGAGTGAAAGCAGCCCACGATCAGAGCAGCAGTCAGACCCAGATGAGCACTGACGTCTGGGCTGAACTCCAGAGAGCGAATGCAGGTAAGATACAGAAACATCATAAAGAGGGAAATGTTGCGAATATTAAGATACAAAGACATGTTTTTCTATAAAATACAAAAGTGATAAAGAGAGGTGAAAAGAGAAATCTGATTAACATACTGATAAGATATCACGTGTGGTTGTTTGTCAGATAATGAGCTGCTTTTTGTATTGCAGATCTCCTGGCTCGAGTCACAGCAAGTGAGAATAAGAGCACAGGTAGGATTACAAAGTAAACAAAGAAAACATTGAGAAGATTTGTTGTCTTTTTATAAAAACTGTACATTTGTTCCCATTTTTAAAAGGCAAAAAAGCGGTTTAGCGAAAATTTTAAAGTGAACATTTGAGTCTGGTAGAAACATTCTTGAATGCGCGGTTTGTAAAAATGACAAAAACTGAAGACAAATGTTGACCATCATTTATTTTTTACATTTTTTAAACTTGTTCAGCTCTAGAGAACAGGATGAGCTCCAGTGAGAAGCAGGTGGAGGAGCTCCAGAGAGAGAACGCAGGTAAGAAACAGAAACTATTATTAAAAAATAAACATTGCATGTTTTTGTGTATAACCAAAAAGAGAGAAAAGAGAAGTGAAAGATATATGTCAGAGAAACAAATTCAACATATTGATGAGATATTTTGTGATTGTTTATCAGCTGTTAACCTGCTCTTTCTCTGTATTGCAGATCTTCTGGCTCGAGTCACAGCAAGGGAGAATAAGAGCACAGGTAGGATTACAAAGTAACCAAAACAACACAAAAGTGAGAAAAGAGAAAATCCGATGAACATACTGATAAGATATAACGTGCGGTTGATCTGATCAGATAATGAGCTGCTTTGTGTATTGCAGATCTCCTGGATAGAGCAACAGCAAATGAGAAGAGGAGCACAGGTAGGATCCCCTCCCCTGCCTCATTAGCAAGGCCCGGGACCCCCACTGACCCTCAGCATCGACTCTATGCATTACATTACTCCACACAATGCAAACAATATGTTGTTCCTTTCAATACTGTTAGTCCTGCACAGCCCTCCAAATGTTGCACATTGCACACAAAGATACCTCTTATCTGCACGGGTTTCCACTTGTCATACCAATACTGCACATATTTTATTTTATTCTATTTGATTTATACGGGTATATGTACATTTCATGTAAATATTGCTATATTTTAATGTTATAATATAATATATTACAAGAAAGATGGGAGAAATGACAAACAAGGTTGTTGTTGTTTTCATAAAAATGTGTGATGTGTAAAAGTGACAAAAACTGAAAATAAATGTTGACCATATTTTTAAAACTTTTTCATTTGTTCAGCTCTAGAGGGCAGAATGAACTCCAGTGAAAAGGAGGTGGAGGAGCTCCAGAGGGAGAACGCAGGTAAGAAACAGATTGTGAAGAGTCAAAATGTTGTTTAATGAAAGGAACTGGTATACTGAGGAGAATATTACATATCAATCTCTGCTGGCTATCAGAATCCAAACCACTGACTTTTTTAGTTTAATAGACAGTTTGTTAATGAGTTCTCATCTCTCTGTGTGCATCCTCCTCTTTCTCACAGACCGTCCTCAGGTGGCGTTCTCAGCCGGTCTAACTGATTCAGGATCAGTCGGACCCTTCAGCACTGCAATGACACTGAAGTTCAGTAAAGTCTTCACCAATATCGGCCAGGCCTACAGCCCAACTACAGGTACTGAACACACACGTTCTTAATTAAACCATTAAAACATATCTTAGTTTTCCTACAGTTGATCATGGTAGAAAGTAGAACCAAGTCAAGAGCTCCTACATGCTCCTTATGTAAAAAACCCATCCTTATGTCCTGCTGAAGCACCAGAAACAATCTCCCCTCACTGATCTTCTCCTCTGATGCAGGTATCTTCACAGCCCCCGTCAAAGGAGCCTACTACTTCAGATTCAACATGTGGGAGAGCCGCAAATTAACTTATTCCTCTGTTGTATTATATCACAACAACCAGCGAAAGATGAGGCTTTTAGATTACATTGATAGATCTGGCTTTGTCTCTGAGTCTAACTCAATGGTTCTTCAGCTGGAGAAGGGAGATGTTGTCTACATCGTTCTGCCCTCCAGCTACGGCGTTCGGGATGATTCGCATAATCGCATCATTTTCAGTGGATTTCTACTCTTTCCTCTGTGAAGCCCACTGTAAAATAACAACTGCATTAAGTTTCAACATTACATATTAATAAATAAGTGTGTTGACTCTATTAATATAATGTTTGTGTTAGCTTGGTTACATGAACAAGACACATATGTGCCACAATTATTGGCACCCCTAGAACTGAAGTATATTTCCAGTCCAGTATGTTACATTTTTAGGTTCACCTGTTTGATTACACAGCACATTTGAAATCTAAAATTCAACACCCATGTAGTTAATTTTAACACTATGAAAGAGTTTATATGGAAACCACGAGCAAAGTATTAAATTAACACTTTCCAAAGTGTTGACAATATAACACTATCACAGTGTTACTATACCAACACTATGAGTGTAAGATGTGAACACCAACACCGATAAGAACAACACCATTGGCTGCAGCTTCAATTTTACACTGTCCTGGTGTAGAGTAAAACTACAGTAGTGATACATCTTCTCCCATCTAACACCTTTAAGAGTTAGAAATGTACACTGAGCTAGTGTTGAATGCACATTATACTGGTGTTGCATCCTCAACCCTCTGGAAGTTCAAAATGAACACTCATCCAGTGTCAAATGTAGTGTATTGGTATTATGATGTACAACAAACTGGTGTTAAAAGTTACAATGACCAATAAATCATTCCAGATATCAGGATATATGACAAGTGCTTTATTTGAATGGTGGCATGTCTCTTAAGACTGACAAATTCTCCCAATATTCAATTTAAACAACATTCAATATTGTTCAACAGCAAAAATGTATATGTACAAAAATAAAAAATAACCCTCTATGGCATTTGAGGTCCAAAAAGTTTACAGCACATAGCTGTCTAAGACAACATAACAAATGGTGTCATTGGCACTTGCAGACATTTGCAGATCAAAAGGCTTATGAAATTGCAGTGCATCAGGTTTGATGACTGAAAGACTATCCTGCTTAACAACATTAAAGGCATGAAGATACTCAACAAATAAACTTTCCATGTCTCTTAAGACTCACAAATATTCAATTCAACCAACATTCAATATTGTTCAACAGCAAAAATGTATATGTACAAAAATAAAAAATAACCCTCTATGGCAGTTGAGGTCCAAAAAGGTTGTTTGTTGCCGTGCCAGGCAACAAACAACCTTTTTGGACCTCAACTGCTTCCTGAGGTTCCACACAGAATCGTAAATCAAAGTGTGCTTTTTCAAAAAGAGAAACACTGATTCAAACAATAATCCACACAAACACACATTCAGACACACTGAAACGCACTCACAGATATGAGCTCTTGAAATCTCTGCTCATCTGGATGATCATCACAGTGGCCTATCTCTCTCCTTAGCATGGGGCCTCCATTCTCTTCTATTCTTGAATCCTTGGACCTCACAGGAAGTCGCGTCGCTCTCTGAACGGACTTCAGTCGCCACGCTAGAAACCCACCGCCTTTCTGACCATCATGAAAATGCTCCTGACCGAAAAGGACATAAGAGGAATGGTAAATGGACTGCACTTACTGTATATAGCGCTTTGGATAAAATTGACAATTCACCCATTGACATTAGTAATGGCGGCAGCTGCCATGCAAGGTGGAGGCCTGCTCATTGGGAGCAATTCGGGGTTCAGTGTCTTGCCTAAGGAAATGTTGACATGTGGACAGGAGGAACCGGGATTCGAACCACCAACCCTGCAGTCATTGGACAATCTGCTCTACCTCCTTAGCCATAGCCGCCCGAATGAATTGAACTACCCTATGCATACAACTACAGGAATTCTTAAATGCAGTGGCATGTTATAGAAATCCCACAGCATTCAAAGAACCATGTAAGCCATCTAAAACAGTATACTTTGATCATAATCAAGAATAACTCACATATCCTGTCTTCCCATGTGGATCTTGGAGCGAGGGAAACAGGGTAACAATCCCCAGTGCATACTTCTCTTTGGTCAGTCGCTGAGGGATTCTCCTGTAGAGCAAAAACAGTCAGTGGTTACATTTCATTCATTTAAGTCTAAGATAGACTTAGTTTTAAAACATAATTTATAAACTTAATGAACTCAATTTGTGTAGAAATACAATTGCACCAACTTCATCCACACTTAACCTATACATACATGACACTTTCATGCAAAGCTATAACACATTTGAATCTTACCCCTCACTCTCCATCATGTCTTGTCTGCAACTAGAATGTTCACCATCACTTTTCTTGTGGCAGGACTAATTGTTCCTTTTTCATCATACTCCTTCAGCACATCACTTCCACCTGGTTTGGTCAGCAGAACCTGTTTGATCAGCTTAAAACAAAACACAACAAAAATCACAGCCGTTAAGTAAGCAGTATAGGTTTATGAGCAATCTACTGGTACAGACACACGGATGGACAGATGGACACACGTCACTAAAATGTAAAACAATAATCTACATGACATATTGAACATGCAAAGCCTCCTCCTCTTTTCTGATGCATTTCAGAGTGCCACTGTAAAAATCCTTTTCACTGCTGCTTTTTCGAAGTGACTGAAAGAGTATCTGTGCCTGAAGCTGAGGATGAGGATGGCTCTGGAAAATAATGTCATCACACAAGAGATATTCAATATGAATATTAAAATTATATGATCTTCCTTTGTCATGTCTTTATGCAATCTGTTGGGGAAATATTTTCAGAGGCCCATAACTTTGACCCAGTTTATCAGTTCATACTGTCCTGACTGAGCACACGCACCTGTAACCTTGGCTGCTGTGCTCTCAGTGTTTCGTCTCCCTGTTCCTGCCTGTTGGCGTCAGCTGATAGAGGTGTTATGATTGTATCTTGTTATGCACAATGTTGATTATTCTCTCTGAACTAGCTAAATACACGGGTCTGGGGTAGAGTTCTTCAGAATTGACGTGGCAACCGTGAAGTCAGAACCTCTGACTCTTTGACTTGTTTTGTGAATTCTCTGGCCGAAGCTCCAAATAAACCATCAGTGTTTGCCATCAAAGCTCCAGCTCTCCCCGTGTCTCCTTTGAGTCGGTGACTCCTCCTGCATTGCTACACAGAAGTTTCCCCCACACAATCTACTGGTGAAGTGTTCTCAAAAATACAACAAACCCACTGAAAACCTCCATTGCAAGTATGAGTCCCAAAGTCGTTGTCCACAAGAGCGCACTCTACTTGGGACCAATACTTACACAGCAATGGTGGTTTTTAATCTAGCAAAAGCTTAAGAACACTATGCAAAAAAAATTGAAACTGAGCATTTTGATTCCCTTGCATCATTTTAAAGCGCGGCTGGATGAAATGTTATTAGATACCTGTCATTGTGAATAGGTTGCTAATTTATACCCCTGTAATTATGTTGTGATGTCCTTTTTGTTTTCTGATGTTTTTATGTGTAACCAATGTACTGCAGGTCTCCCTTGAAAAAGAGATCGTTGATCTCAATGGGATTTTTAACCTGGTTAAATAAAGACTACAAACAAACAAGAACAAGGCTTTCAACAAGACCCCCAAGTAAGTACAAAATTATGTATTTTCACCAAATCCGTGGAGTATGCCTTTACCCATGCACGTGTCAATCACACCACACATTTGATTCCTATAAACAATACTTTACCTTTTAAGATAGTATTGTTTATAGGAATCAAATGTGTGGTGTGCTTGACACATGCATGGGGATAATCAGCATACAATACAATTGAGAAATGTAAAATAGACCCTTTTCTCAGCAGCCATGTTGACATGCTGGGTAAACAGAGATGTAATTTAGGATGTAGGCAGGCCAGGGCCCTGATAATATGCTGTCTCACTGGAATGGCTGTGACACACTAAATAGAACGTGGCCATAATTAATTTGATCAATTACACCAATTCTTTTTCAAATAAATAGGCAATCTGTCCAATACAAATACATTTCTAACATAAAACTTTAGGGTACATTTCCGGGTTAACAACAGCTGACAACTAGACTATTTAGCTCATCTTATTATATTTACTTGTAGTTAGTGAACTACTCCTGCATTATTTGCACATTAGTCTATTTTATTGTTATTGTTTTATGCCTTATATCTATTTATGTTGCATTGTTGGTGGAGCCTGGGAATGCCTCCATGAAAAATGAAGAATCCAACAAAAAGTGAAAATTCTTGAACGATTTAAAAAAAACTCTCACAAAACTTGCAGTACAATCCAACTCTCATTCATCCAGTCGTATGCTCGTATATATTGCACAAACACGCCTGCAAAAATGTCAGAAATGTTCATGCAGAACGGTCTAAAATAGTGAGGAGAAATTGCACATGTTTGTGAAGTAGTTATTCTGTATGTGGCCCTCGGTGAAAAAGCCTTGGACACCCCTGGGGTAAAGGATGTGTGTGGTAATGTCATTCTTTACCTCGGACACGTCCAGGTGTTTGATGTTCCAGCTCGGGGAGGGTCCAGAGTTGTCGTGCCAGATGTGCACCCCCCACACAGGGCCCAGGCTGTCGGCTGCACTGTGGGGTCAGAGACAGACCGCCTTTATAAATGAGCAAAAACAATTCAAAGCACCTCAATAATGATGTGAGATTGATGTAAAACGCATCTGTGTATTGACTTTATGTGGAGTTTTGGATTTCACCTGATGATAAAGGTGTCTTGAGAGTTCCTCCTGAACAGAGTGCATCCTGGGACATGTAGTTCTCTTGTTTGTGAGAAACCATCTTCCCCTTTGAGCACCATGTACACCTGTTAAACACATAGAGGTTTCCTTCAAATGTCAGATCATTTTGGGTAGCTTAGTTTAATACAAGTCAAGGAAAACAAGGTCTAATCACAAATAAAAGAGAGATATAGAAAAATCAGGAATAATGCACTTTCTTTTAAAGAACAGAATTCAAGTTGTTGTTTCCCCTTTACTATCAGTAGGATGTCCAAGGACGTTTAGATGTATTTCACGTTTGTTATCAAAGACATCTGCTGGATTCTCATGGCCTTGCCAGTGACCTGTTTAACGTGGATATAAAGGCGGGAACAGAGCGAGACGTGTCACACTTCTCTGTCTGAACAGATATATTCATATTTCAGAATGAGGAGAGCTGCAGTTTGTCTGGCGTTGCTGCTCTGTCTGCTCTGGACGGGGGCTCAGGGTGAGGATGGAGGGGGGACAGGGAAGAAAGAGGGGGAGTTTGATATCCAAGGAGTGAAAGCAGCCCACGATCAGAGCAGCAGTCAGACCCAGATGAGCACTGACGTCTGGGCTGAACTCCAGAGAGCGAATGCAGGTAAGATACAGAAACATCATAAAGAGGGAAATGTTGCGAATATTAAGATACAAAGACATGTTTTTCTATAAAATACAAAAGTGATAAAGAGAGGTGAAAAGAGAAATCTGATTAACATACTGATAAGATATCACGTGTGGTTGTTTGTCAGATAATGAGCTGCTTTTTGTATTGCAGATCTTCTGGCTCGAGTCACAGCAAGTGAGAATAAGAGCACAGGTAGGATTACAAAGAAAACATTGAGAAGATTTGTTGTCTTTTTATAAAAACTGTACATTTGTTCCCATTTTTAAAAGGCAAAAAAGCGGTCATTTTAGTCTGGTAGAAACATTCTTGAATGCGCGGTTTGTAAAAATGACAAAAACTGAAGACAAATGTTGACTATCATTTATTTCTTACATTTTTTAAACTTGTTCAGCTCTAGAGAACAGGATGAGCTCCAGTGAGAAGCAGGTGGAGGAGCTCCAGAGAGAGAACGCAGGTAAGAAACAGAAACTATTATTAAAAAAATAAACATTGCATGTTTTTGTGTATAACCAAAAAGAGAGAAAAGAGAAGTGAAAGATATATGTCAGAGAAACAAATTCAACATATTGATGAGATATTTTGTGATTGTTTATCAGCTGTTAACCTGCTCTTTCTCTGTGTTGCAGATCTTCTGGCTCGAGTCACAGCAAGGGAGAATAAGAGCACAGGTAGGATTACAAAGTAACCAAAACAACACAAAAGTGAGAAAAGAGAAAATCCGATGAACATACTGATAAGATATAACGTGCGGTTGATCTGATCAGATAATGAGCTGCTTTGTGTATTGCAGATCTCCTGGATAGAGCAACAGCAAATGAGAAGAGGAGCACAGGTAGGATCCCCTCCCCTGCCTCATTAGCAAGGCCCGGGACCCCCACTGACCCTCAGCATCGACTCTATGCATTACATTACTCCACACAATGCAAACAATATGTTGTTCCTTTCAATACTGTTAGTCCTGCACAGCCCTCCAAATGTTGCACATTGCACACAAAGATGCCTCTTATATCTGCACTGGTTTCCACTTGTCATACCAATACTGCACATATTTTATTTTATTCTATTTGATTTATACGGGTATATGTACATTTCATGTAAATATTGCTATATTTTAATGTTATAATAAAATATGTTACAAGAAAGATGGGAGAAATGACAAACAAGGTTGTTGTTGTTTTCATAAAAATGTGTGATGTGTAAAAGTGACAAAAACTGAAAATAAATGTTGACCATATGTTAAAACTTTTTCATTTGTTCAGCTCTAGAGGGCAGAATGAACTCTAGTGAAAAGGAGGTGGAGGAGCTCCAGAGGGAGAACGCAGGTAAGAAACAGATTGTGAAGAGTCAAAATGTTGTTTAAAGAAAGGAACTGGTATACTGAGGAGAATATTACATATCAATCTCTGCTGGCTATCAGAATCCAAACCACTGACTTTTTTAGTTTAAAGGGGACCTATCATGCAAAATGCACTTTTGCACGTCTTTTATACATGAATATGTGTCCCCGGTGTTCCAGGGAACTCACCAAGTGTCAGAAAACACAACCCTCTCTATTTTCCTCCATACCCAAATCTCTAAAAAAGGGGCTGCAACGGATCAGACCCGTAGACAGCAAACAGCACATAGAGCGAAATGAGGCATGGCTAAAATGCATGATCTGTTTGGTATTTTGAAAACAGAAACGTATAAATATACCTTATATAGGTATGGCCCTACAATATATCATTTAAATATAGCATGATAGGTCCACTTTAATAGACAGTTTGTTAATGAGTTCTCATCTCTCTGTGTGCATCCTCCTCTTTCTCACAGACCGTCCTCAGGTGGCGTTCTCAGCCGGTCTCACTGATGCAGGAGGAGTCGGACCCTTCACCACTGCAATGACACTGAAGTTCAGTAAAGTCTTCACCAATATCGGCCAGGCCTACAACCCAACTACAGGTACTGAACACACACGTTCTTAATGAAACCATTAAAACATATCTTAGTTTTCCTACAGTTGATCATGGTAGAAAGTAGAACCAAGTCAAGAGCTCCTACATGCTCCTTATTTAAAAAACCCACCCTTAAGTCCTGCTGAAGCACCAGAAACAATCTCCCCTCACTGATCTTCTCCTCTGATGCAGGTATCTTCACAGCCCCCGTCAGTGGAGCCTACTACTTCAGATTCAACATGTGGGAGAGCCGCAAATCAACGTATTCCTCTGTTGTATTATATCACAACAACCAGCGAAAGATGAGGCTTTCAGATTTCATTGATAGATCTGGCTATGTCTCTGAGTCTAACTCAATGGTTCTTCAGCTGGAGAAGGGAGATGTTGTCTACATCGTTCTGCCCACCAACCATGGCGTTCGGGATGATTCGCATAATCGCATCATTTTCAGTGGATTTCTACTCTTTCCTCTGTGAAGCCCACTGTAAAACAACAACTGCATTAAGTTTCAACATTACATATTAATAAATAAGTGTGTTGACTCTATTAATATAATGTTTGTGTTTGCTTGGTTACATGAACAAGACACATATGTGCCACAATTATTGGCACCCCTAGAACTGAAGTATATTTCCAGTCATATGTTACATTTTTAGGTTCACCTGTTTGATTACACAGCACATTTGAAATCTAAAATTCAACACCCATGTAGTTAATTTTAACACTATGAAAGAGTTTATATGGAAACCACGAGCAAAGTATTAAATTAACACTTTCCAAAGTGTTGACAATATAACACTATCACAGTGTTACTCTACCAACACTAAGAGTGTAAGATGTGAACACCAACACCGATAAGAACAACACCATTGGCTGCAACTTCAATTTACACTGTCCTGGTGTAGAGTAACACTACAGTAGTGATACATCTTCTCCCATCTAACACCTTTAAGAGTTAGAAATGTACACTGAGCTAGTGTTGAATGCACATTATACTGGTGTTGCATCCTCAACCCTCTGGGAGTTCAAAATGAACACTAATCTAGTGTCAAATGTAGTGTATTGGTATTATGATGTACAACAAACTGGTGTTAAAAGTTACAATGACCAATAAATCATTCCAGATATCAGGATATATGACAAGTGCTTTATTTGAATGGTGGCATGTCTCTTAAGACCGACAAATTCTCCCAATATTCAATTTAAACAGCACTTACACATCACTGTACCCTGTATACCAAGGCAGGTTTGCCATCTCTTACTGTACGGAGGCTCAGTCATTGGTACACGTTTATTTATAAAGCTTTGTTGGGTAAACTCCCGTATTATATCTGCTCTCTGATAACACAGAGAGTTGCAAGCAGCTATTGTCTGAGATCGCATGATGTAGTATTGTTACATGTGCCAAGAGCAAGGACTGTCTTAGGTAAGACAGCTTTTATGTGCGCAGCTCCACTTGCTTGGAACAATCTTCAGCTAGAATTGAAACTGAGCAATCTCATTCCTCTGCATGTTTTTAAAGCTAGGCTAAATTAAATGCTCTTTGATGGGCACTTGTAAATGTCGATAACTATGTAAATGTAACCTGTAAATATAATGTATGATGTCCTTTATTGTTTTATGTTTCATGTGGAACCTATTTGCTGCAGGTCTCCCTTGAAAAAGAGATCTATGATCTCAATGGGACCAATCTGGTTAAATAAAGGTTTGAAATTAAATGAAATGAAAATCAATCTGGTGCATTTTGAGCACAAGATGAAGAGATTTATGGGTACAACACTCATGAAACAGAACTGTATATATTTCAATAATCCAAACATCTTTAGAATATGATCACAACCAATAACAAATAATTTAAACTTGTTTATTTTATAAACTCCTCTCTCTTACCAAGTTAGCATTCTTTCTTTTTATTTGTGCGTATTTTACAAATCACTCCCCTTTTAAACTGTATATATATTTTGTACTGCCCTATAGTACACATTAGAATGCTTTATTACTTTATTTTGTACAACTATATTAAATAGATAAAGGTGTGCATTGGAAATATTTGTTTACATAGATGACCAAACAATTTGAGACTCACTGAGATAACTTAGACTAAAGTCCTTTACCTCACCTGAGCTGTAGTTATCAGCCTCTCAGTCTGACAGGAGAGGATTCTCCCTCCAGCTTGTTGTAGAAACAGCTTCTAATATCCGTTAGCTCAGAGCTAGCACCAGATGCTAATAATAACAATCGCTTGTTCACACAACAGCCGTTGTGTCCTTGGGCAAGACACTTCACCTGAACTTGCTCCTGTGGGTATTGTCCACAGTAGACCATTACATGTATGTATGATCTGTATGTGTAATGTGTATCTGTATAGCGCTTTGAGTCATTGATAAAGCGCTATAATAAATATAAGGATTATTATTATTATTATTATTATGTGCTTGTGCCACACACACACAGAGGCTGTGTGATCCTCCGTGACGATGATGGCTTGACGTTAAAAAATAATAATAATTTAATTTGAAAGTGGGGGGGACGCAAACGGGATTTTGAACAGTGGGGGGGACATGTGGAAATTAAGAATTTTGATGTACTTTTTTTGGTTTCGGTATTGCACTTTGACTATCATCTTCAGCTGAAGAGAAGAGCAAGAGCCCTATATGGGTAAAATGGAGATACACAACAACATTTTGTATTCAACAAGTTATTAGATTTTTCACATGATGCATCACAACTTCCCCTTCTTAAGCAAGCAAATACTCAAATTGTGTAACGGTACGTCCACACTGCAGCGTGCGTTGAAGCTTGCCGGCGGGCTTGTCTGAAGCTCGACCAACAACCAATCACATGAATCTCCCGCCCCGGACACACAAGCAGCGGTTTGATTGGCTAGAGCTTGTACTGGCATATGATTTGATTGGCTGACGCTTCCGTCGAAGCTTCAAAAGTTGAACTTTGCTCAACTTTTGAAGCGAGCAAAGCGAAGCGACGGAACCACAATGCAGTTCGGCAAAGCGTGACGTCACCCCATTCAAAGTGAATGGGCAGAAGCGTTGAAGCTTCAACGCACGCTCTGATCCCCCATTTATTTTCCTCGCGGAGAGCAAAAAAAATCCCACATTATAGAATTTAAAATAAAAACAATAATCGTGGCATTATATTGAGTAAGAAAATGTTTTTATGAACCACACAGCTTCCGGTCTTCCAAGACCAGACCGGACAAAAAGACGTGGTGCAGGCACGAAACATACTACCAATAGAAATACATTCCTTTTAAAATCGTTCTGTGTGACACGAAAAAAATGGGAAAATCGTGTTGGTGAACACGAATCAATAGATTACATTTATGTATGAGGGGCCGTACAGGCCGTAATTCATACTGGTCCTCTCACACACATACATTCTCCTTTTACATTCATACATTTTCACTCTCATATACATATATATTTACACTCACACATTCCCCCCTGCTCTGTCCCCTGCTACAGCCTCCAACCCACAGACCCTGCCTGATTTGAGATAAACCTTTTTGTTCAACATAACTTCTGTGTCCGTTCCCAGTGTTCAGCATTGCGGGTTCACTCCAATGGCTTTTTGAGAGCGTAACAACAATCTGGTAAATGTTCCAAGGACGTTTGGATGTATTTCACGTTTGTTATCAAAGACATCTGCTGGATTCTCACGACCTCGTGACCTGTTTAACGTGGATATAAAGACGGGAACAGAGCGAGACATGTCTCACTTCTCTGTCTGAACAGCGATATTTCAGAATGAGGAGAGCTGCAGTTTTTCTGGCGTTGCTGCTCTGTCTGCTCTGGACGGGGGCTCAGGGTGAGGATGGAGGGGGGACAGGGAAGAAAGAGGGGGAGTTTGATATCCAAGGAGTGAAAGCAGCCCACGATCAGAGCAGCAGTGAGACCCAGATGAGCACTGACGTCTGGGCTGAGCTGAAGGAGATCAGAGACATGGCCATCGAACACAGGATCAAGATCCAGAGGCTGGAGCAAGACAACACAGGTGACACACCTGACGTAAAACACACTGAGAGCCACATCACGCTGCACTGACATGCAATCATCATCACTGACACTAATGATATATTAGATTTAGATACACAATTATTGTTTGTGAAAGTGTTCCTACTTGGTCAAGCTCCAGGGTAACATTTAGTATGATCCTAATAGAAAAACTCAATATTTGTTCAGCTTTAGAGGCCAAGATGAGCTCCAGTGAAAAGGAGGTGGAGGAGCTCCAGAGAGAGAACACAGGTAAGACACAGAAACTCATAACAAATATATAGATTGGCTGTTTAATGTAAAAAAACAGATGGTGAAATTAAAAGTGAGAAAAGAGAAGTCAATTATATGTTTAACAGAAATAGTACTAACAAATTGACGAGATATTTTGAGGTTGTTTATCAGCTGTTAACCTGCTTTTTCTCTTTATTGCAGATCTTCTGGCTCGAGTCACAGCAAGTGAGAATAAGAGCACAGGTAGGAGTACAAAGTAATCAAAGAAGAATAGGAGAAATGACAAATATAATTGTATTTTTCTTTAAAAATGTTGGATTTGTTTGCAGTTTAAAAGGCAACAAAATATTCCTGTGAATTTGAAAAGTGAATATTATAGTATGGTAGAACAATCTTTAAAAAATAAGATCTGCAACAGTTAAATTGAAAATAAGAGACTATAACTTTATTTGACTAAAACAATGTTGAACTTGTTCAGCTTTAGAGTCCAGGATGAGCTCCAGTGAAAAGGAGGTGGAGGAGCTCCAGAGAGAGAACGCAGGTGAGAAACAGAAACTATTATGAAGAGTCAAAATGTTGTTTAAAGAAAGGAACTGGTATACTGAGGAGAATATTACATATCAATCTCTGCTGGCTATCAGAATCCAAACCACTGACGTTCTTGTTTTAATAGACAGTTTGTTAATGAGTTCTCATCTCTCTGTGTGCATCCTCCTCTTCCTCACAGACCGTCCTCAGGTGGCGTTCTCAGCCGGTCTAACTGATTCAGGATCAGTCGGACCCTTCACCACTGATACCACACTGAAGTACAGTAAAGTCTTCACCAATATCGGCCAGGCCTACAGCCCAACTACAGGTACTGAACACACACACACACACACACACACACACACACACACACACACACACACACACACACACACACACACTAGGAGCCTCTAGGAACAGTGGGCAGTTATTGTACAGCGCCCGGGGAGAAATGGGGAGTGCCTTGCTCAAGGGCACCACTGGGAACTGGGACTTCTCCAAGTACCAGTCCACACTTCATATTTAGGTCTGTGCGGGGACTTGAACCAGCGACCTATGGCTCACAATCCAAGCCCCTACCGACTGAGCCCCTGCCGGACAAGTGTGACTGCAAGCTTTCTAGATCTAAATTACTTTTTTTAAATCATTCAAACCTTTTTAGTTTTCCTACATTTGATCTCGGAGGGCAAAAAGATCGAACCCAAAGGCTCAAAAAGATGTTATTTGAACCCGCTCTTGATCTCCCCTCACTGATCTTCTCCTCTGATGCAGGTATCTTCACAGCCCCCGTCAGAGGAGCCTACTACTTCAGAATCAACGCGTGGGAAGACAGCGGTCAAACTTGGACAGGTGTTGAACTCTTTCACAACGACCAGAGAAAGATGAGGTTTAATGATTACAATGATGGCGGTGGCTATGTCTCTGCGTCTAACGGAATACTTCTTCAGCTGGAGAAGGGAGATGTTGTCTACATCGTTCTCATCGGAAACTACAGCATTTATGATGATTCGAATAATCGTACTATTTTCAGTGGATTTCTACTCTTTCCTGTGTGAAGCCCACTGTAAAACACCCACTGCATTAAGTTTCAACATTACATATTAATAAATAAGTGTGTTGACTCAATTTATATAATTGTTTGTGTTTATTTTTGCTTGGTTACATGAACAAGAGGCATTCATTACCATAACAACGTTTTCTACGGACAATATAAGACAAACACTTTAGCAGTACTGTTGTTGTCCAAACCCCCTAAACCGAGACCAAGTCAAGACCAAAGAGCCCTCTACAGTCTGTGCCCTGACTACAGAAGTGAGAGACCCACACTGCATGACACAGATATGAAAAATATATAACATTAAAAACAGAGACACTCCTCAAAATTATCTGTCATATCCACAATCCCAGAAAAATGTCTTCATTCACCTGGTTGCTTGACTTATATACTTACAGCATATGTTTGTGTATGAATGTTATATGAGAAATGTAAAGCAGAGTTGACTTTTATCAATCAAAATTTGATCGTCACCAAAATAAATAAATAAGTGGTCCGAAAAAGGATAATGACAAAAAAAATACACATAACCTTCCTCAGGCAGTGTGTTTGTCCCGGGGACAGGAGACACCCCCTTGATGAAAAACTGTAAGAAATGATCGGGGAATCCCTCCGGAGTGTAGTCATGACGACTGGATCTGAATTCTTTTTTTGTATTTGGTGGTTTGTGTTCCAGCTGTCGATCAGCAACTATATATCCATAATCCACCAGTTAAAGGAAATACAACTAATGTGTTGTGTTATATTGGCTGTACAATTTACCACATATGGTGTTCTTAGTTTCCATACCTCCTGTGTTTTACGAGCGACTTATCAAGTCTTGGCAAACGGCATAAAACACGATTAAACGTGATAGTATATAAAACCATGCTCGTATCTACAACCTATAGAAATGCAAAACGGCGTCAGTTTAGACGTAATTCTGTCCTCCTGCTTACCGCATCATTTATGAGAAAACATTTCATAACATGAACACAACATATTCGAGGTGGTTTTAAATAACATGTCCGTATTTATTTATTTCTCCAAGTTATGTTTTTGTGTGCACTGAGGAGTCTCAAACAGGCGTTTGTTTAATCATTTTAAGATTGGCTTTAATCAATGTTTGAAAATGAATTCTTCATATATGATAAATGAGAGGTAACATTTTATTTATGGTATTATTTCCACATATTTCTCTCCATTCTTCCTTCTGCCAACGGTGTTGCAGTTTCTCGTCTCTCCCGTTTTTGTGCTTAGTGTGTACGCATGGGTCAGAGTTTGCGTGTGTTTTACACACACACACACACACACACACACACACACACACACACACACACACACACACACACACACACACACACACACACACACACACACACACACACACACAAACACACACACACACACACACACACACACACACACACACACACACACACACACACACGCACATGTAGAGGCCTTTTGGAATTACAGATAGATGTGACACATTAGACATGATTTTGTTCGGTTCTTTCTGCAGACGCAGTGACCTCAACATGTCATCCATGTTGATTTGTGTTCGCACAGACGGAGCCGGATGTCTCTCATCATTAATAAGGGTAATATTTACCCTCTGCTTGTCCTGACAGGCTGTGGCAGAGGAACAGTTAGCTTTGTGCAGAGGAAAGAGGCTAACAGTTGGACATGTGAAGTATCCTCTGCTGCTCTAGTTAAAGTGACAGTAATAACACTGACATAATGGGGGACTATAAATAGCAATGAAGTTGTCAGGGATTGGTTTAAAGTGATTCATGTGAGTTCTCAGTCTATAAACATGGAATAATGATGAATGGAGATTGTAGGCTTACACTCAAAGATGCCCTCTGTCCGAGCTCACAGATCTCTGCAGCCTTCTGAGTCTCTGGGCATTTGTGTGTGGTGGCTTTCTGTTAGCAAAATCAATTAAATGTAGGTATATTTTGCTTGATAATTAAATATATGAAAAACACAGCCTCCATCACAGCTCTCCAGAGGGTTTCATTTATCTTGTTGGCAGCCTTAAAACAGAAGCCTCAGTCTGCTTATAATAAGTGGAAATAGGAAGGGTCTATTTCAAGCTTGTTATGCAAATAATGCAAATAACTAAGATTTGTTAGAACATGTTTTCAACTTTTATTGACTGAATGTATTTGAAAAGTGGGCTAAATAACACATGAATACTGTGTAATATATGTTTACATATCTATGTTAGAAGTACAATATAAGACAAGCACAGGTTTCCTGTGTGGGCCATGTTCCATTAAAAACAGACCACGGGCCACAGTTGGCCCTCAGGCCGTAGTTTGGACACCCTGCAGAGTTCTGTCCCACATGGTGTTGCTGATGGAGGTAAAGCAGGACCCACTCACCAGTGGTGAAAAAATGATTCAGATCCTTTAAGTAAAAGTACTAATAACCTTACTGTAAAAACAGTTCATTACACGGCATTGAGAATAGAAGATATTTAAGTATGAAGAGGAACATGTACTTAGGTATGAGTAAAATTACTTATTGAAGAAAAAACTTTTAATTATTCAAATAAAATCCAAAATATTTTCAGTCTCACTTTTGAGAAGTTGAAACTGTGAAATGTTACTTAACAAGAAATGACACAAAAGGTGTGCAAAATTGCTGCAAATTAATTTTGAGTTGTATTGTTTTAGGTATTTTAATATAATGTTGGATGGCATCATGTTACACAAGTGTTGTGTGTAAGAAAATATTTACGTATAAAGTACCTAGTAACTACATTTCTCAAATTACAAAATGTCCCTTTGAATTGTAGTGAAGTAGAAAAATGGAGTAGAAGAGGAAAAAAATTAAGTACACTCAAATGTATGCTGAAGTAAAGTACTTGAGTCAATGTACTTCATTTCTTTACACCACTGACTCTTACCCAGTACACCACTGACTCTTACCCAGTACACCACTGACTCTTACCCAGTACACCACTGACTCTTACCCAGTACACCACTGACTCTTACCCAGTACATCACTGACTCTTACCCAGTACATAATACTAAGTATTTTATCTGCGTAAAGGCCGCAAATTTAAATATTTGATTCTTTCATAAGTTCTTATGTCTCAGGAAAATACATTTAAATGTATATTTAACCATGCTCACTCATCTGAATATATGTGCATTCACCGGATAACGATTTAACCAAGTTATTTTCTTATTTCTATTTATACTGTTAATACATGTTTGTTCTTATTTTATTTTGTATTTTACTTGTATTCTTATTATGCCCGTGTGTATATATATTCCATGTGTACTATCTGTGCTTCTGTCTTATTCTGTTGTGGCTATGACACCTGAATGTCCCTACAGGGATGAATTAAGGTCCACTTATCTTATCTTATCTCAATACAAATGTGCTGTAAGAAAACTAGTTCAGTTTGGGTTTTTACATCGGCCCATGACCACTTGGTCTCAGTTTACATTTGAGTCTCTTTATTTAAAAGAGTTCCAGTTGATCTGCACCATCCTCTGCCTCTCTCCGCTCCCTTCATTGTGTGATCTCAATAGAACAATATGACAGTCTGCACAGCAGCACAAAGGAAGGAGCCATGCAGAGGTCTGAGTGTATCAGAGTATAACGTATCTTTATTGAGAGAGCCTGCCTGGTTAGGCCTGGCATGGAAGCACACGCTGAACGGCGTTCTCCTTCACGTTCTCCTTACCACAGAAGGAGACGCTGTAAAGAAGCAAGGATAGAGAGAGTGAGTGAGTGAAACATTATAGAACACAATGTGAATAAATATATTGGTTTAAGTATCAATTTTAATATACTGCATAGTGCATACAAGTATGTCAAAACAGCAGAATTTCCTCTTACTCAAATTTAAAATCCTAGTAAACACTGATTGTTTGAAATCCGTTTCGGCCGACAAGGCAAACTATATTAAAACGTAGAATTCCAAAAATGATAAAAACATCTGGTTTGTATATAAAGTTTAAAGTCAAAGTCAAATCTGTTTGCCATCACTATATGTTTATTTATAAATGGAAGGATATGAAAGTAAAGGCTATGGAGGAGAAATCTTCTCTATGTACTCTCTCCAGCACTGGAAAACCTTACACACAGTCTCATGTTGCCCTCTAGTGGCTAAAGGCAGTCCATGACATCTAATGTAGTACAGCACCACTGCTGTACTGTAACATTTCCCTGATTTCATGAGAATTGCTTATAAACTGGATTTCACATCGATGCCATGTTTACAAAAAACAATGAGTTCTGTTTGGGCAGACTCCAGCTGGTAGACATGGATACATTAGATTGTGATTTGTGTCTTGATAGATTTGACGTAACTCTAATCCAGTTCAGTCTGAGTGAATTCCTCCTGTAGAGTTAATTGAGAGTTGAACCTCTCTCTGGTCTGATGAGCTGTGGATGCACTCGTTCATTCATTGGAGGGTCGCTAGTTTGATACCTACTTTGCTTCCTCTGTGCCATCAGTGTGTAAGAGAGTGTGTGTGTGTGTGTGTGTGTGTGTGTGTGTGTGTGTGTGTGTGTGTGTGTGTGAATAAGTGAGTGCTGTTGTAAAGCACTCTGAGTGGTTGCTAAGACGAGAAAAGGTGCTATATTAATGCAGGCGGGTGGACCGTCTATCACTTCAAAACTTAAAACATTTACAAATAAATAAATTAGTTCCTTTACTTATCAAATTTCCCCACCTTTGTTGACTGATCGTTATCAGTATCATTCAGTTGCAGCCTCATAAATGAACTACAATAGAATAATGTTCTATGTTCTACCGCATAGCAATATTCAGTTAAAAGAGATAAAGGCTTACATAGGTTAAGGACAGCCGTTTATTTAACCAGATAACACAGCTCTAAATGAAATCATACAAATAATTTGACAAACTAATAAGGAGTTAAATAAAAACATTTGATATGTATCTAATCAAAATGTAATATACAGCCTTTATTACCATCTCCTTACAGCCACCATTTGAATAACATGTCTGATGTTTGACAATATATCACTGTGTAGGTGTGTTTGATTTCCTCTCAAAGTGTGAGGAGTGCCACCTGAAGGTTTTTATTTATAGAAGAATCTGACTTACATCATGTTGTCTTTTCCTCTCTGCAACTCCACCTTGGACGCACCATACCTGGGTTTCATGGGGTTGAAGATGTGATTGTTCCAGCGAAACGTCACCTCTGTGACAACCCCCACATCCAACTCAGCGTCCAGCAGCACCTCGTAGGTCCATCCAGGCACCAACGCTCCCCTGAAGAGAGGTCACAACAGATCAAAACATACTCTGAAATATATCTCCTCGAACACCATCACAGAGGGGGCAGTGGAGCTGCTGTACAGTAACCAGGGTTGGGAGGGGGACTTTTAAAATGTCTTCTGTTTCAATTACCAGTTACTTGCAAGAACATGTAATCAGTAACCTAATCTGAGTATTAAAAGTAATGTTACCTGATTTCTTTCCGTTACTTTTGGATTACCTCAACTGTAGTAACTGTTTTAATGTTAAATTCAGGTCAGAGTCCATGACTACACCTAGATTTCTTGCTTTTCCTGATGGTTTGAACATTGCCGACTGGAAGGGTTGTTTTCATTATCTGACCCATGTAGATGTCAAAGAGAAGAGGCCCCAGAATGGAGCCTTGAGGAACCCCACATGTCATATTTGTCAACTACGATGTGTAGTTACCTAGAGAAACAAAGCTTTTCCTGTCTTTTAAGTATGTCAGGAGGCCAACAAGTTAATTAAGCTGAATTAGTGCCAGCTGGAGGCCTGAGACCTTTGAGCAGAGTTTGGTTTATTTGTTGCATTGCTGATGTTCCCAAGAAGTTGCCAACAAACAACCAGCAAGAAGGGAGACGCCTTTTTTTACTGTATATATGTTTATATTTGCTTTTAATGTTTATTTCATTTGTATTTTATTCTATTTTAAGAAATGGTGTAATTATTTTACAATGACTGTCAAAATGCTGCTGTGACAAAACTGTTTCCCTAATGGGATAAAGAAAGTTTCTACCTATCTGTCTACACGGAAAAACTAAGGTAGACTTTTTAAATTAAATGTATTATGTCAACAATTTTCACATAACTGTATTAGGTTAGTTGAAGTCAATAATATTAAGTTTAAATATGTTCAACCTAATATTATTGCTTTTACCTAAACTAATACAGTCAAGTCAAATGTGCTGACATAATACACTTAATTAAAGTCAACGTTTCATTTGTTTCAGTCGATCCTGTAGTGTAGTGCATTTTAGTCGGGTGATAGAGTAACTTTTAACTGAATGTTAAGAAAGAAAACGGTTTGTTTAGTGTGTTAGTAATTGTAAAAACAACACTTAAAAAAGTAATATGGTCTAAGAGGAACTACGGCTGTTCAAGATCCCAGGCCTGGTCAAACAAACTCAACATCCTGGACAAGAGGAAGGCCCACTTCTGCAACTGTACCACTATCAGTGACATCACATGTTAGAATGAGCTTACACATAAAGCTGGTGCTCCTTGGTGCTGTCGTTGTCCCCAGAGAGGGCCATGTACATGATGCCAGGGTTGGGCCAGCTGGGGCCGTCCAGGGTCATCTTCACCCTGTAGCTGTAACCTATAGGAAGAAGAGTCACATTGTCACCATGGCTCCAGCGTACTGTCACATGACACATGCATCCTTTTCCATGGGTCCAGATTTGAAAAAAACACAGTGAGAAGATATATTCAAATTATTTTTACTGTTACTTATGTTGCTCAGGTTTGGAATGTACCATATCTGGTACACAGAGCAAAGTGGTGTTTTACAAACTCAAGTGTTTTCAAACATTACGTTTTAATTCAAATCTCCCCCCTTTGAAATGCTTTTTAAAGTAGAGTAAGGGTAAGACACCCCCAAATATATCAATTTTTTATTTCAATAAGTTACTGCTGTCTCTACTTACTAAAAACAAACACAAAAATCTCAGCATTCCTTAACAGATGTCATAAAACTAAAAAGATAAAATAATTAATATTTCAGTTTACAGAGCTGAGGCCTTACTGCAGCTCGTGCAGTCTGTTCCTTCCTGGAAGATCATTTTAATCCCTTGCAAAGAATGTTCAGAACAATTGACAAAACAACAGATTCCTACTCCAGAACATTTTAATTAAAAAGTAATATTGAATAATTAAAATATTTTACAAGTTTTCTGCAGGAACAAAACCATTAAACATTAACATGGAACAATCTATCATTATGTAGATCATAACATGCAACTGCCTCATGATTAGATTAGTATCAGTAATTGGATCTTGTCTGTTGTGTCATTAAGTTTTTGTCGAATGCTTTTTTTACGAGGTAATATTATCATGACATCATAGTGTTTTAAAACAAATCAAACAAGGTTAAGTTTAGTTCCCCCCTGATTAACTATAGCTGTAGGTGCTCTCTATTAACATTAATTATTTTAACATTTCCCTCAATATCTTGGCACAACCTAAAAACCCTGAAATCTGTATGATATCCATACTACATCACAGATGGATGTATATTGATTGAAATTCCCAGCACTTATACATGTGAACCTTTCAGGGCGTTGGTTCTGTTTTAATAGATGACAATGCATTTTTAACAGTGTCCAAGTTGGATCGAACAGGATTTTTAAAACTAGTAAAGTAAAAAATGGAGCCTAAAGAAAAAATGTCTATCTTCAAGAGCCTGTGTGTGAGGCACAGTGACGGGGGGGCAGGGTACTTTCGGCCGAAGGGCTTTGAACTGCCCGTTTTGAGGAAGTACTTGCTCTTTAAAACGTCAGCAGTCACAGTGAACCTGTCAGCATGGGAGCCCATCAGAGGGCACTTGTTGTCTGGACATGGGAAACACTTTCCCTGTGGAGACAAGGACACGGTGAGGTATGAAGAATGAGCTCACCCCGTCATGCAGCGTATCACTCTTCTCCTGTCAATGAATACCCAACAAGATTTCCCCCCTTATACTCCTTCAAAATGCTACAGATTGCCAGCTTATAAATGAAGGTGGAGAGAGGTGCTGGTCTCGGTAAGTTAGTGTGTGGGAACAGGCTGACTTTGTGGCTGTCAGCCTGTTCCTGCAGGAACAACAGCAGACAGGAGAGCGTTTACGAGGTGAGCGACAAGGAGGTGCTGTCATCTCTCAACGGGGACATAGTCATATGAGGTCATGCTCGGCACTCCCCCGGCCTCCTTTGATCCGGACATGTGTCCAAAGCAGGGATAAACTGTCATTAACACCAACAGCTGCCGATACAAACCCTCCCCGTGGAAGACATGAGGGAAGCCCATTTATATCGCCCCCTCAGCTGCAACAAAAATCCAATCTTGCCGAATCAACTTCTAAAACCAAAGAAATGGTTCACAGCCATATCACTGGCATACAGCAACAGGTGTCCGCCCATACACATGCTGTGGTGGTGGAGATATGCCCCCCCTCCCCCAGTCACTTTTTCAATTGAGGACATAAGATGCCGCCCAGCTCCTCCTGTACTGCTCGTAGCACCACAAGCTTTAAACACCATTGTGATGTACAAATCTAACTGTCTTACAACTTCACATGCAGACATAAGTCCCTCCACCAAACTGTTGGAAAAATATTTACACAAAAATAATTCTACATCAGGAGGCAAACCTCTACATCAGCATTTGTGACACAAAGAGATTATTCATTTCAATTGAACCACCTAATCTTGTGGATTCAGTTGTGAAGGAGAGTATATCCGTGCAGATCGTCTGGTGAATCTTGACATGCTTTTGACCTTTGAACCTGAGCTGTATGGCTCAATCCAAGCTGATATAACGCTGTTCTGTTGGAGTATGGTGTGGTGTGGTTTGATGTCAATAATGCAGCGACTGACTGAAACAGTTTGCTATTGTGGTGGGCGAGTGCTAGCATGTAGGCAGCTCCATAACATGTTGTTAGCTATAAGTAGCTAATCTTCTGCTCTGACCAGGCACTGAGGCTGGATCTACAACGTTACAATTATTTCCTTGTTCCTCTCCTGTGCAGGATATTTGTCATGAGGTGCAGTATGTAGGCAACTGCAGGAACTCAAACTGATTTTGTTTTACTGTTTACAAAGATCAAAGTCAAGGCAAAATGCAATCCAAAAATACATAGGGAAGACCAAAACCCTAAGTAATCGAAACCAGATTTATGTTAGTAGTTGTAGGTATAGTCTTGTGTTTGTGTCCCTGTACCTAAACAACATGAAAGGTTGTTGGACAATCATCCCCAATTAAATTTGACCATCAGATAATCGCAGATCTAAACATGTTTTCAATTGAAGTGCTTGGTTAGGTACAGGAAAAGATCATGTCTGGGATCAAATAAATAAGAATATATGTGTTTTGTGTAAATAGACTATTTGAACTATCACTTACATCATCAAAACTGTCCATGTCGGAGCAGGGGAATGCGACAAAGCCTTGGGATTTCACCATGCTCTCCATGTAGTACTCGTAGGATCGGACATGGTTGCAGTCATCAAACTTCTTGGTGCCTGGCAAAATATTGGAACAGGTGATGAAAGGGAGGAAGAGAACAAGTGAGATGGACAGTGCGGTAAAAGCGGGTGAGGTACAGAAAAATAAGAAAAGAGATGTAAATGTAGAATTATTGAACTTCAGATAGCTACTTATGAACTCATGACCTTCTGACCAGGGTCATTATACATTGCTGCTTGGGGTGTTTAGAAGACTAAAAGCTTCCAACTGAGAGAGAGAATTACTCTAAAATACATCGACATTACCAACTCTAATTTTGAATGTAATCAGAAATGTAAAAAAAGTTCAGGAAGATAAGTACGCATGCCAGTATAACAAAGTACAGGAAAAGTCAGAGTAAGAATCAGTGTGAGGCAGACAGACAGACAGACAGACAGACAGACAGACAGACAGACAGACAGACAGACAGACAGACAGACAGACAGACAGACAGACTCCTTTGATACATCCGTCCCTCCAATATCTTCTGTTTATCAGGGGCCTGCAGCCAGAAAGACCCCCTTCTTCAGCCTGACACCTTCTTCACTGCAGTGTCCACCAGTGGGTTCTGGGGTTGCTGGCACTATGCACAACCTTTAGTCCAAAACTGTTTGCAACAGCCCCCACTCAATGCATAAAATGTTCTTCGAACTTGATTGAGACCAGGAAAAGGCTAGTCACTGTGACCTTTGTACCTGTGCTGGACTATGGTGATTGGATTTATATGAATGCACCTGCCAATTACCTGGTCAAGTTAGATGCCGCGTATCACAGTGCACTGAGATTTGTGACTTTGTAACTGTAAAGTATTAACCCATCACTGTACCCTGTATGCAAGGGCTGGTCTGCCTTCACTAACTGTACGGAGGCTCAGTCACTGGTACATTTTTATATACAAAGCCATGTTAGGGAAACTTCCATCCTACATCTGCTCCCTGATCTCACGGCGAATTGTAAGTGGCTACTGCCTGAGATCGCATGCTGTGGTTTTATTAAATGTGCCAACTGCTAGGACTGTCTTAGGGAAGATAACTTTTAGATGCGCAGCTCCACTGTCTTGGAATAGTCTGCAAATTAAATGGAAACTGAGCAATCTGGTGCCACTAAATGTTTTTAAAGCTCGGTTGGATGCTACTCAATTGGATGCTGTTGGTACCTGTTCATGTGGATAGTTATGTAAATTGTAATCCCTGTAATGATGCTGTATGATGTCCTACTTGAGCAGGTCTCCCTTGAAAAAGAGATCAATGATCTCAAGGGATACACCTGGATAAATAAAGGTTTGAAATTAAATGAAATAAGGTGATCTGTTGAGAACTCTGCTAAAGTGGCGGCAGATCTGATGGTACAACCACTCAGTCCATTAATACCGGCTGGCCTAGGTCGCTCTTGTACACTCGTGAAGCCACTCGCACAGAAATGGTGCTTTTAATGGTCCATCAATGTCTAGTACAGAAGTCCAACAACAAAGCAGCAGTTGGTTTCAGATTAGGACGGCCATGCCTCCAACCCCCCTTCACCCTGCTCTCTCCATCACTGCCCATGTCAGCATTGAACACATCTAGAGTCCCCCTTTGGTTTCCCTTCCAGCATGAGACCCTGCCTCAGAGACTCTAAGAAGGCCAGCCACTCTGAACTGCTGTTCAAACAACCTGTCAGAGACCTCATCTAGGCGATTCCAGCACACCAACACTCGGCCAGGGGGGTACTGAGTATGAATAGTTGTTGGGGGGTGCCAAGACCAGGCCCCCTGTGTCAAGGCCCGGCTACCTGCTCTCTGTCAGGCTCTTCTCCCAGGTCTGGCTCAGGGAGGGGTGCACTGTTTCTCTTTCCTGACAGTAGCTTATGTAGGTTTAATTGAGTCAGCATTCACACACACAACAATGTAAAAAAAGTGAAATAGCCAACATGACAGTAAATAACTATATTTATATAGCACTTTTGATTTTGATTCCATGTTTAGTGAGATGTGTTGATCTCACCCTGCCAGATGGCGTCCAGGTCCTTGGGCTGGCCTTTGTTGGCCTTTGTTGGCATAACACACAAGGGGACGGGTAATAACTGGAAAAGCATGACATGGGACCTTTCAGATTACATATATTTGAAGAATTATTATTATTATTATTATTATTATTATTATTATTATCAGAGGCTCTGCAGACAGACGGAGGCGTCGTGTTGACGGCTGTGAGGTCTCGTCTGTATCTGGGCGGATTACTGAGTCACTGCGTCCCCCTCTTGACTTAATATCCCAGAATGCAACGGGAGAACTGTGCCGCCCTGGCCATACTCGCCCAGCTCACCATGTATAAACTGCACTTACATTTTTTTGAATTATTAGTATTTTATTTTCTGTAATTTAAATTCCCATCAGCCACACTAACTCACCTGTCTGTCTGTCAGTGTCTGCTGTGTGGGGGTGGAGCCTGGAGAACAATCGCAGGATTTTCATAGGCTGTTCCTGCCGTCAGTCATGGACGGACTCCTCTCATTGGCCGCTCAGCTGATGAGGCGGGAACAAGTGAGACAACCTCAAAACAACGATGGTTATTTTACTTTTAGTGTTGAAGCGTGTACTCAAAGTGTGTGTGTGTGTGAGAGTCTGTGTCTCTGTGTGTGTGTGTGTGTTATAGTTATCACCGCAATAAACCGTATTTAATTTTGTCTTAATTTACATTATTTAATTTCATATTTCAAAAATGAAAAAGATAAATTCCCAATGAAGCACAGCAGACCTAAACATGAAGCACAGCAGACCTCCTATTCACATGTTATTGATCCAAATCACCTGAAAGTGAGTGTGTTTTAGTGTAAAGACTCCAACAGGTGAGGAACCCTCCCTTCATGGAGGCCTGATAACACGTGGTGAACGCTGAGAGACGCTGCCACTCGGAGCCTTTTTACAAACTCTAAAACACTCTTTTTTATCCTTTTTATTATTTAATGTTCATGTTTCACAGAAATAGCTTTAGGTCCCATTCAAATGTACAAAAGGTTCAATCTGCAGCTTCGTTGCATTCAATGCACATTGTGAATCCTCCAGTCAGATGTAGTAGTGTTTGATTTGACCTTTTATTGGACATTTTACTCCATCGTCCTGTGTTTTTATAAATATTGTAATTTTATTTTGTATTTATTGGAACATTTTCTTTCCAATAAATACATATTCATATTTGTATAAATTATTGTATCTTTAATTTTACCATTTTTTTTACATTTATATTTTATTATTTAAAATTCTACTTCTTATGTTCATATAAATATTTTATTTAATTTTCTTTATTTTACATTGTATTTGTAATTATTTTGTTTACATGCACATTTTTACTTGTATCTGTCAACGCAGGTCTGGACAGCCTGTTGGACAAAGACTGGAGGGGGCGGGGCTTTGACCAGGAGGTGGATCAGCTGATGGCTATCATCCAATCAGACGCAAGGATTCTCCCCCAGGTAGAGACAGATTTTGCATATTATAAGAAAGAAACAAATGTATCTAAATAGTTATCACTGCAATAAACCGCATTTAATTTAGTCTTAATGTGCTTTATTTAATTTCATATTCTATTGACAGGCGTGTTCTGAGCGTGTGCGCGCGGCCTGTTTGATCCAGGCGGTGTGGAGGTCGTTCCAGACGAGACGCCGTCTGAGGAGTCTGAACAGGGCGGTGTGCAAAGTGCAGCGGAGATACAGGTAAAGGTAGGGAGGAGAAAACATCATCAAAATAAACCCTAGAGTAAAGTTATATTAATATACACACACACACACACACACACACACACACACACACACACACACACACACACACACACACACACACACACACACATAAACATTTATTTATGTTTACATGCAGCTTTGTAAACTCTGTAATATACGTCCAGTTATATACACCTCCCTCTTTCTTGTGTCAAATTATGGGTTTTTCAACATTTCACCCTAAAAGGAAACCGCCTCTTCCTGAGATCATACTACTCCTCTCTGCTAAGTTTGATCGGAAAAGGAGCTGTAGTTTTTCTGTAATAGCTGGAACTAAATGGGACTTCCTGTGCACTTGACCTGTAAAGCCGGACTGTGATAGTGCAGCAAAATTAGATGTTCCTTTGAAGCACACATGTTATTTGACAGATGTTCGTACAGAGAAGAGTACCTGAACGCCTCAGGACTTATATGTGGATGCACAGCATTTGAAAGGCTCTGAGTGACACCTGAATGCAGAGAGTTGAGTTAAGTGCAGGCACTTAATTTAAGATTAATTGTGTTGAAGCTGCGGAGAATGCAAATCGTGAGAAGCAGAACAACAAGTCCACGCCTCTGTGTCCTCATTGTTTGTCTCTTTAGTGTCTCTCTGTAGTCCTTTAGTGTCTCTATGTAGTCCTTTAGTGTCTCTCTGTAGTCTTTTAGTGTCTCTTTCTAGTCCTTTAGTGTCTCTCTGTAGTCCTTTAGTGTCTCTATGTAGTCCTTTAGTGTCTCTCTGTAGTCTTTTAGTGTCTCTTTCTAGTCCTTTAGTGTCTCTATGTAGTCCTTTAGTGTCTCTATGTAGTCCTTTAGTGTCTCTCTGTAGTCTTTTAGTGTCTCTTTCTAGTCCTTTAGTGTCTCTATGTAGTCCTTTAGTGTCTCTATGTAGTCTTTTAGTGTCTCTTTCTAGTCCTTTAGTGTCTCTATGTAGTCCTTTAGTGTCTCTATGTAGTCCTTTAGTGTCTCTCTGTAGTCTTTTAGTGTCTCTTTCTAGTCCTTTAGTGTCTCTATGTAGTCCTTTATTGTCTCTCTGTAGTCCTTTAGTATCTCTCTGTAGTCCTTTAGTGTCTCTTTGTAGTCCTTTAGTGTCTCTATGTAGTCCTTTAGTGTCTCTCTGTAGTCTTTTAGTGTCTCTTTCTAGTCCTTTAGTGTCTCTCTGTAGTCCTTTAGTGTCTCTCTGTAGTCCTTTAGTGTCTCTCTGTAGTCCTTTAGTGTCTCTTTGTAGTCCTTTAGTGTCTCTCTGTAGTCCTTTAGTGTCTCTCTGTAGTCCTTTAGTGTCTCTCTGTAGTCCTTTAGTATCTCTCTGTAGTCCTTTAGTGTCTCTTTGTAGTCCTTTAGTGTCTCTATGTAGTCCTTTAGTGTCTCTCTGTAGTCTTTTAGTGTCTCTTTCTAGTCCTTTAGTGTCTCTCTGTAGTCCTTTAGTGTCTCTCTGTAGTCCTTTAGTGTCTCTCTGTAGTCCTTTAGTGTCTCTTTGTAGTCCTTTAGTGTCTCTCTGTAGTCCTTTAGTGTCTCTTTGTAGTCCTTTAGTGTCTCTCTGTAGTCCTTTAGTGTCTCTCTGTAGTCCTTTAGTGTCTCTCTGTAGTCCTTTAGTATCTCTCTGTAGTCCTTTAGTGTCTCTTTGTAGTCCTTTAGTGTCTCTATGTAGTCCTTTAGTGTCTCTCTGTAGTCTTTTAGTGTCTCTTTCTAGTCCTTTAGTGTCTCTCTGTAGTCCTTTAGTGTCTCTCTGTAGTCCTTTAGTGTCTCTCTGTAGTCCTTTAGTGTCTCTCTGTAGTCTTTTAGTGTCTCTTTCTAGTCCTTTAGTGTCTCTCTGTAGTCCTTTAGTGTCTCTCTGTAGTCCTTTAGTGTCTCTTTGTAGTCCTTTAGTGTCTCTCTGTAGTCCTTTAGTGTCTCTCTGTAGTCCTTTAGTGTCTCTTTGTAGTCCTTTAGTGTCTCTTTGTAGTCCTTTAGTGTCTCTCTGTAGTCCTTTAGTGTCTCTCTGTAGTCCTTTAGTGTCTCTCTGTAGTCCTTTAGTGTCTCTTTGTAGTCCTTTAGTGTCTCTCTGTAGTCCTTAGTGTCTCTCTGTAGTCCTTTAGTGTCTCTCTGTAGTCCTTTAGTGTCTCTTTGTAGTCCTTTAGTGTCTCTCTGTAGTCCTTTAGTGTCTCTCTGTAGTCCTTTAGTGTCTCTTGTAGTCCTTTAGTGTCTCTATGTAGTCCCTTTAGTGTCTCTCTGTAGTCCTTTAGTGTCTCTCTGTAGTCCTTTAGTGTCTCTCTGTAGTCCTTTAGTGTCTCTCTGTAGTCCTTTAGTGTCTCTTTCTAGTCATTTAGTGTCTCTCTTGTAGTCCTTTAGTGTCTCTCTGTAGTCCTTTAGTGTCTCTCTGTAGTCCTTTAGTGTCTCTCTGTAGTCCTTTAGTGTCTCTCTGTAGTCCTTTAGTGTCTCTCTGTTGTCCTTTAGTGTCTCTCTGTAGTCCTTTAGTGTCTCTTTGTAGTCCTTTAGTGTCTCTCTGTAGTCCTTTAGTGTCTCTCTGTAGTCCTTTAGTGTCTCTCTGTAGTCCTTTAGTGTCTCTCTGTAGTCCTTTAGTGTCTCTTTGTAGTCCTTTAGTGTCTCTTTTAGTCCTTTAGTGGCTAGCCTTAGTGTCTCTGTAGTCCTTTAGTGTCTCTCTGTAGTCCTTTAGTGTCTCTTTGTAGTCCTTTAGTGTCTCTTTGTAGTCCTTTAGTGTCTCTCTGTAGTCCTTTAGTGTCTCTCTGTTGTCTCTTTAGTGTCTCTTTGTAGTCCTTTAGTGTCTCTTTGTAGTCCTTTAGTGTCTCTCTGTAGTCCTTTAGTGTCTCTCTGTAGTCCTTTAGTGTCTCTCTGTAGTCCTTTAGTGTCTCTTGTAGTCTTTAGTGTCTCTCTGTAGTCTCTAGTGTCTCTCTGTAGTCCTTTAGTGTCTCTCTGTAGTCCTTTAGTGTCTCTTTGTAGTCCTTTAGTGTCTCTCTGTAGTCCTTTAGTGTCTCTCTGTAGTCTCTTTAGTGTCTCTCTGTAGTCCTTTAGTGTCTCTCTGTAGTCCTTTAGTGTCTCTCTGTAGTCCTTTAGTGTCTCTTTGTAGTCCTTTAGTGTCTCTTTGTAGTCCTTTAGTGTCTCTCTGTAGTCCTTTAGTGTCTCTTTGTAGTCCTTTAGTGTCTCTCTGTAGTCCTTTAGTGTCTCTTTGTAGTCCTTTAGTGTCTCTCTGTAGTCCTTTAGTGTCTCTTGTAGTCCTTTAGTGTCTCTCTTGTAGTCCTTTAGTGTCTCTCTGTAGTCCTTTAGTGTCTCTCTGTAGTCCTTTAGTGTCTTCTAGTCCTTAGGTCTCTTGTAGTCCTTTAGTGTCTCTTGTAGTCCTTTAGTGTCTCTCTGTAGTCCTCTAGTGTCTCTCTGTAGTCCTTAGTGTCTCTTTGTAGTGTAGTCCTTCAGTGTCTCTCTGTAGTCCTTTAGGTCTCTTTGTAGTCCTTAGTGTCTCTTTGTAGTCCTTTAGTGTCTCTCTGTAGTCCTTTAGTGTCTCTCTGTAGTCCTTTAGTGTCTCTCTGTAGTCCTTTAGTGTCTCTCTGTAGTCCTTTAGTGTCTCTCTGTAGTCCTTTAGTGTCTCTTTGTAGTCTTTTAGTGTCTCTCTGTAGTCCTTTAGTGTCTCTCTGTAGTCCTTTAGTGTCTCTTTGTAGTCCTTTAGTGTCTCTTTGCAGTCCTTTAGTGTCTCTCTGTAGTCCTTTAGTGTCTCTCTGTAGTCCTTTAGTGTCTCTTTGTAGTCCTTTAGTGTCTCTCTGTAGTCCTTTAGTGTCTCTTTGTAGTCCTTTAGTGTCTCTCTGTAGTCCTTTAGTGTCTCTCTGTAGTCCTTTAGTGTCTCTCTGTAGTCCTTTAGTGTCTCTTTGTAGTCCTTTAGTGTCTCTCTGTAGTCCTTTAGTGTCTCTATGTAGTCCTTTAGTGTCTCTATGTAGTCCTTTAGTGTCTCTCTGTAGTCCTTTAGTGTGTCTATGTAGTCCTTTAGTGTCTCTTTGTAGTCCTTTAGTGTCTCTTTGTAGTCCTTTAGTGTCTCTCTGTAGTCCTTTAGTGTCTCTTTGTAGTCCTTTAGTGTCTCTCTGTAGTCCTTTAGTGTCTCTCTGTAGTCCTTTAGTGTCTCTCTGTAGTCCTTTAGTGTGTCTATGTAGTCCTTTAGTGTCTCTTTGTAGTCCTTTAGTGTCTCTTTGTAGTCCTTTAGTGTCTCTTGTAGTCCCTTTAGTGGTCTCTTTGTAGTCCTTTAGTGTCTCTCTGTAGTCCTTTAGTGTCTCTTTGTAGTCCTTTAGTGTCTTCTCTGTTAGTCCTATCTCTGTAGTCCTTTAGTGTCTCTTTGTAGTCCTTTAGTGTCTCTCTGTAGTCCTTTAGTGTCTTTTTGTAGTCCTTTAGTGTCTCTATGTAGTCCTTTAGTGTCTCTCTGTAGTCCTTTAGTGTCTCTCTGTAGTCCTTTAGTGTCTCTCTGTAGTCCTTTAGTGTCTCTTTGTAGTCCTTTAATGTCTCTCTGTAGTCCTTTAGTGTCTCTCTGTAGTCCTTTAGTGTCTCTTTGTAGTCCTTTAATGTCTCTCTGTATAGTCCTTTAGTGTCTCTCTGTAGTCCTTTAGTGTCTCTTTGTAGTCCTTTAATGTCTCTCTGTAGTCCTTTAGTGTCTCTCTGTAGTCCTTTAGTGTCTCTCTGTAGTCCTTTAGTGTCTCTTTGTAGTCCTTTAATGTCTCTCTGTAGTCCTTTAGTGTCTCTATGTAGTCGGATGTGTTTATTTATCCCTCATATATTTAAACACTATTTTATTTACATATTTTTCTAGTATTTCTGTTTATTTTTTAAATGCTCCTATTTATTTTATTCTATCTTTATCTATATCTCTACATTTTATATATGTTTGTAATTACTTTCCTTTATATTTGTATTTCCTCATCCATGTTCTTAGGTTATTGTTATACGTTTAAAGGGTTCTTTCTCAGGTGTTTTCTGTCCATATTGTCCCACCTGTGTGTCTCAGGTGTTTTCTGTCCTTAATGTCCCACCTGTGTGTCTCAGGTGTTTTCTGTCCTTAATGTCCCACCTGTGTGTCTCAGGTGTTTTCTGTCCTTAATGTCCCACCTGTGTGTCTCAGGTGTTTTCTGTCCTTATTGTCCCACCTGTGTGTCTCAGGTGTTTTCTGTCCTTATTGTCCCACCTGTGTGTCTCAGGTGTTTTCTGTCCTTAATGTCCCACCTGTGTGTCTCAGGTGTTTTCTGTCCTTATTGTCCCACCTGTGTGTAAATATTTGTGTAGATACTTCCTGAGATCATACTACTTATTATAATATACAAACTATAATTAAATATTCCTCTTTTATTTATGTTTACATGCAGCTTTGTAAACTCTGTAATATACGTCCAGTTATATACACCTCCCTCTTTCTTGTGTCAAATGATGGGTTTTTCAACATTTCACCCCAAAATGTAACCGCCTCTTCCTGAGATCATACTACTCCTCTCTGCTAAGTTTGATCGGAAAAGGAGCTGTAGTTTTTCTGTAATAGCTGGAACTAAATGGGACTTCCTGTGCACTTGACCTGTAAAGCCGGACTGTGATAGCGCAGCAGAATTAGATTTTCCTTTGAAGCCCACATGTTATTTGACAGATGTTCGTACAGAGAAGAGTACGGTACTCTTCTCTGTAATGGAACTGCTGGGAGAAAAACTGACTATCAGAGATGTAACGTTATCTTTGATAACGATATTGCATGATGATTTCGTTACAGTTATTGTTTACTGCCGTCGGTGCCGTCTCGTCATCGTCTCGTTTTCGTCATGGAAAAAAAGGTCGTTGACGAACATATTTCGTCATAGTTTTAGTCAACGAAATTAACACTAGTGTGCAGCAGCAGCGGAAACATTTCCTATGCTCAAAATGTTTCATTGCGTGCACAAAAATAACGCCTAAATCTGTCTGCAACTATATATGCACATATGTTACGTTAAAATGGGGTGGGGCCTGGGGGTCGGCCCGCCCTGGTAAATCAAATGCCCGCCCACAGATGTATGTCTGCCGCCGGGTCTGAGAGTACCTGAACGCCTCAGGACTTATATGTGGATGCACAGCATTTGAAAGGCTCTGAGTGACACCTGAATGGAGAGTTGACAATGCAGGCACTTCACTTTTCAGCAGAATCACAGGAAGATAATTGTGATGAAGCTGCAGAGAATGCAAATCGTGAGAAGCAGAACAACAAGTCCACACCTCCGTGTCCTCATTGTTTGTCTCTTTGTATCCATTTGTAGTCCTTTAGTGTCTCTCTGTAGTCCTTTAGTGTCTCTTTGTAGTCCTTTAGTGTCTCTCTGTAGTTCTTTAGTGTCTCTTTGTAGTCCTTTAGTGTCTCTGTGTAGTCCTTTAGTGTCTCTCTGTAGTCCTTTAGTGTCTCTCTGTAGTCCTTTAGTGTCTCTCTGTAGTCCTTTAGTGTCTCTCTGTAGTCCTTTAGTGTCTCTCTGTAGTCCTTTAGTGTCTCTCTGTAGTCCTTTAATGTCTCTCTGTAGTCCTTTAGTGTCTCTTTGTAGTCCTTTAGTGTCTCTCTGTAGTCCTTTAGTGTCTCTCTGTAGTCCTTTAGTGTCTCTCTGTAGTCCTTTAGTGTCTCTTTGTAGTCCTTTAGTGTCTCTTTGTAGTCCTTTAGTGTCTCTCTGTAGTCCTTTAGTGTCTCTCTGTAGTCCTTTAGTGTCTCTTTGTAGTCCTTTAGTGTCTCTCTGTAGTCCTTTAGTGTCTCTCTGTAGTCCTTTAGTGTCTCTCTGTAGTCCTTTAGTGTCTCTTTGTAGTCCTTTAGTGTCTCTATGTAGTCCTTTAGTGTCTCTATGTAGTCCTTTAGTGTCTCTATGTAGTCCTTTAGTGTCTCTATGTAGTCGGATGTGTTTATTTATCCCTCATATATTTAAACACTATTTTATTTACATATTTTTCTAGTATTTCTGTTTATTTTTTAAATGCTCCTATTTATTGTATTCTATCTTTATCTATATCTCTACATTTTTATGAACATATATATGTTTGTAATTACTCATCCATGTTCTTAGGTTATTGTTATACGTTTAAAGGGTTCTTTCTCAGGTGTTTTCTGTCCATATTGTCCCACCTGTGTGTCTCAGGTGTTTTCTGACCTTATTGTCCCACCTGTGTGTCTCAGGTGTTTTCTGTCCTTATTGTCCCACCTGTGTGTCTCAGGTGTTTTCTGACCTAATTGTCCCACCTGTGTGTCTCAGGTAAACAGCTCTCTTGTGTAAATGCTCCTGTTTTTCTGGATCATAATGTTCAAGTGCGTCACGTTAGAAACTATTTTCTGCAGATTGCTCTCGCTGCATTCCCCTCTGGTAATTGCTATGAAGAGTGGGCGACTTCAGCCAGTTTGGGAGGTTTTATGACGAGTTGAGAAACCCATCAGACCTTCGGGGTGGGGGGGGGGGGGGGGGGGCAGACCGAGGCCTCATAAGAAGAGACTCTGAGGGAGGAAGGCACGTTATCTTGAGATCCATCGCCCTCTTTCTCCAGAGCTGCTGCGGACCTCCATCCATCGACTCAAGGTGAGTCCTCGCTGATTCCCATCAATCTGTAATGGCTTCAGGGCGAAGTTATTTAGTCCTAAGTGTGACTTTAGTTAAAGTGCAAAAGTGTTCAAATATGACTTTAGGTGCAAAAAGGACTCATTTTGCACGATTTCTGATATAAATACAAACGCTTTATCAGCTAAATGTACTTTAAAAGTAAAGTAAAAATAAAGCTTTAATGGTTTCAGGCCAGTTTTAGGTGGAGTAGCATTATAAAGTCCTAAACATGACTTTAGTAAAGGAACAAAAGTATTAAAATATGACTTTAAGTACACAAAGGACTCATTTTGCACGATTTCTGATTAAAATACAAACGTTTTGTCAGCTAAATGTACTTTACAAGTCCTCTGGGTGTTTCCCAGTGTGTTGTGATGGTTTTTATATTAACCTGTTTTTAATAAGAGCATGTTACTGGTTCACATTCAGCTACTGGAAACACTGTGTGGATTAGCATTGGACCATATGAACACATGTGTAAATGTACATTTCTTACTGGTCCCATAGCTGCTTCTACTGGGTTTGAGAAAGTAGTTTAAAATAAAAGGATTTGCATGTAAACAAAATAATTACAAATAAAATGTAAAATAAAGAAAATTAAATAAAAATATTCATAGAAAATATTTTTAAAAATTGTAAAATTAAAGATACAATTATTTACAAATATGAATATGTATTTATTGGAAAGAAAATGTTCCAATAAATACAAAATAAAATTACAATATTTATAAAAACACAGGACGATGGAGTAAAATGTCCAATAAAAGGTCAAATCAAACACTACTACATCTGACTGGAGGATTCACAATGTGCATTGAATGCAACGAAGCTGCAGATTGAACCTTTTGTACATTTGAACGGGACCTAAAGCTATTTCTGTGAAACATGAACATTAAATAATAAAAAGGATAAAAAAAGAGTGTTTTAGAGTTTGTAAAAAGGCTCCGAGTGGCAGCGTCTCTCAGCGTTCACCACGTGTTATCAGGCCTCCATGAAGGGAGGGTTCCTCACCTGTTGGAGTCTTTACACTAAAACACACTCACTTTCAGGTGATTTGGATCAATAACATGTGAATAGGAGGTCTGCTGTGCTTCATTGGGAATTTATCTTTTTCATTTTTATTGTTAAATAAAAGCATGTCAATAAAATCTGTATCAGAAATCTTTGACAGTTTAGTGTGTGTGTGTGTGTGTGTGTGTGTGTGTGTGAGAGATCATTCATCACCTCCTCCCTCCCTGAATCTCTGGACCCCCTGCAGTTTGCCTACAGAGCAAACAGGTCCACAGACGACGCCATAGCCCTCACCCTCCACACTGCCCTCTCACACCTGGACCCGAAGAACAGGAACACATATGTGAGAATGCTGTTCATTGACTACAGTTCAGCATTCAATACCATTGTGCCCTCCAAGCTGGCCATCAAGCTCAGAGACCTCGGGCTCAACAGCGCCCTCTGTGACTGGATCCTGAACTTCCTGACGGGCAGACCCCAGGCAGTGCGGGTGGGAAACATCACATCCTCCACCCTGATCCTCAACACCGGTGCCCCTCAAGGCTGCGTGCTCAGCCCTCTCCTCTACTCCCTGTTCACTCACGACTGCGTGGCCACACACAGCTCCAACACCATCGTGAAGTTTGCTGATGACACGACCGTCATCGGCCAGATCACAGACGATGACGAGACGGCGTACAGAGAGGAGGTCGAAAACCTGACATCTTGGTGCCAGGAGAACAACCTCCATCTCAACATCAGCAAAACAAAGGAGCTGATTGTGGATTACAGGAAGCAGCAGGGAGAGGGACACGCCCCCATCGCCATCAATGAGACTACGGTGGAGAGAGTCAAAAGCTTCAGGTTCCTTGGGGTCCACATCACTGAGGACCTGACATGGTCTCTTCACACCACCACCATCACCAAGAAAGCTCGACAGTGGCTCTTCTTCCTCCGCAGGTTGAGGAGGTTCAAAATGGATTCCAGGATACTCTGCAACTTCTACAGGTGCACCATAGAGAGTATCCTGACTGGCAGCATGACGGCCTGGCACGGCAGCTGCACCGACCTCGATCGTAAGGCTTTACAGAGGGTGGTGAAAACTGCACAGCACATCACCAGGACGGAGCTGCCATCCATGGAGGACCTTTACTCCCAGCGGCTCAGGAAGAAATCACTACGGATTATCAAAGACCCCCATCACCCCAGCCACAAACTGTTCTTTCTGTTGCCGTCTGGCAGACGTTACCGCAGCATCCTGGCAAGGACAAGAAGATTCGGAGACAGTTTCTTCCCGCGGGCAGTGAGACTGTTAAAAAATTGAACTGTTGAAACAACTTCAAACATTCATCTGCTACTCAGTAGTATGTATCTAATACCTAATATATATATATATCATTCCAATAACTTGTATATAGACTCTATTGCACTATTCCACATCATAACTTTATTTTATTTTATAACTATTTTTCTTTTTGTATTGCTCTTGCTCTTATTGTTATTATGTTATTATGTTGCATTGTTGGAGAAGCCTGTGACATAAGATTTTCAATTACATAATTACTCTGTAACTATGTCAGATTGACAATAAAGAACCTTGAACCCCCTTGAACCTTGAACCGTGTGTGTGTGTGTGTGTGTGTGTGTGTGTGTGTGTGTGTGTGTGTGTGTGTGTGTGTGTGTGTGTGTGTGTGTGTGTGTGTGTATGTGTGTGTGTGTGTGTGTGTGTGTGTGTGTGTGTGTGTGCGTGCGTGCGTGCGTGCGTGCGTGCGTGTGTGTAATACAGGCTTACTGACAGGTTGAATGTGTGTGTTCTCCTCACAGTGTGACAGTATCACAATGAGGCACGCTCTGCTCCTCCTGCTGGCAGGTAAGTGGTACTGCTGCACCTTAACAGTAAATACAGTACATTTAGTAGCACTACATGTATTTAATCCCTTTAGTTACTTTACAGATCTGGATTAATGATGTGAAATATAATCAAGTGTTAAATCAGACTTTAGTTCCACCTGGAGTAAATTCACAAGCTACCCTGCAGTATACAAAGTCATTCAAACCAGCTGCACCTTTACCAGCTTTGAGAACACTTTAATGATCAATCATTATAAAACATATCATATATATTATTCTGAAATGGACCAATCTGCACAATGACTACTTTTACTGTCGCTACTTTAACTATATTTTGATGAGAATACTTTTATACTTTTACTTGAGGAACATTTTGAATGTAGGACTTTTACTACTCTCTGGTACTGCTACTTTTACTCAAGTACAAGATCTGAGTACTTCTACTTTTACTCAACCACAAGATCTGAGTACTTCTACTTTTACTCAAGTACAAGATCGCAGTACTTCTCCCAACTCTGTGACGAACACATAATAAAATCAAATGAAAAACACAAGATCATTTTAAAAAACAAACAAATATCAATTCAATAGTTATGTCGACGTATTCATAAATATAATACAAATAAATGATAAAAACTAAGTATAAATAACCAACATTAGCATTTGATAATTTTATTAAAATCAGTTCAGTGCAGAATTTGCTTATTTTAGGTTAATAGCGGTAATTAAACCAGATCATTAGACCGACAGTAGCTTCCTGGAATCTGCTCTAATCCAATTTTTCCTCTAATTTTAATTTAGTTGCTGCCAGCAGGGTGGACCTCTCTCTGTCTGCCAGCACGCCATCTGTGACAAACAATGCTGCACCGACAACTGCTGCACGAACTGATAAACCAACAACTTTTGCACCAACAAATGTACCCACAGACGCACCAACTGATGCACCCACAGATGCACCCACAGACGCACCAACTACTGCTGCTCCTATAACTGCAGCCCCAACTACAGCTGCTCCAACAACTGCAGCCCCAACTACTGCTGCTCCAACTACTGCTGCTCCAACTACTGCTGCTCCAACTACAGCCGCTCCAACTACAGCCGCTCCAACAACTGCAGCCCCAACTACAGCTGCTCCCACTACAGCTGCTCCAACAACTGCTGCCCCAACTACAGCTGCTCCAACTACTGCTGCTCCAACTACAGCCGCTCCAACAACTGCAGCCCCAACTACAGCTGCTCCAACAACAGCCGCCCCAACAACTGCAGCCCCAACTACAGCTGCTCCAACAACTGCTGCTCCAACAACTGCTGCCCCAACTACTGCTGCCCCAACTACAGCTGCTCCAACAACTGCTGCTCCAACAACTGCTGCCCCAACAACTGCAGCCCCAACTACAGCTGCCCCAACTACAGCTGCTCTAACTACTGCTGCTCCAACAACTGCTGATCCAACAACTGCAGCCCCAACTACAGCTGCTCCAACTACTGCTGCTCCAACTACAGCTGATCCAACAACTGCAGCCCCAACTACAGCTGCTCCAACTACTGCTGCTCCAACAACAGCTGCTCCAACTACTGCTGCCCCAACTACAGCTGATCCAACAACTGCAGCCCCAACTACAGCTGCTCCAACTACTGCTGCTCCAACAACAGCCGCCCCAACAACTGCAGCCCCAACTACAGCTGCTCCCACTACAGCTGCTCCAACAACAGCCGCCCCAACTACTGCTGCCCCAACTACAGCTGATCCAACAACTGCAGCCCCAACTACAGCTGCTCCCACTACAGCAGCTCCAACAACTTTAGCCCCAACAACAGCTGCCCCAACTACAGCTGATCCAACAACTGCAGCCCCAACTACAGCTGCTCCCACTACAGCTGCTCCAACAACAGCCGCCCCAAATACTGCTGCCCCAACTACTGCTGCCCCAACTACAGCTGCTCCAACAACAGCCGCCCCAACTACTGCAGCCCCAACTACAGCTGCTCCCACTACAACTGCTCCAACAACAGCCGCCCCAACTACAGCTGCTCCAACAACTGCTGCTCCAACAACTGCTGCTCCAACAACTGCAGCCCCAACTACAGCTGCTCCAACAACTGCAGCCCCAACAACTGCAGCCCCAACTACAGCTGCTCCCACTACAGCTGCTCCAACAACAGCCGCCCCAACTACTGCAGCCCCAACTACAGCTGCTCCCACTACAACTGCTCCAACAACAGCCGCCCCAACTACAGCTGCTCCAACAACTGCTGCTCCAACAACTGCTGCTCCAACTACTGCTGCCCCAACTACAGCTGCTCCAACAACTGCTGCTCCAACAACTGCTGCCCCAACAACAGCTGCTCCAACAACTGCAGCCCCAACTACTGCTGCCCCAACTACAGCTGCTCCAACAACTGCTGCTCCAACAACTGCAGCCCCAACTACTGCTGCCCCAACAACAGCCGCCCCAACTACTGCTGCCCCAACTACAGCTGCTCCAACTACAGCTGCTCCAACAACTGCTGCCCCAACAACAGCCGCCCCAACTACTGCTGCCCCAACTACAGCTGCTCCAACTACAGCTGCTCCAACAACAGCTGCTCCAACAACTGCCGCCCCAACTACAGCTGCTCCAACTACAGCTGCCCCAACTACAGCTGCTCCAACAACTGCTGCCCCAACAACAGCTGCTCCAACAACTGCTGCCCCAACAACAGCCGCCCCAACAACAGCCGCCCCAACTACTGCTGCCCCAACTACAGCTGCTCTAACTACAGCTGCTCCAACAACAGCTGCTCCAACAACTGCCGCCCCAACTACAGCTGCTCCAACTACAGCTGCCCCAACAACTGCTGCCCCAACTACTGCTGCTCCAACTACAGCTGCTCCAACTACAGCTGCTCCAACTACAGCTGCTCCAACTACAGCTGCTCCAACTACAGCTGCTCCAACTACAGCTGCTCCAACTACAGCTGCTCCAACAACAGCCGCCCCAACTACTGCTGCCCCAACTACAGCTGCTCTAACTACAGCTGCTCCAACAACAGCTGCTCCAACAACTGCCGCCCCAACTACAGCTGCTCCAACTACAGCTGCTCCAACAACTGCTGCCCCAACAACAGCTGCTCCAACAACTGCTGCCCCAACAACAGCTGCCCCAACTACAGCTGCTCCAACTACAGCTGCTCCAACAACTGCAGCCCCAACTACAGCTGCTCCAACTACAGCTGCTCCAACAACTGCAACCCCAACAACTGCAGCCCCAACTACTGCTGCTCCAACAACTTCAGCCCCAACTACTGCTGCTCCAACAACTGCAGCCCCAACTACTGCTGCTCCAACTACTGCTGCTCCAACAACTGCAGCCCCAACTACTGCTGCTCCATCAACTGCAGCCCCAACTACTGCTGCTCCAACAACTTCAGCTCCAACAACTTCAGCTCCAACAACTGCTGCCCCAACTACTGCTGCTCCAACTACTGCTGCCCCAACTACTGCAGCCCCAACTACAGCTGCTCCAACTACTGCAGCCCCAACAACTGCCGCCCCAACTACTGCTGCCCCAACTACTGCAGCCCCAACTACAGCTGCTCCAACTACTGCAGCCCCAACTACAGCTGCTCCAACTACTGCAGCCCCAACAACTGCCGCCCCAACTACTGCTGCCCCAACTACTGCAGCCCCAACTACTGCCGCTCCAACTACTGCACCAACAGACGCACCAACTGTTGCACCTACTGCTCCTCACATTAAATACGTTGTGTGCTCTGTTACTGGCTCCACTGTCATCGATGTGTTCGACAGAGCGACCTCTGTTCCTGACCGCTGTGTTTACACTCTGATGAAGTCAGAAGGAAGCTCAGGTTTCAACCTCATGGCTAGTTTTCGGGAACGACGGCGTACAGATGCACTTTTTTTGGACCGTTTCATTATATCACTTCCAGGCGTTATGATTCATCTGGAACAAGGTGGAAGAGTTCTGGTAAGCTTTCACAATCCTTCACAACTCACATTGTATTCATGGGTTGTTAGTTTAAGCATTGCATGCCAGACGTTACTTTGTGTTGGTGTATTTAAAGGGGACGTACACACATTACAAAATCCAATTGTGAACAAGCGCTAATATATGTGTGTGCCTGTGTTGTTTGTAGGTTGATGAGCAGATTCTGACGCTCAGCAGCATCGCGCAGCCGCATAACGGCGTGGAGTTCTCCGGAACCAGAATATAGTAACTGTCGAGTTACCATCTTACAATATGACTATCTTGTTCGATGGCAACACCGCACATGTGGCAGGTACTGAACGCTATATTACAGTTTGAATCAAATAATGCTATCTGTGCTTGTTAGGTTAAAAGTCTTTCATTTCTTTCTCACATCCACCAGGACAAATTGAAGCTATGGAGGGTTTGTGTGGCAGTCCCTCTGATTCCAGCAAGATGACCAGCCTAGCTGCAGAGAAGTCCTCTTCCTCCAGCCTCCCTGGGTACTTCTTAGTCTGATATAACATGTTTCTAATAATGTGGTCCTCTTCCTCCAGCCTCCCTGGGTACTTCTTAGTCTGACTGATAGTGCCTGTTTATCATGATGTTGTTTAAAATGTAATGTGATGTTTGTTTCCCTCTAGCTGTGAGATTCAGCACACAGACACGGTCGACAACTCGATCGACTGCAGCCTCGCCACCGACCAGTAAGAGCTGACTGTTATATGAGCAGGGATGTTTCTGACACTGTTCAGAAAACTGATAATTTACCCCAACTCTTCTGAACAGCTGTAATCTCCTGAGGCAGGCTCCCTTCTCCGCCTGTCACAACCACACCGATCCAGAGCCGTTCATCACCGCCTGCACAGAAACTTTGTGTAACTACCGTCTAGTTGATGGTGTCGACTGCCAGTTCATGGAGGCTTACGCCCAGTCCTGCAGTCTGAAGGCAGATATCACCCTGGAGGACTGGAGGTCAACAACCACCTGCTGTAAGATTCACTTTTACAATCGCCCAGAATCTGATAACAGAACAAAGAAAAAGTAATTGAAACATTTTGTAGCCAGAGGTGGGAAATAAATGCAGAAAGTAGCAGATACAGAAAAGACTAATGATGTGTGTGCGTGTGCGTGTGTGTGTGTGTGTGTGTGTGTGTGTGTGTGTGTGTGTGTGTGTGTGTGTGTGTGTGTGTGTGTGTGTGTGTGTGTGTGTGTGTGTGTGTGTGTGTGTGTGTGTGTGTGTGTGTGTGTGTGTGTGTGTGTGTGTGTGTGTGTGTGTGTGTGTGTAGCTGAAGTCCCTGTTTGTCAGCAGCTCTGCAGTGAACATGAGTTCTGTGGAGATAAAAGTGGGCGTGGCCTCTGCCTCTGTCGGGGTGTGTTCGCCTCCAAATACACACCAACCAACTCTTTAGGTACAGAAACACACAGCAATGACACACAAGAACACAACAACACAGACTATAACACCCCTTGTTGTTAAATACCAACAATGTGCAATATATATATATATGCCGTTAATAACTGTGCAATATATACCTGGCTGCTAAATCCTCAGAACTGTTACAGGATGTGTATTTTGTAAATTGTGTAATTTTTGCACCCAGTAACAATGTAAACGTCCCCTCTGTGGGACTAATAAAGGGATTCTGATTCTGACGTGTAGCTCAACTCTAGCTTCACCAGAAAACATATATTTAGTTTAGTTAGAAACTTCTGATCTTTACTGAAGTGTTGGTGTGTTTGCAGGCGAGCCGGCGGTCTGCAGGGAGGACTCGGCCTCTGTGACTCTGGCTGGATGTCTTCTGGCTGACAAAGGCATCGATTACTCAGTTTTACATCTGAACGACCCCAACTGCAAGGGCCAAATGGACAACGAGACCCACATGGTGACCTTCGGATTCGACAGCAGCAACATCTGCGGGACGGAGGTCGTGGTGAGTGAGGATTCCTGCAACTCATATTTAGAAGATTCCTGAATGTCCTCTTCCAATATGAGAGTAACATGATAACAAAGGTATCCCAACTGTAGCTGTGTGCATGACAGGATGTATGATTACCTAGAAGAGCATCAGGACTGTTTTAGGCATATGATAGCTATGTGATTAACATGATGATTCAGCCTCTATGGAGATAGACATATGACAAGCATGATCATTTCTGACGTGGAGCTAATCTGAACTAAACATTGAATACTGCTTTCTATTCCTCCATCTTGTGACTGTGTAACTCCCTCTCTTGGATATCAGCATGTGAAGGACACTGTTCAGGAACTAGTTGATGCTCTGTATGTGATGACTACTTACATTCTGGAGAGGATCATAAATAAATAGATCTGTTTGAAGCTCAAGCTGGAGACCAGTGAGATTTCTCTGTCTGGACTGTTAATGACCACGAGGATAATGTGACAGCTGTGATTAAATTAACTTAACGTTTTCTTTCACATTGCAGAAAAACAACAGCATGATCCTCTACAAGAACGCCATCATGACGAGGAACATGTCAGAGTACGGCGTGATCACGCGTCACGACCAGATCCAGATCGACTTCTCCTGCCTGTACAAAGAGCCGGAGATCAAGACTTTCGCCTTCAGGATCAAAGACAGGTGAGCTTCTCCTGGTCCTTAAAGTACCGCAGCTCCAAGCTTCACACCGCTATACTGTGTGTGTTTTTAATAACAAATGTATTTTGGATGGTGGATGTATAGAGATAGTCTTTTGTATTTGTCTTGTAAAATATGACATACAACGTCAAATAATAATTTGTTTGTATTATTGTTTTACAAGTTCTTTGAAATAAATCAAATCAAATGTGTGTGTGTGTGTGTGTGTGCTCTGCAGCTCTGTGGTGCAGGAGCTGACCTCTGGAGAGTGGAACTACACCCTGCAGATGAGCGCCTACCTGGACCAGAACCTCCTGTATGTCGTGAAGCCAGAGACAGAGCTGCTGCTGAACCAGAGGATCTGGTTAGAGCTGAAGACGGAGGGTTTGGACGGGAACAGAGTCTCCATCGTGACCGACTCCTGCTGGGCCACCAGCCAGTCGTCTCCAAACAACAATCTGAGATACGACCTCATCAACAGCGGGTGAGACATACACAGATCTGAGATAGCATCCAAAACGCCTACTTTGTTTGTGAGCTGTGGAAATATCTAATAAGCAAAATAAAACACTATTTCATTTTTTGTATTTTTTCTGTTCATGGTATGCACAACTTAATGTATAACAATTAGTTACAAAGCATGTCTCTATAAACACACCGTACCCGAAAAGAAGCAGGGAGAAGAAAATAATCTGATATTACCTGCCCCTTTCTCAAAATAATCTGTACTGCAGATTCAGTACATCCTGGTACTTTAAATATTATCCAGTCCAATCCAACTTTATTTATACAGCACATTTAAAAACAACAGAGTTGACCAAAGTGCTGTACATCAATAAATATCTAAAAAGCAGCATAAATGGCGTGTGGTGTAGTGGGTTGTGTGTTGGTGTTCGGATCAGGGGCCACAGGTTCAAACCCCACTGCAGTCAGCATGTCGTTGTGTCCCTGAGACACTTCACCCCAAATTGCTCCTGTGGGGATTGCCCACAGTATTGAGTATGTAAGTCGCTTTGGATAAAAGCATCTAACAAGTGACATGTAATGTAATAAATACATTTTCACCAATAGGACAAAAAAAACAAATGTAAAAACACGAGACAATAAAACCATGCTTATAGTCACAGACTGAAAAACACTCATACACAATGTAAAAACATTTAAAAACACAACTAAATAGAAAACCCCAATTTAAAAAAACTTAAATTATGTTTGGGGCATCATAAGAAAGGTCTGCTGCTGAACATGTAGTCATGATGTCTGTGTTCCTGTTCCTCAACAGATGCCCGAACGCTAACGATGAGACGGTGAAGATGAGTGGAAACGGACAGGGAACCTCCAACGTGTTCTCTTTTAACATGTTCGAGTTCAACGGAGGAAACAGAGAAATCTTCCTGCACTGCAAACTGGAGCTGTGCGTCAGGATGGGAAACTCCTGCCAGCCGGTAAGAAGAGACTAGAAACACAATTAAAATCGAATGTTTTTTATTAAGATGATGTTTCTGCATCTCAGAAGAAGAAAATAGAGTAACCTATTTAATAGCCTACTGTTAGCAATCCGAGTCTCATGCTAATGCTAAACTAGCATCTTGATAATGGTTATTTTTAAGGCACCCATTTATTGGTCACAGACATTGAATACACTGAGCATCCCTAGTTAATACCAAAGCTTACTTATTTACTGGAGTTACACAAGCTAACCTTAGTTTTTTAAGCTAACTTACTTAATGTTATTACTTCAAGTAACTTACTTTGGTTACATAAGCTAATTGTAGCTACTAAAGCTAACTCTAGTTACTTAAAGTGGACCTATCATGCTATATTTGAATAATATAGTGTAGGACCATACCTATATAAGGCATATTTATACTTTTTTTTTTTCAAAATACCAAACAGATCATGCATTTTAGCCATGCCTCATTTTGCTCAATTTGACATTTTTTAGCTCTGTTTGTGTAAGGGCAGATAAGGGCAGAACAGCACCATCTACTGGCCTGGCATATGTACTACAGCGTCTCCAGCACTTTCGAACGGCAAGTGCCGTGGCTGTCTCCTCCTGATTGGTGGAGTTGGCCAAATAGCCGTAGTGCCACCGTCCTGACGTCAGGACAGTGTTCAAATCTGGATCAGTTTTTATCAGATCCGTTGCAGCCCCTTTTTTAGAGATTTGGGTATGGAGGAAAATAGAGAGGGTTGTGTTTTCTGACACTTGGTGAGTTCCCTGGAACACCGGGGACACATATTCATGTATAAAAGACGTACAAAAGTGCATTTTGCATGATAGGTCCCCTTTAAGATAATTTAGGTTATCTAAGCTAACTGAGGTGATCTAAGCTAACTAAGGTTATTTAGGCTAATTCAGGTCATCTAAGCTAACTGAGGTTATTTAAGCTAACTGAGGTGATCTACTGTAAGCTAACTAAGGTTATTTAGGCTAATTCAGGTTATCTAAGCTAACTGAGGTTATTTAAGCTAATTTATTTGTATTATTTGTTAACTTCCTTAACCTAATGTTATTTTGTCAAGTAACTTCATTTGGTTACAAAAGCTAACTTGAGCTACTAACGCTAACCTTAGTTACATTATTTTTAGCTATTAATACTTAACTAAGGAACTAAGCTAACCCACTCCCTGAAACTACTTAAGCTAACAAACTACATTTGGACCTTTCTCAAGGACACATACAAAATTACTTAATCTTGAATGTGTACAAACAGTGTTTTAAATACTTAAATCTGTCCATAAAGTAACGCTCCTCTCTCTCCCACAGACCTGCAACCCTCGCTCTCGCAGGAGGCGCAGAGCCTCTAAATATGCGGACAAAAACCCAGCCATCATCTCCATGTCCTGGACGAAATAAAGACCATTAAGTAAGAATTTAATGTGTGTATTTAACTCTAATCCAGTGCCATCATCTGCAGGCAGCTCCGCAATGCTTGCCCCTGTGTGCGGGGAATATGAAATACTTATAAAAAAATCTATTTTTTTTAGACTAAACTGCAAAGAATAAACCCTGACTCATCAGTTTTTGTCTGCTGGTTCCAGATTTCGTGGATAAGGAGTCGGGATCCTCTCTGCTGGGAAGAAGCTGCACGATAACACCTGAGATAATTGAAGATACAGTCGCCTCTGATTTAAAACAGATGAATCACCCAAGCTATTAAGACACTTAGATATCTTACATATTTTGTGCAATAAAGATAATGTCCCTTAATATATGTTTACTTTCTATTTTAACGTTTTAACTACCTACTTTAGACAGATGCGACCTCCTGAATGCAGAAACTGAATGTTTGTGTTGAAGTGACGAGAAGTTTAAAGAAGCATTTCAGCAGGAAGGAAATCCTGAACTAAATGGGAATCTTAAAATATGAGTTATGAGCGGGTGGAAGTCACGACTAATGAAGAAATAAATAAAAACAGTGGTTGCTGCTGAGTGTGATTATGTGTTGTAATAATGACTAATAATACAATTGAATAAACGGAGTAAGTAAATCAAATATGAGCTTCAGTAATTTATTCATCTATTTCATGTCTCCATTCTTTAATGTTCAAAAAGCTCTTTATTTTTCTCATATTGCCTGATTGCCTCTTTTCACCCTCTGTCTGAAACCAGAGGCTGTCTGCTCTGATTGGTTACCTGTAAATAATGTAATAATAAGAATAAAGCTATTTTAAATTGAATGTATATTTGTATTTGTTATGTCTCGATGCCAACCGATATCCTACTTTTAAATGTACGTTATTATGTTATTTTATCTGAATGCATTAAAAAAAAGAATGAGAGGTAGAAGTCTTTGCGTCCTGGCAGACGCCATGTTACCGTAGAAACAGAAGAACGTCGGTTTGCCTCTACGTGATGACGCCATGTTACCGTAGAAACAGAAGAACGTTGGTTTGCCTCTACGTGATGACGCCATGTTACCGTAGAAACAGAAGAACGTCGGTTTGCCTCTACGTGATGACGCCATGTTACCGTAGAAACAGAAGAACGTTGGTTTGCCTCTAAGTGATGACGCCATGTTACCGTAGAAACAGAAGAACGTCGGTTTGCCTCTACGTGATGACGTCATGCTACCGTAGAAACAGAGGAGCGTCAGTTTGCTGCTAACAGCTAACAAGTAAAACATTATAATCTGAGCTCTGTAACGTCTCTTAATTCACTTAATTCACTTTCGACTCACTGTAAAGGTTGTCTAACAGGTAATGTCACTTTTTACTTCAGGTGTTGTCAGCTAACGGCTAGATGTGGTGTCTGAAAACGATTAAAAAGGCTTATGGTGAACACGCTGCTAATGCTAACAGGTGTGTTGATGAGTTCTGTCACCCGTTATATTCTGTGACCCGAGAGAAAACACGTGACCAAATATCAACAGGTGAGGATGTGTGGAGAGCGGACTAACGGTCCCCTTTCAACACAGGGTGCTCTACAAACATGAACAACATTAAGAAATAGTGCAGCAGAAACACATTATGAAATGGCATTTAAAAACTGTCAAAGAGAATAAAATAAACATAAAACAAGCTCATATATAAAATACATGAATACAAGTTACAGTGCAGTGTGAGAAAGTCTTCAGTCTTGATTTAAAAGGACCTGTAGGTTTCTGGTAGTTTGTTTTTCCAGATATTTGGAGCTTAATAACTGAACTTCTCCATGTTTGTAATGTAGCAGGAGATCAGAATAAACCATTCAATGCTTTTCAAACCAGCAGCAGTATTTAGAAATCAGTTCTCTGACAGACAGGAAGCCAGTGTAAAGATCTCAGAACTGTGCTGTTTCCCTTTATATATAATTTGTAATAATAATACACTTTCTTCATGTAGCACCTTTCAAAACATACAAAGTGCTTTACCAGAACACAAACACAGCAAGTGAACTAAACATAAAAACACAGAGTAAAACAGATAGAAAATAATAAAGTAAAAAAAGGGATAAATGAAAAATAAAACCACATAACAGCAATCGTAAAAAAGAGAGTTTTTAAAAGTGACTTCACAGAGCTGGGGAATTAGAAATACAATATTAAAATCTCTTCTAAAAGCAACAGGTAAGTGTGATAAGGTCATATGTCCTGGCCTGAGTTAAAGTCCTGTTTGTCATCTTGCAATATACTTATTTATATAAATAGTTATCACCGCAATTATATTTAATTTCTTAATGTACATTACATTGCATTACATGTTACTTGTTAGACGCTTTTATCCAAAGCAACTTACATACTGTACTCAATACTGTGGACAATCCCCACAGGAGCAATTTGGGGTGAAGTGTCTTGCTCTATCCACTGCGCCACACGCCTCCACTGTACATTATTTAATTTCATATTCTGTTCTTGTTCATATCATATTATATTGACATGAATATGGACTTCTTGCATTATTTTTTATTTGTATTTGTGTATGTTATTATATATGTTGCATCGTTGGAGGAGCTCAGGTCAGAAGAATTTCATTGCCATTTCTACACTGTAGCTCATGAGCATATGATGATAAAACCTTTGAACTACAGTTTATGGTGTTTTCAGTTGTTATCTTGTATGTTTTCTGAGTCAGGTGTTAGCAGAGATGGATGAGGAGGAGCTGGATGTGAAGAGGCAGCTGGAGGATGGAGACCAGAGGCCTGTACGACGAAGCCGGTTCAACATAACCTGGATATGTTTGAGTTAGCGGTCCTACGACGCGGGTTATCAAGTGGATCGCTCAAGCCAGCCGTGTCCTATCTAGTTAGGTGCGCGTTCACATGAAAGGGGTGGTATTTGGAGCATTCGACCAATCACAAACATGGACAAGTGTACTGACAGCGCAGCGCGTCATACTTCCTGAATGAAAAGTCAACTATAATATTAGACAAATATGAAGACGTTAAACTTTAAACATCCATGACTTAAACACTTTATCCAGGATAAAAGCCACATAGCTGCACCTGTAAGGTGAATACAGCTGGTAAAAGAAAAAGTGTTTGAATGCGTACATTAACAGGTTTATGATATCACTGCCCCGTCTAAGACACGAGTGGATCCGACTTTAATTACATTTGACTCGAGTGTTTCGTCAACTTAATGTGTTGCTTAAAATAATACTTCTGCATACAGTATGTGACACTGTGAGTGTTGCACAGCCAGATACGGCTCAAGAAGCTGACTCAGATAAGGAAATATATGATACATTATGATGTGATATGATGTGATATGAATGATAATGGGACACATCGACGTCTGCACTCACAGTGCCGCGGACTGTACTTAATGTTACTTTGATCCGGTTACTTGTGTTGTGGCAGATATTTAAAGGGGACCTATCATGCAAAATGCACTTTTGTACGTCTTCTATACATGAATATGTGTCCCCGGTGTTCCAGGGAACTCACCAAGTGTCAGAAAACACAACCCTCTCTATTTTCCTCCATACTGTTGGAGCAGAACACCTATCTGGTAGCTGATAGCCCCCTCTCCGCGCCGTTCGTTGGATGAGGCTTGATCTCTATTTAATAAAGAAAGGAATTGAAAACACCGGAATCAAAAGTTATAACAATTATCTGAGTTTACTGGTAGGAAATAAAACACGTATACTTAGTTGTACAGAGTACTCCGGACTTCAGGTTTGTGATGCGATGCGGATACAAGTATCGGGACCAGCCAACTCACCAAACAAGAAGCATTTTACATACAAAAACAACAGTATTCATATTCATATTTTGGGGCGGAGATGTGTTAACTTTTCCCTTCCCCTTTTACTCCAAAGCGAATTAGAGAGTCCGTGAGGAGGAGCTGTGTGAGCTGCTCACATCCCCCAGGTGTTTTTACTGGTTGGATTCACTTCTGGTCGGGTTCAATACAGCGAATCAGAGTTCTGACCAGAACGTGAGATTCTAAAGTTTCACAAGGTCAAAGTCAATCTTATCTCTGCCCCGATATCCACTCCCTTACTTTCCCATGGGATTTTTCACATAAACTATTCTTTCTCATACAATTAAACCTTGTACACAGATATAATGATGCCCATAAAGAACTTTGAAAAAGAACATGTGTGTGCGCTCTGGTGAAAAGGAGCTGTGTGTGTGTGAAACAGGATCTCTGGGTCAGTGAGTTGTAAGTGAGAATATCATTTCTATATATGTGATTACTTAAAACAGTTCAAACAATACATGTTCACTAAAATACAATTCAAAATAATACATGTTTACTTCAATACAGTTTAGAATCATATCTTTTTACTTCAATACCCAAATCTCTAAAAAAGGGGCTGCAACGGATCTGATAAAAACTGATCCAGATTTGAACACTGTCCTGACGTCAGGCGGTGGGCGCTACGGCTATTGGGCCAACTCCACCAATCAGGAGGAGAACCGCCACGGCCATTGCCGTTCGAAAGCGCTGGAGACGCTGTAGTACATATGCCAGGCCAGTAGATGGTGCTGTTCTCACTGAATCTGCCCTTGCACAAACAGAGCTATAAATTGTCAAATTGAGCAAAATGAGGCATGGCTAAAATGCATGATCTGTTTGGTATTTTGAAAAAAAAAAAGTATAAATATGCCTTATATAGGTATGGTCCTACACTATATTATTCAAATATAGCATGATAGGTCCACTTTAAGTAAGCTTTCTTAACGCTAATGTTATAATAGTCAGATTGCTCTGAAGATGGGAGGTGATATTCTATTAATTTTCACGTTCACACAGTCGGTGATTTTTGCCGGCCGTCTTTCCTGCAACGGCAGTTTTAAACTGTATTTCCTCTATCCTGTAATATGACTTGATAGCTTTAAACTCCGCACACTGAGCTCTGATTGGTCAGCAGGCGGTGCTTTCACTGACTTGATCTCTTAGCCTGCAACCTAACCTGCTCCGGACCAGGTTAGCCGCTCAGCATAAGTTACCATGGAGATCTAGCCCGCTAAAAAGAGAACCAGCGCCGTAAGATCGGAAACGAGGGGTTACGTATGGTAACCCTTGTTATATAAACACAGGCGGAGCCCTCTACTGGACTCTATGGGTTCTCCCCTCGATCCTATCATGCAAGCATTCATCCACTGAGACTTTCTAGACGTAGCCGGCCCCTGGGCGGGCCTACCTGAATGCGCGCACATCTCACCGCATAAAAGGAGAAGCAGCATAGGACAGACAGGGCCCAATAGTAGAGGGCTCCGCCTGTGTTTATATAACAAGGGTTACCATACGTAACCCCTCGTTATATCTCTCACTGGCTCCGCCCTCTACTGGACTCTCTGGGTACAGTTGTCGTCCCACAACAACACTGTTCCATCTCACTGTTTCTGACCGGCTTTCTGGTTAGCAGCCGCTGCGCCTCACTCACCTCTCCCTCGGTCGTAACCGTGGAGAGAAAAGAGGCTGCGGCTGACAGAGTACACCCTGACGCGCTTACCCCGCGGAGGTGCTATAACGTGGAGGACTCCCCCCTCCTGCCCTAAAGCAGGGGAAAAAGAGTCCTCCAGCCCCTATGGGCCCATGTGCGCGTAAGCGTATTACGTCCGGGGAGGGGGTCAGATGCCCACTGACCCACAGCCCCCCTCCCTCCTCACCAGTCCTGCGTTGCCCCAGCAAGCACAGACGATGAAAAGGAGCCAGACATGTCCAAGAGATAAAACTTTATGAAGGGGCCTGGCGTTGACCAAGATACCACCGTGCATATGTCCTCCACACTCACGCCGTTAAATAAGGCTGTTGACACAGCCATGGCTCGTGTAGAGTGTGCACGGACCCCCGTGGGGAAGGCTCTCCCCGCCTGTCCGAAGGCATGTGCAATGAACTCGCAGAGCCAGCCTGCCAGGCGTTTCTTGGACAGAGCTTTTCCAGTTACCCCACCCCCGAAGCACACAAACAGCTGTTCCGTGTGTCTAAGGGCAGCCGTGTGCTCTACATAATATGCCAGCGCACACACCGGGCAGAGGAGGTGTAATTTAGCCTCCCTCGCCCCACTATGGGGGGGAAGATTAAAGCCCCCCAACTAAATAGCCCTCGACCTGAACGCACTCCTTAGGCTCTTGGGCACGAAGGAGGGGTTCGGTCTGAGTGTCGCCCCGCTCTGGTCACCCCGGATCATTAAACAACTCGGGTGCACCGATAGAGCGGTTAACTCAGACACTCTTTTGGCTGACGTTAAGGCAAGTAGCAATGCTGTCTTCCACGACAGTGCTTTCAGGGAGGAAAGCTCCAGAGGCTCAAATGGTTCTGTGACCAGAGCCTCGAGCACCAGCGGCAGGTCCCACTGCGGGACGGAGGCGCGCACTACTGGGCGCAGCCTCCTGACCCCCCGCAAAAACCGCAACATTAGTGGCTGAGAAAAAGACCATTACATGTCTCCCCTGAATTAAGGGTTTAAAATGCTGGAGGACCAACACTACTGCCCATAGCTCTAGGAGGTTGCTGTGCCGTGTCTCTGTTAGAGACCAGCGCCCACCTATAGCTCTCCCCAGGCAGACTTATATCAGGCGCCATCTTACCTTAAAGAACTCATTATACCTTACTGTCCTACTAGGGCATTGCGTTCCAAGAATGCACGGTTGTTGGTTGTTCCTAGAGTTTTTAAAAGTACAATGGGAGCCAGAGCCTTTTCTTATCAAGCTCCACTTTTGTGGATCCAGCTTCCAGTTTGTGTTCGGGCAGCACCTATCCGTTTTTAAGAGTGCGCTTAAGACCTTCCTTTTTGATAAAGCTTATAGTTAGGGCTGATTAGATTCAGCCCCTAGTTTTGCTGCTATAGGCTTAGACTGTCGGGGGACACCTTACTTCTTCCCTCTCTCTGTCTGTACCTGTGTACTCTCATGTTCCGAATAACCCAGCTTCCCCCACATTTCTTTTTGGTGTCTATCTACGCTGGGATCCTGGGTCGTGGCTGATCCTGAGTCCTGATCTGAGTCCTGGATTTTGAGTCGTGGCTGAACCTGTCACTGTGGTCCTGCCTGACCTTCATCATACTACTTCCCTGATGGCTCCCACAGGATTGTTGACATCCTCGTAGATTCATCTTCTTATTATAGACACATGCATTTCCAAACATTTGGTCTACCTATGTTGTAAATGTATTATCTTTTTGATTTACACAAGGCATCTATTGCACGTCTGTCCGTCCTGGGAGAGGGATCCCTCCTCTGTTGCTCTCCCTGAGGTTTCTCCCATTTTCCCCTTTAAACTGTGGGGTTTTTCTGCGGAAGTTTTTCCTTGTATGATGTGAGGGTCTAAGGACAGAGGGTGCCGTATTATCATACTGATATTCTGTACAAACTGTGAAGTCCACTGAGACAAATGTAACATTTGTGATATTGGGCTATATAAATAAACATTGATTTATTGATTGATGTTATTTGACAGATGTTTGTACAGAGAAGAGTACCTGAACGCCTCAGGACTTATATGTGGATGCACAGCATTTGAAAGGCTCTGAGTGACACCTGAATGCAGAGAGTTGACACTTCAGGCACTTAACTTTTCAGCAGAATCACAGGAAGATTAATTAATTGTGTTGAAGCGGAGAATGCAAATCGTTTTGAAGCTGCGGAGAATGCAAATTGTGTTGAAGCTGCGGAGAATGCAAAATCGTGAGAAGCAGAACAACAAGTCCATGCCTCCGTGTCCTCATTGTTTGTCTCTTTGTATCCATTTGTAATCCTTTAGTGTCTCTTTGTATCCATTTGTAGTCCTTTAGTGTCTCTTTGTAGTCATTTTGTGTGTCTTTGTAGTCCTTTAGTGTCTCTTTGTAGTCCTTTAGTGTCTCCTTGTAGTCCTTTAGTGTCTCTTTGTAGTCCTTTAGTGTCTCTTTGTAGTCCTTTAGTGTCTCTATGTAGTCCTTCAGTGTCTCTTTGTAGTCCTTTAGTGTCTCTATGTAGTCCTTTAGTGTCTCTTTGTAGTCCTTCAGTGTCTCCTTGTAGTCCTTTAGTGTCTCTCTGTAGTCCTTTAGTGTCTCTTTGTAGTCCTTTAGTGTCTCTCTGTAGTCCTTTAGTGTCTCTTTGTAGTCCTTCAGTGTCTCTCTGTAGTCCTTTAGTGTCTCTTTGTAGTCCTTTAGTGTCTCTTTGTAGTGGTTTTGTGTCTCTTTGTAGTCCTTTAGTGTCTCTTTGTAGTCCTTTAGTGTCTCTTTGTAGTCCTTTAGTGTCTCTATGTAGTCCTTTAGTGTCTCTCTGTAGTCCTTTAGTGTCTCTTTGTAGTCCTTTAGTGTCTCTCTGTAGTCCTTTAGTGTCTCTTTGTAGTCCTTTAGTGTCTCTCTGTAGTCCTTTAGTGTCTCTCTGTAGTCCTTTAGTGTCTCTTTGTAGTCCTTTAGTGTCTCTCTGTAGTCCTTTAGTGTCTCTTTGTAGTCCTTTAGTGTCTCTCTGTAGTCCTTTAGTGTCTCTCTGTAGTCCTTTAGTTTCTCTATGTAGTCCTTTAGTGTCTCTCTGTAGTCCTTTAGTGTCTCTTTGTAGTCCTTTAGTGTCTCTCTGTAGTCCTTTAGTTTCTCTATGTAGTCCTTTAGTGTCTCTCTGTAGTCCTTTAGTGTCTCTTTGTAGTCCTTTAGTGTCTCTCTGTAGTCCTTTAGTGTCTCTTTGTAGTCCTTTAGTGTCTCTCTGTAGTCCTTTAGTGTCTCTCTGTAGTCCTTTAGTGTCTCTCTGTAGTCCTTTAGTGTCTCTTTGTAGTCCTTTAGTGTCTCTCTGTAGTCCTTTAGTGTCTCTCTGTAGTCCTTTAGTGTCTCTCTGTAGTCCTTTAGTGTCTCTTTGTAGTCCTTTAGTGTCTCTCTGTAGTCCTTTAGTGTCTCTCTGTAGTCCTTTAGTGTCTCTTTGTAGTCATTTAGTGTCTCTCTGTAGTCCTTTAGTGTCTCTCTGTAGTCCTTTAGTGTCTCTCTGTAGTCCTTTAGTGTCTCTTTGTAGTCCTTTAGTGTCTCTCTGTAGTCCTTTAGTGTCTCTCTGTAGTCCTTTAGTTTCTCTATGTAGTCCTTTAGTGTCTCTCTGTAGTCCTTTAGTGTCTCTTTGTAGTCCTTTAGTGTCTCTCTGTAGTCCTTTAGTGTCTCTTTGTAGTCCTTTAGTGTCTCTCTGTAGTCCTTTAGTGTCTCTCTGTAGTCCTTTAGTGTCTCTCTGTAGTCCTTTAGTGGTCTCTTTGTAGTCCTTTAGTGTCTCTCCTGTAGTCCTTTAGTGTCTCTCTGTAGTCCTTTAGTGTCTCTCTGTAGTCCTTTAGTGTCTCTTTGTAGTCCTTTAGTGTCTCTCTGTAGTCCTTTAGTGTCCTCTCTGTAGTCCTTTAGTGTCCTCTTTGTAGTCATTTAGTGTCTCTCTGTAGTCCTTTAGTGTCTCTCTGTAGTCCTTTAGTGTCTCTCTGTAGTCCTTTAGTGTCTCTTTGTAGTCCTTTAGTGTCTCTTTGTAGTGGTTGTGTGTCTCTCTGTAGTCCTTTAGTGTCTCTCTGTAGTCCTTTAGTGTCTCTCTGTAGTCCTTTAGTGTCTCTTTGTAGTCCTTTAGTGTCTCTCTTTGTAGTCCTTTAGTGTCTCTTCTGTAGTCCTTTAGTGTCTCTTTGTAGTCCTTTAGTGTCTCTCTGTAGTCCTTTAGTGTCTCTCTGTAGTCCTTTAGTGTCTCTTTGTAGTCCTTTAGTGTCTCTTTGTAGTGGTTGTGTGTCTCTCTGTAGTCCTTTAGTGTCTCTCTGTAGTCCTTTAGTGTCTCTCTGTAGTCCTTTAGTGTCTCTTTGTAGTCCTTTAGTGTCTCTTTGTAGTCCTTTAGTGTCTCTTTGTAGTCCTTTAGTGTCTCTATGTAGTCCTTTAGTGTCTCTATGTAGTTCTTTAGTGTCTCTCTGTAGTCCTTTAGTGTCTCTTTGTAGTCCTTTAGTGTCTCTCTGTAGTCCTTTAGTGTCTCTTTGTAGTCCTTCAGTGTCTCTCTGTAGTCCTTTAGTGTCTCTTTGTAGTCCTTTAGTGTCTCTTTGTAGTGGTTTTGTGTCTCTTTGTAGTCCTTTAGTGTCTCTTTGTAGTCCTTTAGTGTCTCTTTGTAGTCCTTTAGTGTCTCTATGTAGTCCTTTAGTGTCTCTCTGTAGTCCTTTAGTGTCTCTTTGTAGTGGTTTTGTGTCTCTTTGTAGTCCTTTAGTGTCTCTTTGTAGTCCTTTAGTGTCTCTTTGTAGTCCTTTAGTGTCTCTCTGTAGTCCTTTAGTGTCTCTTTGTAGTCCTTTAGTGTCTCTCTGTAGTCCTTTAGTGTCTCTCTGTAGTCCTTTAGTGTCTCTTTGTAGTCATTTAGTGTCTCTCTGTAGTCCTTTAGTGTCTCTCTGTAGTCCTTTAGTGTCTCTCTGTAGTCCTTTAGTGTCTCTTTGTAGTCCTTTAGTGTCTCTTTGTAGTGGTTGTGTGTCTCTCTGTAGTCCTTTAGTGTCTCTCTGTAGTCCTTTAGTGTCTCTCTGTAGTCCTTTAGTGTCTCTTTGTAGTCCTTTAGTGTCTCTTTGTAGTAATTTAGTGTCTCTTTGTAGTCCTTTAGTGTCTCTCTGTAGTCCTTTAGTGTCTCTTTGTAGTCCTTTAGTGTCTCTCTGTAGTCCTTTAGTGTCTCTCTGTAGTCCTTTAGTGTCTCTTTGTAGTCCTTTAGTGTCTCTCTGTAGTCCTTTAGTGTCTCTTTGTAGTCCTTTAGTGTCTCTCTGTAGTCCTTTAGTGTCTCTCTGTAGTCCTTTAGTGTCTCTATGTAGTCCTTTAGTGTCTCTATGTAGTTCTTTAGTGTCTCTCTGTAGTCCTTTAGTGTCTCTTTGTAGTCCTTTAGTGTCTCTATGTAGTCCTTTAGTGTCTCTATGTAGTCCTTTAGTGTCTCTACGTAGTCAGATGTGTTTATTTATCCCTCATATATTTAAACACTATTTTATTTGGGAGGCTGTAGCTCAGTGGCTAGTGCGCTGAACTTCGAATCAGGGGGTAGCAAGTTCGAATCCCACTGCAGCCAGCATGTCGTTGTGTCCCTGAGACACTTCACCTCAAATTGCTCCTGTGGGGATTGCCCACAGTACTGAATGTATGTAAGTCGCTTTGGATAAAAGCATCTAACAAGTTACATGTAATGTAATGTAATGTTATTTACATATTTTTCTAGTATTTCTGTTTATTTTTTAAATGCTCCTATTTATTTTATTCTATCTTTATCTATATCTCTACATTTTTATGAACATATGTATGATTGTAATTACTTTCCTTTATATTTGTATTTCCTCATCCATGTTCTTAGGTTATTGTTATACGTTTATAGGGTTCTTTCTCAGGTGTTTTCTGTCCTTAATGTCCCACCTGTATGTCTCAGGTGTTTTCTGTCCTTATTGTCCCACCTGTGTGTCTCAGGTGTTTTCTGTCCTTATTGTCCCACCTGTGTGTCTCAGGTAAACAGCTCTCTTGTGTAAATGCTCCTGTAATGTTCAAGTGCGTCACGTTAGAAACTATTTTCTGATTGCTCTCGTTGCATTCCCCTCTGGTAATTGCTCTGAAGAGTGGGCGACGTCAGCCAGTTTGGGAGGTTTTATGACGAGTTGAGAAATCCATCAGAGCTTCAGACTCTGAGGGAGGAAGGCACGTTATCTTGAGATCCATTGCCCTCTTCTTCCAGAGCTGCTGCGGACCTCCATCCATCGACTCAGGGTGAGTCCTCGCTGATTCCCATTAATCTGTAATGGCTTCAGGGCAAGGCAAGGCAAGGCAAGGCAAGTTTATTTATATAGCACCTTTCAACACAAGGTAATTCAAAGTGCTTTACAAAAATGGAAGACATTTTAAAAATGGCATTTAAAATCAGTCATTAAAAAGGAAAGATAATAAAATAAACATTAAAAGAAAAAATACATGAATAAAAGTTAAAAGTTACAGTGCAGTTTAAGATGTGAATAGTTCAATTAAAAGCAGCGGCAAAAAGAAAAGTCTTCAGCCTGGATTTAAAACTAGTAAGAGTTGCAGCGGACCTGCAGGTTTCTGGGAGTTTGTTCCAGATATTCGGAGCATAATAACTGAATGCTGCTTTACCATGTTTAGTTCTGACTCTGGGGACAGAAAGCTGACCAGTCCCTGAAGACCTGAGGGTTCTGGATGGTTCATAATTTAGCAGTAGGTCAGACATGTATTTTGGGCCTAAACCATTCAAAGCTTTATAAACCAGCAACAATATTTTGAAATCTATTCTTTGACACACAGGAAGCCAGTGTAAAGACTTCAGAACAGGAGTGATGTGATCCACTTTCTTAGTGTTAGTGAGGACTCGAGCAGCGGCGTTCTGAATTAGCTGCAGCTTTCTAATAGATTTTTTAGTGAGGCCTGTAAAGACACCATTGCAGTAGTCGAGTCTACTGAAGATAAAAGCATGGACAAGTTTTTCCAAATCCTGCTGTGACATTAGTCCTTTAATCCTAGATATGTTCTTTAGGTGATAGTAGGCTGATTTAGTAACTGTTTTAATGTGACTGTTGAAACTCAGGTCAGAGTCCATGACTACACCTAGATTTCTGGCTTTATCTGTTGTTTTGAACATTGCAGACTGAAGCTCAGCGCTAACTTTTATACGTTCTGCCTTGGCTCCAAAAACCATTACCTCAGTTTTATCTTTGTTTAATTGGAGAAAGTTCTGACACATCCAGTCATTGATTTGTTCAATGCACTTACTCAGTGTTTGAATTGGAGCATAATCTCCTGGTGAAATTGTTACGTAAATTTGTGTGTCATCCGCATAGCTATGGTAACTTATTTTGTTGTTTTTCATTATCTGAGCCAGTGGTAGCATGTAGATGTTAAAGAGAAGAGGCCCCAAGATGGAGCCTTGAGGTACCCCACATGTCATATTTGTCAACTCAGATGTGTATTTACCTATAGAAATAAAGTTTTTTCTGTCCTTTAAGTAGGACTCAAACCAATTTAGAACTGTTGCCGAAAGTCCCACCCAGTTTTCTAGTCGGTCTAGTAATATGTTGTGGTCAACAGTGTCAAATGCAGCACTGAGATCTAATAATACTAACACTGAAGTTCTGCCACTGTCTGTGTTTAAGTGGATGTCATTGAAGACCTTTACAAGAGCAGTCTCAGTGCTGTGGTTTGGACGAAATCAGGGGCGGACTGGGACTACAAATCAGCCCGGGACTCTCGACCGGCCCACTTCGGTACCGCCGGCCCACCTCGGTAAATGATCAACGGGGGGGTGGGGGGTGCTAGTGAGTTATCCGAGTGGCCCACCTCGGTGCCGCAAGTAAATACCGCGAGGAAATTGTCGACGGGGGGGTGCTAGTGAGTTATCCGACCGGCCCACATCGTCCGACCGGCCCACTTCAGTACCGGCCCATCGGGATTCGTCCCGAACGTCCCGATGGCCAGTCCGCCCCTGGACGAAATCCTGACTGGAACACATCCAAACAGTTATTTAAATGCAAGAAGTTACTCAACTGTTGAAATACTACTTTTTCAATGATTTTACCTAGAAATGGCAGGTTTGATATTGGCCTGTAATTGTTCATTACTGAGGCATCTAGATTATTCTTTTTTAAGAGCGGTTTAATGACTGCAGTTTTCAGGGCCTCTGGAAAAATACCTGAGTGAAGAGATGTGTTTACTATATGAAGTAGATCTGAGGCCATGCAAGGAAAAACATCTTTGAAAAATCCTGTTGGAATAATATCAAGGCAGCAGGAGGAGGATTTCAGAAGTTGAATAATGTCCTCTAAGTTTTTACCATTAATCTGATGGAATTGTGTCATGGTGTTTGAATTGATATTAGGTGGACTTAGGGACAAAACATTTGCTGTACCTGATGTAGAGGCACTGACTGCTTGTCTAATTTTCTGAATTTTGTCAGTGAAGAAGGAGGCAAAATCATTGCACGCCCTGGTGGATAGAAATTCAGAGGCTACTGACACTGGGGGGTTAGTTAGTCTGTCGACGGTAGCAAACAAGGCACGTGCGTTGTTTTTGTTTTTGGTAATGATGTCAGAGAAGAAAGACTGTCGTGCGTTTTTCAATTCCAAATTATAAAGGCCAAGTCTCTCTTTATAGATTTCAAAGTGAACCTGGAGATTTGTTTTTCGCCACCTACGTTCAGCTTTTCGACACTCTCTTTTTTCTGTTCTCACGGTCATGGCCTTTCTCCATGGAGATATTTTCTTGCTAATCACTTCCTTTACCTTAGTTGGAGCAATGGTATCTATAACATTTTTAATTTTTGAATTAAAATGATCTACTAGCTCATTTACTGAGATGTTAGCAGGGGCAAGTGTGGATGAGAAATTCTGAGTAAACATTTCCCTAGTATTTTCAGTTAAATATCGCTTTGTGGTTACCTCTTTCTGAACATTTTTGTGAACAGAAATAGAGCTCTCAAAGAAAACACAGGAATGATCAGAGAGTGCAACATCAGTCACCACAACCTTTGAGATATTCAGACCCTTTGAGATAATTAAGTCCAGAGTGTGCCCCTTATTGTGCGTGGGCTCCGCCACATGCTGAGTCAGTCCATAGTTATCAAGAACACAAAACAGTTCTTTAGCCCCTCTGTCCTGGGGGTTGTCAACATGGATGTTAAAATCACCAACAATGACTAAACGGTCGAAGTCAATACACACTATAGACAGCAGTTCAGTAAAATCATCAAAAAAGCTTGCACAGTATTTGGGTGGTCTATAGATATTTAGGAACAGAGCTCGAGAGGAGCATTTCAGCTGAAGGGCCACATATTCAAAAGAAGCAAAGTCCCCATAAGATGTCTTCCTGCATTGAATGGAATCATTGAACAAAATAGCAACTCCACCCCCTTTCTTATGCATTCTTTCCTGACTCATAAAACTAAAGTTGGGAGGGGTTGATTCGATAAGAACAGCTGCACTGTTATTTTGTTCAATCCAAGTTTCCGTTAAAAACATAAAATCGAGATTGTGCTCAGTGATAAAATCATTGATTAAAAATGTTTTTCCTGCCAAAGACCTGACATTTAATAAAGCTAGTTTAAGTTTGTTAAATACACTATCAGTAAAACATTTTGTGACAAGCTGTGGCTGACATGGAATCACTGCTAAATTTGATAACCTCACACAAACGTTTGAGCACTTCCTGTTTCTAAGCTGATTTACCGCTCTTAATCTATTACCTATCAACACAGATATCGGCAAAGCTACTGGCAGGCAGGGCCCCGGCATGTGCTGGAAAGAGTTGAGAGTGCCATATGCCCTTGAGCCTGGACCCAGCACATATCAGTAAAGGTTTGTTGCGTTTTGTACACACACATCCTTATCAGGCTTCGGAGACTGCAGGGCGAAGTTATTTAGTCCTAAATATTACTTAAATGGGACCTATCATGCAAAATGCACTTTTGTACGTCTTTTATACATGAATATGTGTCCCCGGTGTTCCAGGGAACTCACCAAGTGTCAGAAAACACAACCCTCTCTATTTTCCTCCATACCCAAATCTCTAAAAAAGGGGCTGCAACAGATCTGATAAAAACTGATCCAGATTTGAACACTGTCCTGACGTCAGGACCTACGGCTATTGGGCCAACTCCACCAATCAGGAGGAGACAGCCACGGCCATTGCCGTTCGAAAGCGCTGGAGACGCTGTAGTACATATTCCAGGCCTGTAGGTGGTGCTGTTCTCACAGAATCTGCCCTTGCAAAAACAGAGCTAAACATTTTCAAATTGAGCGAAATGAGGCATGGCTACAAAGAGACACTAAAGGACTACAAAGAGACACTAAAGGACTACAAAGAGACACTAAAGGACTACAAAGAGACACAAAGGACTACAAATGGATACAAAGAGACACAAAGGACTACAAATGGATACAAAGAGACACTAAAGGATTACAAATCGATACAAAGAGACACTAAAGGACTACAAAGAGACCCTAAAGGACTACAAAGAGACACTGAAGGACTACAAAGAGACACTAAAGGATTACAAAGAGACACTAAATGAATTCAAAGAGACACTAAAGGACTACAAAGAGACACAAAGGACTACAAAGAGACACTAAAGGACTACAAAGAGACACTAAAGGACTACAAAGAGACACTAAAGGACTACAAAGAGACACAAAGGACTACAAATGGATACAAAGAGACACTAAAGGATTACAAATCGATACAAAGAGACACTAAAGGACTACAAAGAGACCCTAAAGGACTACAGAGAGACACTAAAGGACTACAAAGAGACACTGAAGGACTACAAAGAGACACTGAAGGACTACAAAGAGACACTAAAGGACTACAAAGAGACACTAAAGGACTACAAAGAGACACTAAAGGACTACAAAGAGACACTAAATGAATTCAAAGAGACACTAAAGGACTACAAATGGATACAAAGAGACACTAAAGGACTACAGAGAGACACTAAAGGACTACAAAGAGACCCTAAAGGACTACAGAGAGACACTAAAGGACTACAAAGAGACACTGAAGGACTACAAAGAGACACTGAAGGACTACAAAGAGACACTAAAGGACTACAAAGAGACACTAAAGGACTACAAAGATACACTAAATGAATTCAAAGAGACACTAAAGGACTACAAATGAATTCAAAGAGACACTAAAGGACTACAAAGATACACTAAATGAATTCAAAGAGACACAAAGGACTACAAATGGATACAAAGAGACACTAAAGGATTACAAATCGATACAAAGAGACACTAAAGGACTACAAAGAGACACTAAAGGACTACAAAGAGACACTGAAGGACTACAAAGAGACACTAAAGGACTACAAAGATACACTAAATGAATTCAAAGAGACACTAAAGGACTACAAAGAGACACAAAGGACTACAAATCGATACAAAGAGACACTAAAGGACTACAAAGAGACACTAAAGGACTACAAATGGATACAAAGAGACACTAAAGGATTACAAAGAGACACAAAGGACTACAAATCGATACAAAGAGACACTAAAGGACTACAAAGAGACACTAAAGGACTACAAAGAGACACTAAATGAATTCAAAGAGACACTAAAGGACTACAGAGAGACACTAAAGGACTACAGAGAGACACTAAAGGACTACAGAGAGACACTAAAGGACTACAAAGAGACACTGAAGGATTACAAATGGATACAAAGAGACACTAAAGGACTACAAAGAGACACTAAAGGACTACAAAGAGACACTAAATGAATTCAAAGAGACACTAAAGGACTACAGAGAGACACTAAAGGATTACAAATGGATACAAAGAGACACTAAAGGATTACAAATCGATACAAAGAGACACTAAAGGACTACAAAGAGACACTAAAGGACTACAGAGAGACCCTAAAGGACTACAAAGAGACACTGAAGGACTACAAAGAGACACTGAAGGACTACAGAGAGACACTAAAGGACTACAAAGAGACACTGAAGGACTACAGAGAGACACTAAATGACTACAGAGAGACACTAAAGGACTACAGAGAGACACTAAAGGACTACAAAGAGACACTAAAGGACTACAAAGAGACACTAAAGGACTACAAAGAGACACTAAAGGACTACAAAGATACACTAAATGAATTCAAAGAGACACTAAAGGACTACAAAGAGACACAAAGGACTACAAATGGATACAAAGAGACACTAAAGGATTACAAATCGATACAAAGAGACACTAAAGGACTACAAAGAGAGACTGAAGGACTACAAAGAGACACTACATGAATTCAAAGAGACACTAAAGGACTACAGAGAGACACTAAAGGACTACAAATGGATACAAAGAGACAAACAATGAGGACACAGAGGTGTGGACTTGTTGTTCTGCTTCTCAAGATTTGCATTCTATGCAGCTTCAACACAATTATCTTCCTGTGATTCTGCTGAAAGGTTAAGTGCCTGCATTGTCAACTCTCTGCATTCAGGTGTCACTCAGAGCCTTTCAAATGCTGTGCATCCACATATAAGTCCTGAGGCGTTCAGGTAATCTTCTCTGTACGAAGGAAAATCAAATTCTGCTGCGCTATCACAGTCTGGTTTTAAAGGTCAAGTGCACAGGAAGTCCCATTTAGTTCCAGCTATTACAGAAAAACTACAGCTCCTTTTCCAATCAAACTTAGCAGAGTGGAGTAGTATGATCTCAGGAAGAGGCGGTTACATTTTGGGGTGAAATGTTGAAAAACCCATCATTTGACACAAGAAAGAGGGAGGTGTATATAACTGGACGTATATTACAGAGTTTACAAAGCTGCATGTAAACATAAATAAAAGAGGAATATTTAATTTAATTATTGTGTGTGTGTGTGTGTGTGTGTGCGTGTGTGTGTGTGTGTGTGTGTGTGTGTGTGTGTGTGTGTGTGTGTGTGTGTGTGTGTGTGTGTGTGTGTGTGTGTGTGTGTGTGTGTGTGTGTGTGTGTGTGTAATACAGGCTTACTGACAGGTTGAATGTGTGTGTTCTCCTCACAGTGTGACAGTATCACAATGAGGCACGCTCTGCTCCTCCTGCTGGCAGGTAAGTGGTACTGCTGTACCTTAACAGTAAATACAGTACATTTAGTAGCACTACATGTATTTAATACTTTTAGTTACTTTACAGATCTGGATGAATGATGTGAAATATAATCAAGTGTTAAATCAGACTTTAGTTCCACCTGGAGTAAATTCACAAGCTACCCTGCAGTATACAAAGTCATTCAAACTAGCTGCACCTTTACCAGCTTTGAGAACACTTTAATGATGATCATTATAAAACATATCATATATATTATTCTGAAATGGACCAATCTGCACAATCACTACTTTTACTGTCGCTACTTTAACTATATTTTGAAGAGAATACTTTTCAACTTTTACTTGAGGAACATTTTGAATGCTGGACTTTTACTGTAACAGAGTATTCCTACACTCTGGTACTTCTACTTTTACTCAAGTACAAGATCTGAGTACTTCTACTTTTACTCAATTACAAGATCGCAGTACTTCTCCCAACTCTGTGACGAACACATAATAAAATCAAATGAAAAACACAAGATCATTTAAAAAAAAAAAAAAAAAATCAATTCAATAGTTATGTTCATAAATATAATACAAATAAATGATAAAAACAAAGTAAAAATAACCAACATTAGCATTCGTTACTTCTATTCAAATCAGTTCAGCGCAGAATTTGCTTATTTTAGGTTCATTGCGGTAATTAAACCAGATCATTAGACCGACAGTAGCTTCCTGGAATCTGCTCTAATCCATATATCATTTTTATTTTTCCTCTAATTTCAATTTAGTTGCTGCCAGCAGGGTGGACCTTTCTCTGTCTGCCACCACGCCATCTGTGACAAACAATGCTGCACCGACAACTGCTGCACGAACTGATAAACCAACAACTTTTGCACAGACTGATGCGCCCACAGACGCACCAACTGATGCACCAACAGACGCACCAACTTTTGCACCCATTGACGCACCAACTAATCCATCAACTGGGTCCCCAAGTGCTGCTGCAACAATTGCAGCCCCAACTACTGCAGCCCCAACTACAGTTGCTCCAACAACTGCAGCCCCAACTACAGCTGCTCCCACAACTGCAACCCCAACTACAGCTGCTCCCACAACTGTGGCCCCAACTACAGCTGCTCCCACAACTGTGGCCCCAACTACAGCTGCTCCAACAACTGCGGCCCCAACTACAGCTGCTCCCACAACTGCGGCCCCAACTACAGCTGCTCCCACAACTGTGGCCCCAACTACAGCTGCTCCCACAACTGTGGCCCCAACTACAGCTGCTCCCACAACTGCGGCCCCAACTACAGCTGCTCACACAACTGTGGCCCCAACTACAGCTGCTCCAACAACTGTGGCCCCAACTACAGCTGCTCCAACAACTGTGGCCCCAACTACAGCTGCTCCCACAACTGTGGCCCCAACTACAGCTGCTACAACAACTGCAGCCCCAACTACAGTTGCTCCCACAACTGCGGCCCCAACTACTGCCGCTCCAACTACAGCTGCTCCCACAACTGTGGCCCCAACTACAGCTGCTCCAACTACTGCAGCCCCAACTACTGCCGCTCCAACTACAGCTGCTCCCACAACTGTGGCCCCAACTACAGCTGCTCCCACAACTGTGGCCCCAACTACAGCTGCTCCCACAACTGTGGCCCCAACTACAGCTGCTCCAACAACTGCGGCCCCAACTACAGCTGCTCCCACAACTGTGGCCCCAACTACTGCTGCTCCCACAACTGCGGCCCCAACTACAGCTGCTCACACAACTGTGGCCCCAACTACAGCTGCTCCCACAACTGTGGCCCCAACTACAGCTGCTCCAACAACTGCGGCCCCAACTACAGCTGCTCCCACAACTGCAGCCCCAACTACAGCTGCTCCCACAACTGCAGCCCCAACTACAGTTGCTCCAACAACTGCAGCCCCAACTACTGCTGCTCCAACAACTCTGGTCCCAACTACTGCTGGTCCCACTACTGCTGCTCCAACTACAGCTGCTCCCACAACTGCGGCCCCAACTACAGTTGCTCCAACAACTGCCGCTCCAACTACAGCTGCTCCCACAACTGTGGCCCCAACTACAGTTGCTCCAACAACTGCAGCCCCAACTACTGCCGCTTCAACTACTGCAGCTCCAACAACAGCTGCTTCCACTACAGCTGCTCAGACAACTGCAGCCCCAACTACTGCTGCTCCCACAACTACAGCCCCAACTACAGCTGCTCAAACAACTGCAGTCCCAACTACTGCAGCCCCAACTACTGCTGCTCCCACAACTACAGCCCCAACTAGAGCCGCTCAGACAACTGCAGTCCCAACTACTGCAGCCCCAACTACTGCTGCTCCCAAAACTACAGCCCCAACTACAGCTGCTCAAACAACTGCAGCCCCAACTACAGTTGCTCCCACAACTGTGGCCCAACTACAGCTGCTCCCACAACTGCGGCCCCAACTACAGCTGCTCCCACAACTGTGGCCCCAACTACAGCTGCTCCCACAACTGTGGCCCCAACTACAGCTGCTCCCACAACTGTGGCCCCAACTACAGTTGCTCCAACTACTGCAGCCCCAACTACTGCCGCTCCAACTACAGCTGCTCCCACAACTGTGGCCCCAACTACAGTTGCTCCAACAACTGCAGCCCCAACTACTGCCGCTTCAACTACTGCAGCTCCAACAACAGCTGCTTCCACTACTGTGGCCCCAACTACAGCTGCTCCCACAACTGTGGCCCCAACTACAGCTGCTCCAACAACTGCGGCCCCAACTACAGCTGCTCCCACAACTGTGGCCCCAACTACTGCTGCTCCCACAACTGCGGCCCCAACTACAGCTGCTCACACAACTGTGGCCCCAACTACAGCTGCTCCCACAACTGTGGCCCCAACTACAGCTGCACCAACAACTGTGGCCCCAACTACAGCTGCTCCAACAACTGCGGCCCCAACTACAGCTGCTCCCACAACTGTGGCCCCAACTACAGTTGCTCCCACAACTGCAGCCCCAACTACAGCTGCTCCCACAACTGTGGCCCCAACTACAGCTTCTCCAACAACTGCGACCCCAACTACAGCTGCTCCCACAACTGTGGCCCCAACTACTGCTGCTCCCACAACTGCGGCTCCCACAACTGCGGCCCCAACTACAGCTTCTCCAACAACTGCGACCCCAACTACAGCTGCTCCCACAACTGTGGCCCCAACTACTGCTGCTCCCACAACTGCGGCTCCCACAACTGCGGCCCCAACTACAGCTGCTCACACAACTGTGGCCCCAACTACAGCTGCTCCCACAACTGTGGACCCAACTACAGCTGCTCCAACAACTGTGGCCCCAACTACAGCTGCTCCAACAACTGTGGCCCCAACTACAGCTGCTCCCACAACTGTGGCCCCAACTACAGCTGCTCCCACAACTGCGGCCCCAACTACAGCTGCTCCCACAACTGCGGCCCCAACTACAGCTGCTACAACAACTGCAGCCCCAACTACAGCTGCTCCCACAACTGCAGCCCCAACTACAGTTGCTCCAACAACTGCAGCCCCAACTACTGCTGCTCCCACAACTGTGGCCCCAACTACTGCTGCTCCCACTACTGCTGCTCCAACTACAGCTGCTCCCACAACTGCGGCCCCAACTACAGTTGCTCCAACAACTGCCGCTCCAACTACAGCTGCTCCCACAACTACAGCCCCAACTAGAGCCGCTCAGACAACTGCAGCCCCAACTACTGCTGCTCCCAAAACTACAGCCCCAACTACAGCTGCTCAAACAACTGCAGCCCCAACTACAGTTGCTCCCACAACTGTGGCCCCAACTACAGCTGCTCCCACAACTGCGGCCCCAACTACAGCTGCTCCCACAACTGTGGCCCCAACTACAGCTGCTCCCACAAATGTGGCCCCAACTACAGCTGCTCCCACAACTGTGGCCCCAACTACAGTTGCTCCAACTACTGCAGCCCCAACTACTGCCGCTCCAACTACAGCTGCTCCCACAACTGTGGCCCCAACTACAGTTGCTCCAACAACTGCAGCCCCAACTACTGCCGCTTCAACTACTGCAGCTCCAACAACAGCTGCTTCCACTACAGCTGCTCAGACAACTGCAGCCCCAACTACTGCTGCTCCCACAACTACAGCCCCAACTTCTGCTGCTCCCACAACTACAGCCCCAACTAGAGCCGCTCAGACAACTGCAGTCCCAACTACTGCAGCCCCAACTACTGCTGCTCCCAAAACTACAGCCCCAACTACAGCTGCTCAAACAACTGCAGCCCCAACTACAGTTGCTCCCACAACTGTGGCCCCAACTACAGCTGCTCCCACAACTGCGGCCCCAACTACAGCTGCTCCCACAACTGTGGCCCCAACTACAGCTGCTCCAACTACTATGGCCCCAACTACTGCTGCTCCCACAACTGCGGCCCCAACTACAGCTGCTCCAACAACTGCAGCCCCAACTACAGCTGCTCCCACAACTGTGGCCCCAACTACAGCTGCTCCCACAACTGCGGCCCCAACTACAGTTGCTCCCACAACTATGGCCCCAACTACTGCTGCTCCCACAACTCATGCCCCAACTACAGCTGCTCCCACAACTGCGGCCCCAACTACAGCTGCTACAACAACTGCAGCCCCAACTACAGCTGCTCCCACAACTATGGCCCCAACTACTGCTGCTCCCACAACTCAGGCCCCAACTACAGCTGCTCCCACAACTGCGGCCCCAACTACAGCTGCTACAACAACTGCAGCCCCAACTACAGCTGCTCCCACAACTGCAGCCCCAACTACAGTTGCTCCCACAACTGCAGCCC